>NC_134910.1:25235804-25243304 GCF_041734735.1 Babylonia areolata | reverse complement strand
AAAGCGTTTTTGTAAAGCACCTAGAGCAGATTTCTGGATAGTGTGCTATATAAGTATCCATTATTATTATTATTATTATTATTATTATTAAACTGACAGACTGATGTGACAGACATTTAAGACAGACAGGTGAGACACAGAGAGACAAACAAGGCAAACAGAATACAGGACAGACAAGACAAACCAACAGACAAACGTAACAATACAGACAAACATAAAAAACACACAGACAAGACACACGGATAAGTCAAACAGACAAGACAGACAAGTTTAACAGGCAGGACAAACAGACAGACAAGACAAACAGACAGACAAGACAGACAGGCAACATAGACAAGACAGACAGACAGACAGGCAACATAGACAAGACAGACCGACAGACAAGACAGACAGACAGACAGGCAACATAGACAAGACAGACAGGCAACATAGACAAACAGACAGGCAACATAGACAAACAGACAGGCAACATAGACAAGACAGACAGACAACATAGACAAACAGACAGGCAACATAGACAAGACAGACAGGCAACATAGACAAACAGACAGGCAACATAGACAAACAGACAGGCAACATAGACAAGACAGACAGGCAACATAGACAAACAGACAGGCAACATAGACAAACAGACAGGCAACATAGACAAGACAGACAGACAACATAGACAAGACAGACAGACAACATAGACAAGACAGACAGACAACATAGACAAGACAGACAGACAGACAAGACAAACAGACAGCAACATAGACAAGACAGACAGGCAACATAGACAAGACAGACAGGCAACATAGACAAGACAGACAGACAACATAGACAAGACAGACAGACAACATAGACAAGACAGACAGACAGACAAGACAAACAGACAGGCAACATAGACAAGACAGACAGACAACATAGACAAGACAGACAGGCAACATAGACAAGACAGACAGACAACATAGACAAGACAGACAGACAGACAAGACAAACAAACAGGCAACATAGACAAGACAGACAGGCAACATAGACAAGACAGACAGACAGACAAGACAAACAGACAGGCAACATAGGACAAGACAGACAGACAGACAAGACAAACAGACAGGCAACATAGACAAGACAGACAGACAACATAGACAAGACAGACAGGCAACATAGACAAGACAGACAGACAAGACAAACAGACAGGCAACATAGACAAGACAGACAGGCAACATAGACAAGACAGACAGACAAGACAAACAGACAGGCAACATAGACAAGACAGACAGGCAACATAGACAAGACAGACAGACAACATAGACAAGACAGACCAGACAACATAGACAAGACAGACAGACAGACAAGACAAACAAACAGGCAACATAGACAAGACAGACAGGCAACATAGACAAGACAGACAGACAAGACAAACAGACAGGCAACATAGACAAGACAGACAGGCAACATAGACAAGACAGACAGACAACATAGACAAGACAGACAGACAACATAGACAAGACAGACAGACAACATAGACAAGACAGACAGACAGACAAGACAAACAGACAGGCAACATAGACAAGACAGACAGGCAACATAGACAAGACAGACAGACAGACAGACAAGACAGACAGGCAACATAGACAGACAGACAGACAGACAGACAGACAAGACAGACAGGCAACATAGACAAGACAGACAAGACAGACAGGCAACATAGACAAGACAGACAGACCGACAGACAGACAGGCAACATAGACAAGACAGACAGACAGACAGACAAGACAGACAGGCAACATAGACAAGACAGACAGACAGACAGACAGACAGGCAACATAGACAAGACAGACAGACAACATAGACAAGACAGACAGACAGACAAGACAAACAGACAGGCAACATAGACAAGACAGACAGACAACATAGACAAGACAGACAGGCAACATAGACAAGACAGACAGACAAGACAAACAGACAGGCAACATAGACAAGACAGACAGGCAACATAGACAAGACAGACAGACAAGACAAACAGACAGGCAACATAGACAAGACAGACAGGCAACATAGACAAGACAGACAGACAACATAGACAAGACAGACAGACAACATAGACAAGACAGACAGACAGACAAGACAAACAGACAGGCAACATAGACAAGACAGACAGGCAACATAGACAAGACAGACAGACAGACAGACAAGACAGACAGGCAACATAGACAGACAGACAGACAGACAGACAAGACAGACAGGCAACATAGACAAGACAGACAAGACAGACAGGCAACATAGACAAGACAGACAGACCGACAGACAGACAGGCAACATAGACAAGACAGACAGACAGACAGACAAGACAGACAGGCAACATAGACAAGACAGACAGACAGACAGACAGACAGGCAACATAGACAAGACAGACAGACAACATAGACAAGACAGACAGACAGACAAGACAAACAGACAGGCAACATAGACAAGACAGACAGACAACATAGACAAGACAGACAGGCAACATAGACAAGACAGACAGACAAGACAAACAGACAGGCAACATAGACAAGACAGACAGGCAACATAGACAAGACAGACAGACAAGACAAACAGACAGGCAACATAGACAAGACAGACAGGCAACATAGACAAGACAGACAGACAACATAGACAAGACAGACAGACAACATAGACAAGACAGACAGACAGACAAGACAAACAGACAGGCAACATAGACAAGACAGACAGGCAACATAGACAAGACAGACAGACAGACAGACAAGACAGACAGGCAACATAGACAGACAGACAGACAGACAGACAAGACAGACAGGCAACATAGACAAGACAGACAAGACAGACAGGCAACATAGACAAGACAGACAGACCGACAGACAGACAGGCAACATAGACAAGACAGACAGACAGACAGACAAGACAGACAGGCAACATAGACAAGACAGACAGACAGACAGACAAGACAGACAGGCAACATAGACAAGACAGACAGACAGACAGACAAGACAGACAGGCAACATAGACAAGACAGACAGACAGACAAGACAGACAGGCAACATAGACAAGACAGACAGACAGACAAGACAGACAGGCAACATAGACAAGACAGACAAGACAGACAGACAGACAGACAAGACAGACAGGCAACATAGACAAGACAGACAGACAGACAGACAGGCAACATAGACAAGACAGACAGACAGACAAGACAGACAGGCAACATAGACAAGACAGACAGACAGACAAGACAGACAGGCAACATAGACAAACAGACAGACAGACAGACAGACAGGCAACATAGACAAGACAGACAGACAGACAGACAGGCAACATAGACAAGACAGACAGACAGACAAGACAGACAGGCAACATAGACAAGACAGACAGGCAACATAGACAAGACAGACAGACAGACAGGCAACATAGACAAGACAGACAGGCAACATAGACAAGACAGACAGACAGACAGGCAACATAGACAAGACAGACAGACAGACAAGACAGACAGGCAACATAGACAAGACAGACAGACAGACAAGACAGACAGGCAACATAGACAAGACAGACAGACAAGACAGACAGGCAACATAGACAAGACAGACAGACAGACAAGACAGACAGGCAACATAGACAAGACAGACAGACAGACAAGACAGACAGGCAACATAGACAAGACAGACAGACAGGCAACATAGACAAGACAGACAGACAAGACAGACAGGCAACATAGACAAGACAGACAGACAGACAAGACAGACAGGCAACATAGACAAGACAGACAGACAGACAAGACAAACAGATAGGACAAACAGATAAGAAACAGATAAGAAACAGAGAATACAGACAAAACAAAATAGAAAAGGCAAACAGACAAGACAAACAAGATAGACAAGACAAACAGATAGACAAATCAGATAAGGCAAGACAAACAAACAGACAGACAGATAAGACAGACAGACAAGACAGACACGACAACTACCTTCATCTCCACCTCTCCCCTGAGCTCCGTCTGGAAGGTGCCAAAGGTGTCCAGTACTTCTTTCGTCTGAGGACTGACGTGAATCTTCAGCGCTGCAACGTCATCACAGCATGACGTCATCTTAGTATTTTTAACGCCCATTACCCTCGACAACCGATCCTCGAGTTAATTATGAGAGAATTAAAAAAAAAAACAAAAAAACACAAGAGTACAAAATGATTTATTTTCCAATAAAAAAGTAACAAAAGCTTTTCGGTTGCAAAATAAAATAAGAAGGTCATTTTAAGACAATGCTTAAGAGAATTTATTATTCTTGGTCTTATTCTTATCATCATCATCTACCTAGGATAGAAAGAAACGAACAACTAGCATTATCAAAATGGATAATTTATTATTATCCATCTAGAATGTGTACACACATTACCAGATGATATGCTTTGAAGAAAATATAATCTATAATGCGATATCCATAACTTATGCTTCAGCAAAGTTATTGTATTTTCGCCTGCATCAGTTAATTATCTGAAAGCAATAAATTATCATGTACTGTAAATCATTATTGATTTGGGTAACTGTTTGTTTTTGGTATTAACCAACATTATCACAACACGATGAGAGACCAAGACCAAGACCAAATCTTTATTATCGAGCGTAATAGATAAGCAAGTAACATGCTGAGAGAGAGAGAGAGAGAGAGAGAGAGAGAGAGAGAGAGAGAGAGAGAGAGAACGAACGAACGAACGATCTTTTTTAATGATGGAAGTGGAATAAGCATGTATATGCTTTTTAAAAATATTTTCTTACACCCAGCCCTCAGGGCAAAGAGAAATGAAATCAAAATGTTCACAAGATAACAAAATGTTATAGAAATGCGTACATGAAATTCAAATACACTTAATTGAACAGTAAAGCATTTACAAGTACATAACCATGATACCTGCATTCATGACAATAATGTATATGAATATAGTAAGTGTGTGTGTGAGAGAGAGAGAGAGAGAGAGAGAGAGAGAGAGGGAGGGAGGGAGGGAAGGAAGGAAGGAGGGAATAAATTTTATTTCTGATGGCATTAGAGTAAGCAAACAATTGCTTTCTCCAGCCCTCGAAAGGGAAAAAAAATATCTAAAGAAAAGGTATGAAGAAGACCCCAAGAAATGAGTCAATGTTAACAAATTCATAGAAAGACGAGAGAGAGAGGAGGGAGAGAGAGAGAGAGAGAGAGAGATAAAAGGGGGGCAATACAGAAACGGGAAGCAATTTGTTCTGACCACGCTGCTCTCCCTTCTAATCGTGAAAATTCGAAAAGAAGAAGAAAAAGGAGGAGGAGTGAGTGAGAGAGACAGAGACAGACAGACAGACAGTCAGAGGGAGACAGACAGACAGACAGAGAGACAGACAGACAGACAGACAGACAGACAGAGAGAGAGACAGAGAGACAAACAGAGACAGACAGACAGAGAAAGAGAGACAGACAGACAGACAAAGAGAGACAAAGAAAGATAGAGAGACAGACAGAGAGAGATAGCCAGATAGATGGACAGCCAGACACACAGAAAAACAGACAGACACATACAGACAGAGAAACAGTCAGAGAAACAGACAGACAGCCAGGCAGACAGACAAACAGACAAACTGACGCAGTCCGTTGGACTCCATGCGAGATGACGTGTTGACCGTGTCACCGAACAGACAGTAGCGCGGCATCTTCAGCCCCACCACCCCCGCACACACCGGGCCTGAAATATCATCATCGTCGTCATCATCGTCATCATCATCATCATCGTCATCATCATCGTCATCATCATCATCATCGTCGTCGTCGTCGTCATCATCGTTATGATCATCGTCGTCGTCATCGTCATCATCACCACCACCATCATCATCATCACCATCGTTGGCATCACCACCGCCATCATCACCATCATCACCCTCCTCCTCACCACCACCACCACCACCACATGACCACCACATCACCACCATCCTCCTCCTCATCACCACCACCACCACATCACCACCACCACCACCATCATCAGTCTCATCATCCTCATCACCACCACCACCACCACCATCATCACCACCACTACCACCATCATCACCATCATCACCACCACCATCCCCCTCCTCCTCCTCCCCCTTCTCCTCCTCCTCCTCCCCCTCCTCCTCCTCCTCCCCCTTCTCCTCCACCTCCTCCTCACCTGTGTGCATGCCGACTCTAAGCCTGAGCTGGTCGTTCGGCCTGTGGCGAATCTTGAAGGAGAAGACGGCGTTGAGCAGGGACAGGGCCATGCGGGCGATCTCCCGGGCGTGCAGGTTGCCGTTCCGGATGGGCAGCCCAGACACAACCATGTAGGCGTCCCCGATTGTCTCCACCTGGGGACAGAGTGGGGTGGAGTGGAGTAGAGTGGAGAAGAGTGAGGTGGAGTAGAGTGGAGAGTGGAGTGCAGTGGAGAGTATAGAGTAGAGGAGAGGAGAGGAGATAGGGTGGAGTGGAGTAGAGTGGAAAAGAGTAGACCAGAGTGGAGTAAAGTGGAGTACAGTAATGTGGAGTGGAGTGGAGTAGAGTAGAGTGGAGTAGAGTAGAGTGGAGTGGAGTAGACTGGAGTGGAGTAGAATAGAGTAGAGCAGAGAAGAGTGGAGTAGAGTGGAGTGGATGAGAGTGGAGTATGGTGTGTTGTGTTGTGGTGTGGTGTGGTGTGGTGTGTGATTTTATATAGTATAGTTAGTATAGTACAGTATAGTATAGTGTGGTGTGGTGTGGTGTGGTTTGGTATGGTATGGTATGGTATGGTATAATATAGTGTGGTGTGGTGTGGTGTATAGTATAGTGTGGTGCTAAGTGTGATATGGAGTGGTGTGACGTGGTGTAGTGTAGTGTAGTGTAGTGCAGTGTAGGGTAAGATTGGTTAACATAGGGAATGGTTTGGCGTAGTATAGTGTATTACAGTACAGTACAGTACAGTACAGTACAGTACAGTACACTGCACTACACTACACTACCCTACACTACAGCAGTGTAGATAGTGTAGTACATTACATTACGGTGGTCTAGATAGTACAGTGCAATACAGCACACTACATCAGGGTGTATAAACAGGACAGCAGTGTCTGTTCGTGTCGTGTCGTGTCGTGTCGTGTCGTGTCGTGTGGTAAGGTATGGTAGTTTGGTACAGTAAGGCACGGTAGAATACGGAAAAGTGAACCACATACAGTGGTGTGCCTCAAGCGAACGTTCCTCATATAGAGCCAAAGATATAAGATCCCATGATTTGAACAGCCTTTGGGGCAGTGAATTCATGATCCACTGTGTCCAGGGCTCGGCACAGGAAGGCAGTGAATTCATGTCCACTGTGTCCAGGGCTCGGCATGGGAAGGCAGTGAATTCATGTCCACTGTGTCCAGGGCTCGGCAAAGGAAGGCAGTGAATTCATGTCCACTGTGTCCAGGGCTCGGCATGGGAAGGCAGTGACTTCATGTCCACTGAGTCTAGGGCTCGGCATGGGAAGGCAGTGAATTCATGTCCACTGTGTCTAGGGCTC
>NC_134910.1:25225804-25230804 GCF_041734735.1 Babylonia areolata | reverse complement strand
ATGATGAGGATGATGATGATGATGATGGTGGTGGTGGTGACGATGGTGATGATGATGACCATGGTGATGGTGACGATGATGATGATGATGATGATGATGGTGATGATGGTGACGATGGTGATGATGATGATGATGATGGTGATGATGATAATGATGATGGTGACGATGGTGGTGATGATGATGACCATGGTGATGGTGACGATGGTGATGATGATGATAATGATGATGGTGACGATGGTGGTGATGATGATGACCATGGTGATGGTGATTGTGATGATGATGATGGTGACGATGGTGATGATGATGATGGTGACGATGATGATGGTAACGATGGTGATGATGATGGTGATGATGATAATGATGATGGTGACGATGGTGGTGATGATGATGACCATGGTGATGGTGATAATGGGGGTGATGATGGTGATGATGATGATGGTGATAGTGGTGATGGTGATGGTGATGATGGCCTCATTTAATTTACCCCAGGACTAATCATAATATCCATGTTATGATATTTTGTTTCACGTTTTAGATTTAAAACGCCTATTTGATTTTATTCCAATTATTTGTTTCTTATTGCCTTTGAATTGTTTTTAAAACCGTTTTGCATTAATTTGCATTTGATCGAAGTTGATGACGCACACGTTAAGTTATGGAAC
This sequence comes from Babylonia areolata, assembly GCF_041734735.1. NCBI lineage: Eukaryota > Metazoa > Mollusca > Gastropoda > Neogastropoda > Buccinidae > Babylonia > Babylonia areolata. Next base: position 25,230,142 of record NC_134910.1, on the reverse strand, counting down.
GATCGACGCTGTCAGTGTTTTTTATTTTATTTTATTTTATTGTATTTTATTTTTTCCTTCTGAATGAAATGCGCGTGAATTAAACTGGCGACTGAACTGTGAAATGTTCATTAAATCTTGCATCTGGAAGCGGAACAGAGGCAATAAAATAAAGTAGGATAAAAAAAAAACAACAACAACTTTTTCTGTTTTCTTTTAATCCCCGTGAACTTGGACAACAACTGGATATGAATTTGATATTGGTCGACTTGAAAAGGTTAAAAAAGTAGGGGGGGGGGGAGGGGGGGAGTGAAGAAGGAAATACGGAAATAAGACAGAGAGAGAGAGACAGAGACAGAAACACATAGAAAGAGACTGATTCAGATATAGAGAGACAGAGAGAGAATCACAGACAAAGGGAGAGAGGCAGACAGACAGACAGACAGAGACAGAGACACATAGAAAGAGACTGATACAAAGATAGAGAGACAGAGAGAGAATCAGAGACAGAGAGACAGACAGACAGAGACAGAGACATATAAAGAGAGACAGAGAAACATAGAGACTGATACAGAGATAGAGAGACAGAGAGAGAATCAGAGACAAAGAAAGAAATAAAAGACGGGCGCCATAGCCGAGTGGTTAAAGCGGTGGACTTTCGATCTGAGGGTCAGGGGTTCGAATCACGGTGACGGCGCCTGGTGGGTAAAGGGTGGAGATTTTTACGATCTCCCAGGTCAACATATGTGCAGACCTGCTAGTGCCTGAACCCCCTTCGTGTGTATATGCAAGCAGAAGATCAAATACGCACGTTAAAGATCCTGTAATCCATGTCAGCGTTCGGTGTGGGTTATGGAAACAAGAACATACCCAGCATGCACACCCCCGAAAACGGAGTAGGGCTGCCTACATGGCGGGGTAAAAACGGTCATACACGTAAAAAAGCCCACTCGTGTGCATACGAGTGAACGCAGAAGAAGAAGAAGAAGAAGAAGAAAGAAATAAAGAAAGCAAGAGATAGAGACAGACAGAGACAGAGACAGACAGACATAGGGAAAGAGTCATCAACTTGATGAGCATCACATCGCAATGATCACGACGAGGAATGAAGTGAGTAATGGCCCTTGATCTTCAATCTGTACTGCGTGACGTGTTAAAGGAAATGTTCTTTGCACACACACACACACACACACACACACACATACACACACACACACACACACACACGCACGCACGCACACATACACACACTCACACATACACACACACACACGCACGCACGCACACACACACACACACACACACACACACACACACACACACACATGAACACTTCCCCTCCACACAGACACGCACACACGCACACACACACACACACACACGCACACGCACACAATTACACACATGAACACTTCCCCTCCACACACACACACGCACACACACACACACACACACACACAATCACACACATGCACACACCCACACACACACACACACACACGCACATACACACACACAATCACACACATGAACACTTCCCCTCCACACACACACACACACACACACACACAAACAAACAAGCACACACTCACACACACACACACACACGCACGCACGCACACACACACACATACACAAACAAACAAACAAACAAACAAGCACACACTCACACACACACAAACACACACACACACACACAAACAAACAAGCACACACTCACACACACACACACACACGCACGCACGCACACACACACATACACAAACAAACAAACAAACAAACAAGCACACACTCACACACACACAAACACACACACACACACACACACACACACACACACACACACACACAAACACACACACAGAGCACACACACACAGAGCACACACACACACACACACACACACAATCACACACATGAACACTTCCCCTCCACACACACACACACACAAACAAACAAGCAAGCACACAATCACACACATGAACACTTCCCCTCCACACACACACACACACACACACACACACACACACACACACACACACACACACACACACACACACTCACTTGTTGAGTCGCTTGATCAGCGTTCTGAGAGACTGGAAATCGGGTCTCTCCGAGGGGTCTTCTGACCAACACTTGCGGATGAGGACAGCCAGCTCATCACACGGGCAGTCAAAGTTCTCCATCGTGGGCCGGAAATACGGCTTGAAGCCTCCACGGACTTTGTCCACCACCTCTGTTCAATAAAGGAATGAATGGATGAATGAAGGAATAAAGGAAGGAATGGATGAAGGAAGGAAGGAAAGAAGGAAGGAAGGAATGAAGGAAGGAAGGACAGCCAGCTCATCGCACGGGCAGTCAAAGTTCTCCATCGTGGGCCGGAAATACGGCTTGAAGCCTCCACGGACTTTGTCCACCACCTCTGTTCAATGAAGGAATGAATGGATGAATGAAGGAATAAAGGAAGGAATGGATGAAGGAAGGAAGGAAAGAATGAAGGAAGGACGGACAGCCAGCTCGTCACACGAACAGTCAAAGTTCTCCATCGTGGGCCGGAAATACGGCTTGAAGCCTCCACGGACTTTGTCCACCACCTCTGTTCAATGAAGGAATGGATGGATGAATGAAGGAATAAAGGAAGGAATGGATGAAGGAAGGAAGGAAGGAAGGACAACCAGCTCGTCACATGGACAGTCAAAGTTCTCCATTGTGGGCCGGAAATACGGCTTGAAGCCTCCACGGACTTTGTCCACCACCTCTGTTCAATGAAGGAATGGATGGATGAATGAAGGAATGAAAGAATGCATGGATGCAGGAAGGAAGGAAAGAATGAAGGAAGGAAGGACAGCCAGCTCATCACACGAACAGTCAAAGTTCTCCATTGTGGGCCGGAAATACGGCTTGAAGCCTCCACGGACTTTGTCCACCACCTCTGTTCAATGAAGGACTGAATAGATGAATGAAGGAATAAAGGAAGGAATGGATGAAGGAAGGAAGGAAAGAAGGAAGGAAGGAAGGACAGCCAGCTCATCACATGGACAGTCAAAGTTCTCCATCGTGGGCCGGAAATACGGCTTGAAGCCTCCACGGACTTTGTCCACCACCTCTGTTCAATGAAGGAATGAATGGATGATTGAAGGAATAAAGGAAGGAATGGATGAAGGAAGGAAGGAAGGATGGACAGCCAGCTCGTCACACGAACAGTCAAAGTTCTCCATCGTGGGCCGGAAATACGGCTTGAAGCCTCCACGGACTTTGTCCACCACCTCTGTTCAATGAAGGAATGAATGGATGAATGAAGGAATAAAGGGAGGAATGGATGAAGGAAGGAAGGAAAGAATGAAGGAAGGAAGGACAACCAGCTCGTCACACGAACAGTCAAAGTTCTCCATTGTGGGCCGGAAATACGGCTTGAAGCCTCCATGGACTTTGTCTACCACCTCTGTTGAATGAAGGAATTAAGGAATAGATGAAGGAAGGAAGGATGGAATGAATAAAGGAAGGATGAAATGGAGGAAGGAAGGAAAGAAGGAAGGAAGGAGGGAAGGAAGGAAGGAAGAAACGGATGAAGGAAGGAAGGATGGAATGAATAAAGGAAGGATGAAATGGAGGAAGGAAGGAAAACAACAACAAACAAACAAACAAATCCCAGTCCATTAGAATACTTTAATTCGAAATACTTTGTTTTAAACAATTGATACTTAAAAAAGAAAAGGAAAAAAAAATGCTCGTCAAGTGGTTAATACGTGATGTAAAAACAAACGAATAATCGAGAATGGATAGTAAGAGAGAGGGGAGGAAGAGAGTGAGACAGAAAGAATGTGTGAGGGAGAGAGAGTCGCAGAAAGAAAGAGGGAGGGAGGGACAGAGAGAGAGAGACAGAGACAGAGAGAGAGAGAGAGAGAGAGAGAGAGAGACAGACAGACAGATTATAAACCACAAGTGATTAAAACTGAGATGAATAACCCGCACACTCTTCCTTGATCACTGTGTAGATAAATCGTCAGGTAAAAGGGACAAACATTCAGGTAAAAAAATATAAATAAATAAATAATTAATTAATTAAATGAACAAAGACACGGTACAACAAAGGCTACACACTGCTACCTTTGTTTGTGCAGGTGAAAGAAGTGGAGTGATGGCCTAGAGGTAACGCGTCCGCCTAGGAAGCGAGAGAATCTGAGCGCGCTGGTTCGAATCACGGCTCAGCCACCGATATTTTCTCCCCCTCCACTAGACCTTGAGTGGTGATCTGGACGCTAGTCATTCGGATGAGACGATAAACCGAGGTCCCGTGTGCAGCACGCACTTAGCGCACGTAAAAGAACCCACGGCAACAAAAGGGTTGTTCCTGGCAAA
>NC_134910.1:25195804-25208304 GCF_041734735.1 Babylonia areolata | reverse complement strand
GAGTATCGGGACATCACACAGACAAACACATACCCGCACAATGTCCTGCATAATGGAGTATCGGGACATCACACAGACAAACACATACCCGCACAATGTCCTGCATAATGGAGTATCGGAACATCCAGTCCAGTTTAATCTGTTCATTCTCCAAAACATCCTGTTGACAAAAAAAAGAAAAAAAAGAAGAAAAAAAAGAGAAAAAAAAGGTGGGTTAAAAAAGAAGATACAGATAGAATTACTGACCCAGCAAACACAGACCCACAGATGTACACACACGCATACATACGTACAGATAGACATACAGCCACAGACGTATGCGCGCACACACTCACTCACTCACACACACACACACACACACACACACGGCTTCAGAGAGAGAGAGAGAGAGAGAGAGAGAGAGGTCCCCTCGCTTTTTTTCTCTCTCGCTCCCAAGCACTCTCCCATTCCCTCTTCATTCCGTCCTCTCTCTCTCTCCCGCTCTCTCTCCTTCACTCTCTCCCTCATTCTCTCTCTCTCACTCTCCCTCTCTCTTTCATTCTCTCTCTCTTTCATTCTCTCTCTCTCTCTCTCTCCTTCTCTTTTTCAATTTATTTTTTATTCAAGTTGATTTTCATAATCTTATACTCTGTCTGTATGTATGTCTGTCTCTCTTTCTCTGTCTCTCTCTCTTTCTCCGTCTCTGTCTCTCTGTTTCTCTCTGTCTCTGTCTCTGTCTGTTTCTCTCTTTCTCTGTCTCTTTCTCTCTGTCTGTTTCTCCCCCTCCCTCCCACTCTGCTATTTTTATTCTTTTTTTTATGTTACTTTTCATGTCTTATACTCTCTCTCTCTCTCCGTCTGTCTGTCTGTTTCTCTGTGTGTCTCTGTGTGTGTCTCTCTGTCTCTGTCTGTCTGTCTCTCTCTCTCTCTCTTCCTCTCTCTCTCCCTCTCTCTCCCCCCACCTCTCTCTCTCCCCCTCTCTCCCCCCTCTCTCTCTGTCTCTGTCTTTCTCCCCCCCTCTCTCTCCCCCCCCTCTCTCTCTGTCTCTCTCTTTCTCCACCCCTCTCTCTCTCCCCCCTCCCCCCTCTCTCTCTCTCCTCCTCTGTTTCTCCGTGTTCCTGTGTGTCAGGACCTTACAGACTGTCTGTCTGTCTCTGTCTCTGTCTCCCTCTCTCTCTTTCTCTGTCTCTCTGTGTGTCTGTATGTGTGTCTCTCTGTCTCTGTCTGTCTATCTCTCTCTGTCTCTCTCTCTCTCTTCCTCTCCTTCTCTCCCCCCCTCTCTCTCTCTGTCTCTCTCTTTCTCCCCCCTCTGTCTTTCTCTGTCTCTCTCCCCTCTCTCTCTCTCTGTCTCTTTCTCACCCTCTCTCTCTTTGTCTCTCTCTTTCTCCCCCCCTCTCTCTCCCTCTCTATTCCCCCTCCTCTCTCTCTCTGTCTCTCTCTTTCTCCCCCTCTCTCTCCCCCCCTCTCTCTCTGTCTCTCTCCCCTCTCTCTCTGTCTCTCTCTTTCTCCCCCTCTCTCTCTCTGTCTCTCTCTTTCTCCCCCCCCTCTCTCCCCCCCCCTCTCTCTCTCCCTCTATCTCTCCGTGTCCCTGTGTGTCAGGACCTTACAGACTGTCTGTCTGTCTGTCTCTGTCTCTTTCTCTCTCTCTGTCTCTCTTTTTCTCTCTCCCCCTCTCTCCCCCTCTCTCTCTCCCTCTGTCTCTCCGTGTCCCTGTGTGTCAGGACCTTACAGACTGTCTGTCTGTCTGTCTCTGTCTCTTTCTCTCTCTCTGTCTCTCTTTTTCTCTCTCCCCCTCTCTTCCCCCCCTCTCTCTCTCCCTCTATCTCTCTCCGTGTCCCTTTATGTCAGGACCTTACACACCTGGAGGGAGCCCTTGGGACAGTACTCAGTCAGGATGCACTGGTTGGGGGGGTCGATACAGATCCCGTGGAACCTGACCAGGTGGTCGTTCTGCAGGTCCTTGATCTGCAACGCACACACCTCTTTCTCTTGGTGGTGGTGGTGGTGGTGATGGTGTGGTGGTGGTGGTGATGGTGGTGGTAGTGGTGGTGGTGATGGTGGTGGTGGTGGTGAGTGGTGGTGGTGATGATGGTGATGGTGGGCGGTGATGGTGGTGTTGAGGGGTGGTAGGGGTGGTTTGAATTTTTTTGGTGGTAATTTTGGGGTGGTGGGGGTATGGGTGGGGGGGGTGGTGGTGGGATGGGGGTGATGTGATGGTGGTGAAAAAATTGTGGGGGTGAGGGTGGTTTTGGTGATGGTGGTGGTAGTGGTGGTGATATGAGGGAATGGTGGGGGTGATGAGGGATGGGGTAGGGGTTTGGGGGGTGGTGAGGGTGGATAAATGATGGTGGGTGAGGGTGGGGGTGGTGATGGGGGTTTGAGGGTGGGGGTAGTGGGGGTTTGGGATGATGAGGTGATTTTGGTTTGGTGTTGATGGTGAGGGGTGTTTGTGGTTTTGGTGGGGGGTGGGAGATGATGATAAAGTTTGGGGGTGGGGTGGGGGGGGGATTTTGTTGAGGGGGTGGTGGTGGGGGTTTGGGATGGGGGTGGTGGTATATGTGGTAAATGGTGGGGGGAAGGGTGATTGATGATGATGAGGGTGGTGGGGGTGGGGGGTTTTGGGGGTTTTGGAAAAAATGGTGGGGTTGGGGGGTGGTGGTGTTGAATGTTGATGGTGGTGGTGGGGGGTGGTGGTGGTAGTGTGGGTGGTGATATGATGGTGATTGGGGGAAAGTGGTGTGAGGATGATGTTTTGGGTGGGGGAAAGGGTATGATTGGGGTTTTTGGGTGGTGGGGTTTGGGGTGGGGGGTATTAGGGGGTTGCAAAAGGGTGGGGGAGAGAAGCTTGATGGGGGTGGAGGTGGGGGGTGGAAGGGTTTTAAATTGGGATAATGGGGGTGGTGGGGGGAGGGGGGGTGCAAAAAGGGGTGGTGGGGGGGGGGAAAGGGGGGCTGGAGGGGGTGCAGGGGGGGTAAAATCACAGAAGGGGGCCGGGGGAAATTTCGTGGGTTTGGGCATGGGTGGGGTTTTCGAGAGATTTAGGGGTTGTGCTACTAAGAGGCGAGCTATGGATCGATCTGCAAAGGGGAATGAAAAAGGGGTTGGTGGATTGGGAGGGGTTAGGGCGGGGGTGGGGTGGGGGGGGGGGGGGAAATTAAAAAGGGGTGGAGTTGGGGGGGGCGGGGTGGGGGGGAAAGGGGGGGTACCCACCCTTTTTTGATCCCATCAGAAAGGGGTTTTGGTGTTTGCGATGTGTTTCGCGGATGTCTTAGGCCGGGAGGGCTCCCTGTACCGTAAACACAGACATTTTTAGGATAGGGAGAGAAAGAGGGGGGGGGAGGGGGGAAGGGGGGGAGAGGGGGAAAAAGAGGGAAGAAGAGGGGAAAAATTTAAGGGAGAGGAATGGGAAAAAAAGGGGGAGAAAGGGGGGGGGAGAAGGGGGGGGGGGGAGGGGGGAGAAGAGGGGAGGAGGGGGGAAAAAAGAGAGGGAGAGAGAAAAGGGGGAAAAAGGGGAGAGAGGGAGGGGGAAGGGGGAAGAGAGGGGGGGAAAGAGGGGGAGAGGGGGGAAGAGAGAGAGAGATTTTTTGGAGAGGGGGGGGGGAAGAAGAAGGAAAGAGGGGAGGGGGGGGAGAGGGGGAGAGGGGGAGGGGGGAAAAGGGGGGGGGGGAAGAGGGGGAGGAAGAGGAGGGAAAAAGGGGAGAAAAAAGGGGGGGGAGGAGAGGAGAGAGAGAAAAAAAAGGGAAGAAAGGGAGAGGAAGACGGGGGGAAAAAGGGGGGAGGGAGAAGGGAGGGGGGGGTTTGGAAGAGGGGGGGAAGAGGAAGAGAGGTTTTGGAGAGAGAGAGAGGGGAAGGGGGGAGGAGGGGGAAGGGGGAATTTAAAAGGGGAGAAAAAAGGGGGGAAAAGTGGGGAAAAGGAGGGGAAAAAAGAGATTTTTTTCCGGCTTTTAAAGCGGAGGGCTAGGGGGGAAAAAACTTTTCGGGCCCAAGAGCCCTTTTTGGAAAAGGGGAAAAATAACGGAAAAAAATTGGGGGTTGGTCCCCCACACACACACAAACCCCCCCCCCCGGGGCTTTTGGGCGGGTTTTAAAAAAAGAGGGGGGGGTTTGGGTTTTTTTGGTTTGGGGGGGGGGGGGTTTTTTTTTTTTGGAGGGGGGTTTTTTTTGGGGCGGTTTTAAAAAGGGGGGGGGGAAAAGGGGGGGGGGGGGGGGTTGGGGGGGGGGGGGGGGGGCGGCGGGGGGGGGGGGGGTGGGGGGGTGGGGTTTGGGTGGGGGGGGGGGGTTGGGAAGGGGGGGGGGGGGGAGGGGGGTTTTTGGGGGAGAGGGGGGGGGGGGGGGGGGAGGGGGGAAAGGGGGTTTTTGGTTAGCCCCAAACGGGCCCCCTTAACCCCCCGGGCCCCCAACCCCCGGAGATTTTTTCCTTTTTGAAATAAAAAATAAAAAAATTTGTGACCAAAAAAAGGAGAGAGCCCAAATTAGGGGAAGCCGAGGAGGAGAGGCCCCCGATGGGAAAAGAAAAACGAGCAAAAGGCGGGGGGGAAGGGGGAGAGCCCGGGGGGGGCCCCCCCCCCGAGTTTGGGGGGGGAAAACCCAGGGAAAAGGGGCCCCCCCGATGGGAGAGATGGGGCCCCAAAAAGCAAAAGCCCCGGGTTAAATAACAAGAAAGGGGAAGAAAGCAAGTGGGAAGGGGAAGAAACAAAAAAGAGGGGGGGGGGATAAAGAGGGGGAAGGGCGCCAGGGGAAAAGAGAAGAAAACGAAAAAAGAGAAAGACAGGGGGAAGGGGGAAAAACAAGAAAAAAAGAAGAGACAGGCCCAGAAGGAAAGAAACAAAAAGAAAAAAAAAAAGAAAACCAGAAAAAAAAGAGGCAAAGGAATTTTTTATTCCCCCCGGAAGAAAAAGGAAAGGGACTTTTAAACCCCTATTTTTAAAATTACTATCAGGGGGTTTGGGGACAATCAGGGGGAAAAAGGGGTTGATAATGGCCCTTCACCTCAGCCCTTGGGGACTGTGAAAAAAACCCTTTTTGGGTTGGTGTGTTTGTGGGGGGTGTTTTGGTGTGTGTGGTGTTGTGTGGGGTTGTTAGGGTGGGGTGGGGGCGGGGGGTTGGTGTGTGTGTTTGGGTGGGGTTGGGCGTTTTGTGTTGTTTTGGTGTTGGGGTGTGTGTTGTTTTTGTGTGTTTTTGGGTGGGGTTTTGGTGTGTTTGGGGTGTGTGGGTGTGGTTTTTTTGGGGGTTTGTGTGTTGTGTGTTTTGGTGTTTTGGTGTGTTTTTGGGGGTTGTGTGGGGGCGGTGTGTGTTTTGGTGTGTGGGGTGTTGTTTTTGTGTGGTGGGGTTGTGTGGGGGTTAGGGGGTGTGTGGGGTGTGGTGGTGGTGTTGGGGTGTGTGTTTTGTGGTGTTGGGTGTGTGTGGTGTTTGGTTTGTGTGTTTTTGGGTGTGTGTGTGTGTGTTGGGTTTTGTGTGTTTGTGGGGGTTGGGTGTTGTGGTGTGGGGTTGGGGTGAGGGTGTGTGGGGGTGCGTGTGTGTTTTGTGGGGTGGTGGTTTGTGGGGGTGTGGTTTGTGTGTGTGGTGTTTTGTGTGTGTGTGTGTGTTTGTGGGGTGTGTGTGGGGTTGTGTGTGGGTTGGGTGTTAGGGGGTGTGGGGGTTGGTGGGGTTTTGGTTTTTGGGTGTGTGGTGTGGTGTTTTTGGGTGTGGTGTGTGTGGGGTGTTTGGGTGTGTGTGGTGTGTGTGGTGTTTTGGGTGGGGTGGGGTGTGTTTGTGTGTGTGTGTGTGTGTTTGGGTGTTGGTGTGGTGTGTGTGTGTGGGGGGTGTGGGTGTGGGTGGGTTGGGGGGTGTTTGGGGGGGTGGTGTGTTTGGGTGTGTGTGGTGTAGTGTGTTTTGGTTTGTGGGTTTTTGTGTGTGGGGTTTTGGGTGTGGGTGTGTGTGTGGGGTTTTTGGGGGTGGGTGTGGTGTGTGTGTTTTGTGTGTGTTGGTGTTGTGTTGGGGGGTGGTGGTTTGTTGTGCGTGTGGGGTTGTGGTTTTGTTGGTGTGTGGGGTTTTGTGTGTGTGGGTGGTGTTTTTTTCCCCCCCCCTTTCCCCTTCCCCCCCCCCCCTTTTTTCCCCCCCCCCCTTTTTCCCCCCCAGGCCCTTTCCCCCCCTTTTTTTCCCCCCCCACCCTTTTTTTTTTCCCTTTTTTTCTTCCCTTTCCCGTTTCCTTAATCTTCTTCCCTTTTTCCCTTTTTTTTCCTTCTTTTTCTTTTCTTTTCTTTCTTTCGTTTTGTTTGTCTTTTTTCCCTTTTTTTTTTTTCTTCTCTTTTCCCTTTTCCCCCCCCTTCCCTTTCCCGCCCTTTTTATCCTTCTTTCAAATTTTTTTCTGTTTTTTTCCCTTTCTTTTTTCCAAATTTTTTTTTTTTGTTTTTTTGCTTTTTTTCTTTTTTTTTTTTTCTTTCTTTCCTTTCTTTTTTTTCATTTCTTTCCTTTTCTTTCCTTTCCTTTTTTTTTGGGGGTGGGGCCTTCCACCCCCCAATTTTTCGGGAAATCTTGATTTTTTCTTTTTTTCTCTTTTTTTCTTTTTTTTTTTTTCTTTTCTTTCTTTTTTTTCCTTCTTTAAAAGGGACCCCAAAGGTCCCCCGGTTGGCGCTCAGCATAGATTTGCCCCCCCGCCCCCCCCCCCCCCTTCCCCCCCCCCCCCCCCCCCCCCCCCCATTCGCCCCCCCTCCCCCCCCCCCCCCCCCCCCCCCCTCCCCCCCCCCCCCCCCCCCTCCCCCCAAAAAACCCCACAAACGCGGGCGGGGGGGAATTATTGTTTTATTATCGATGAAACTGTACAGGGCCCTTGCGAACCCTGGCTAAAGGGTTTTCCTCCATTTTCCCCCCAATTCCACACCCCCCTTTCCCCTTTCCCTCCCCAAACCTCCCCCCCCCCACACACACCCCCACCATTCCCCTCCCCCCCACCCCCCCCCCCTAAAAAACCGCCCCCCCTACCCCCCCCCCCCGCCCCTACCCAAAACAACACTAAACCCCCCCCACCCCCCCCCCTTTTTTTTTTTTTTTTGCCCTTTCCCCCCCCCTTACTCTACCCAGCTGATTTTTTATTTTTTATTGTTTGTTGTTTTTTGGTTTGTTTTTTTGGTGGTGGTGGGGTGGTGGTTGGGTTTTTGTTTTTTTTTGGGAATTGTTTTGTTTTTTGCGTTGTTTTTTTTTTGTTGTTTTTTTAATTGTTTTTTTGGTTTTTGCTGTTTTTTGGGTTTTTGGCTCTTTTAATTGTTACTGTCATTTTGTTGTTGTTGTTGTTGTTGCTGCTGTTGTTGTTGTTGCTGTTGTTGTTATTGCTCCTGATGTTGTTGTTGTTGTTACCAATTACTGTCGTTGTTGTTGTTGCTGTTGCTGATGCTGCTGGTTTTTGTTTGTTTCTGTTGTTGTTGTTGCTGTTGTTATTGTTTTCGATGTTGTTGCTTTTGTTTTGTTATTATTGCTGTTGCTTTTATTGTTGCTTTTGTTGCTGTTATTGTTACTGTTATTTTGTTATTGTTGTTGCTATTGTTGTTGTTGTTGCTGCTGCTGTTATTGTTATTGTTACTGTTGTTGTTTTTATTGCTGCTGCCGCTGCTGCTGTTGTTGTTGTTGTTGTTGCTGATGCTGCTGTATTTTTGTTTGTTTGTTTTTGTTGTTATTGTTGCTGTCCTTCTTGTTGTTGTTTGTGTGCTGTTATTATTTTTTTTCTAAAATACATATCTCATCTGATTATTGTCAGTTGTAGTTTTTTTTTTCTTTTCTTCTTTTTTTGTTGTTGTTTGCTTGTATTTTTTTAACATTCCTTTGTGATTATGATACGATACGACACGGGAGAATACTATTTTATTTTTTATACAGCGCTATAATACAAGCATAACCAAGCTCTAAGCGCTTTACAATCCAGTACCTAAAGTGAAACAAGAAAGCATATAAAAAGTAGTAGAAACATAAAACAGAATCATTAATATTGTAAAAAAACACAAAAAACAATGCATAAAACTCACACAGTAACATACTATCAATACTACAACTGTTACACTCCAACACTCACACTAACACACACGCACAGACACACACATGATTAAACGGCTGAGATGACAGCAATTTTCACTTAAAATACATACATGTCAAACGGAACACAGAACAAATGGATTTAAGAAAGAATATGTATGTAATATATTTGAAAAGAATAGAATAGAACTGAATAGAATGGAAATAGAACTTTGTATGCCCTGACGTGAGTGAAAAAAACAAATTAACAAAAGACAGATAGAAAGACGGGCAGACAGACAGACAGACAGGTAGATAGATAAACAGATAGACAGATAGATAGATGTCTACTTTAGGGCATCTTTTCAATGACATACTTAAAGATGACAATGAGGAATCAGTGTAACTTTATGTAGTTAGCCATCTATCGCTGAGAGAATGAGAGAGCGAAGACACAAAGATATATATATAATATATATATATATATATATATATATATATATATATATATATATACAGAGAAGAGAGAGAGAGAGAGAGAGAGAGAGAGAGAGAGAGAATTTGGCCCCCAAGGGGCAGACAACCCACCTTGTAGTAACAGGTCTTGGTGAAGAGTTGTCTGTTGCTAACCTCCCCTAGTTGAGCCGCGATGGTGTCCCCTGAACAGGTGCTGACGTAGGAGTTCCTCTGCACACACACACACACACACACACACACACACACACACACACACACACACACACACACACACACACACACACACACACACACACACACACACACACACACACGAATGAATAGTGTCATACAGAAAACGCTTCCATTCGTTTGTTGCAAAAAATATTCTCTCTCTCTCTATCTCTCTCTCTCTCTATCTCTGTGTCTCTGTCTCTGTGTCTCTTTCTCTGTCTCTGTATCTGTCACAAACACACAGATTCATCGGAAATTCACAGCAAGATATTTCCTCACTTCCAACAGGTACCATTTCCATTTCCGTTTCCGCCGCTGAACCAAACGACCTTGCGAAAGGACTCGTGCGTGTGTGTGTGTGTGTGTGTGTGTGTGTGTGTGTGTGTGTGTGTGTGTGTGTCTATGCACGACAAACAGGACTGCAAAATCAAACTCTCAATACGCCATTGAGAGTGATCGCACGCAAACGTTCAAAGTGTAGGCGAAATGAAAAGAGGAAAAGGCGAAACATGCATGCTGAGTATATGCTTTTATCTACTGCACTGAACGACCCAGCAAAACCGCAAACCCATCTCGTTTTAGAACAACCAGGTCCATTGGGCTAGTGGTATAATCACCATCATTCTCTTTGTCTCGCCATGGGGGAAAGGGGGTGGGGGGTGGGGGGTGATTTGAGAGACATAGCCTGATGAGGGAATGATCAGCAAATCGTATTATTTACTTTTACATAAGCGCTCATTATTACATGCGGATCGTTCATAAATAATGAACATGATGTCATGTTTATGTGTTGTGGAATCCCGTGAGGTTTGTGTTAGTGTCAAGGCAAATGAGTATCATTTAAAACAGTAAAGAACGTGCGAAAAATCTGCGAGTACTAGAATGAAGATGGAGAAGACTAAAACAGAATGAAAAAATGTAAGTAGAATAAATCAACTCGAAAAGAAATTCAAATAAAAAAGAAGAGATAAAACACAATAAAATAATACAACAAGAAAGAATCGAATGCAATCGTTAATATCAAACGATTAAAGGACGGATATGAAAAAAAAAAACACCCAAAAAACCGTAGATAAAGAAAAAAAGAAGAAAAAAAAAAGAAGGAACGAAAGAAGAACAGAAAGAAGGAAGGAAAGAAAGATAGATACAAAAGAGAATGAAAGAAAGATAGAAAGAAGGAAAGAAAGAAATAAAAACAGACAGAAAGAAAGAAAGAAGGAAAGGAAGAAAGAAAGAAAGAAAGATAAAGAAAGAAATAAGGAAAGAAAAAAGAAGGAAAGAAAGAAAGAAAAGAGAGAGAAAGAAAGAAAGAAAGACAGACAGACAGAAAGGAAGAAAGAAAGAAAGACAGCAAGACAGAAAGAAAGAAAGAGAAAGAAAGAAAGTAAAAGAATGAAAGAAAGAAAGACAGACAGAAAGAAAGAAAGAAAGAAAGACAGAAAGAAAAGACAGACAGAAAGAAAGAGAAAGAAAGAAAGAAAGAGAATGAAAGAAAGAAAGAAAAGAATAGAAAGACTGACAGGAAGACAGAGAATGAAAGAAAGAAAAGAAAAAAGAAAGAAAGAGAAAGAAAGAAAAAAAGAGTAAGAAAGAAAGACAGACAGACAGAAAGAAAGAAAGAAAGAAAGAACACTTGCATGCAGTCGCACCTACACACGCACACAAAAGGCCGAAACACACACAGTAGAAAAAAAACAGAAACAACAACAACAACAGCAACAGCAACAACAACAACAACAACAACAACAACAACAACAACAGCAACAACAACAACAACAACAACAGCAACAACAACAACAACAACAAAACACACACTGTGTGTGCACACAAACTCGCGAACAAGAACGCACACGATAAAATTAGCGTGTCCAAAATAAAACTGAAGATATCTCAAAGGTTTAAAGCTCATGCAATGCTTTTGTGAAACCTGACATCTCTGTCTCTTTCAGCATCTGACTCTGTCTCTGTATCTGTCTGTCTGTCTGTCTGTCTCTCTCTCTGTGTCTATCTCTTTGTCACTGTCTCTCTCTCTCACACACTCTCTCTCTCTCTCTTTGTGTCTCTTCTCAGTCTGTGTGTGTGTGTGTGTGTGTGTGTGTGTGGTGGGGGTGTGTGTGTGTGTGTGTGTGTGTGTGTGTCTGTCTGTCTGTCTGTCTGTCTGTCTCTGCTCTCTCTCTCTGTGTCTGTCTATGTCTCTGTCTGTCTTATTCTATCCATCTCCCTGTTTATGTTTCATTCATTCATTCATCCATCCGTCCATCCATCCATCCATCAATCCATCCATCCATCCATTCATTCATTCATTCATCCATTCACTCAATCACTCATTCTTTTATTCATTTATTCACTCATTCTTTTATTCATTCATTCATTCATTCATTCACTCACTCACTCATTCATTCATTTTGTGACGGCATACAAGGCACAGAAGATTGGCAACAGCCGTCTTTTCTTCACAGAACATGCAGTAGTCTTCGTGAAAGGGGGGGGGGGGGGGGAGATAAACCGAGGAGGGGAGATAACAATCATGAAAACGACACGGGCATTCGACTTTTTTTTGAGTGGTGGGGTGGTGGTTATTAGAATGGCTTGTGGGGGGGAGAGAGAGAAGAGAGAGGGATGGAGGGAGAGGGAGAGAGAGAGAGAAGGGGGAGGGAGAGGCAGAGAGAGAGAGGGGGAGGGAGGGAGAGAGAGGCAGAGAGAGAGAGAGAGGCAGAGAGAGAGGGGGGAGGGAGGGAGAGAGAGGCAGAGAGAGAGAAGGGGGGGAGAGGCACAGAGAGAGGGGGGAGAGGGAGGGAGGGAGAGAGAGGCAGAGAGAGAGGGGGGAGGGAGGAGGGAAGGAGAGAGAGGCACACAAAGAGAGAAGGGGGGGGGGGGCAGGGAGGGAGAGAGAGAGAGAGCCAGAGAGAGAGAGAGAGGAAAGGGGGAGTCAGAAAGAGACAGAGAGAGAGAGGCACAGAGAGAGGAGGTGGGAGGGAGGGAGAGAGAGGCAGAGAGAGATTGAGAGAGAGAGATAGAGGGAGAGAGAGAGACAGATAGAGGGGGGTGAGGGGGAGTCAAAAAGAGACAGACAGAGAGAGAAAGAGAAAGAGGGAAAGAGAGAAAGAAAGTCAAATAGAAAGAGAGATGGAGAGAGTGTGTGAGACAGAAAGAATGAGGGAGAAAGAGAGAGAGCGCCAGACAGAGAAATAGAGAGGAAGAGAGAGAGAAAGAGAGAGAGAGAGAAGGGGGAGGACGGAGGGGAGGGGGGGGGGGCAGAAGACGCAGCAGTGTGGGCCTAAGGCCAGCCTCATACAATTATGGCCATTTCCTTGTGACGGGTTCCTGTTGTGTGCAATTCGCTTGGCAACGACAAAAAAGCCAACTTCTTTTATTCTCTCTCTCTCTTTCTGCCTCTCTCTGCCTCTGTGTGTGTGTGCGTGCGTGCGTGTGTGTGTGTGTGTGTGTGTGTGTGTGTGTGTGTGTGTGTGTGTGTGTGTGTGTGTGTGTGTGTGTGTGCTATGGGTATTATTGGCAAGACTGGGACCACACAGTCTAGTATCGTCCACTTCATGGATGCGTCTTTCCTGAGCCAAACTGTAAGTGCCTGTATCTTTCGGGCCTGGTTAAATTAACGCTGGGATATCATCATGAAAAGAAGCGTAGAGTACAGCCATTTCACGTGGTCCCAGCCTAACGGACCTCCACAGCAACATCGTCATCATCACCATCCTCCTCCTCCATCTTCATCAAAAAAAAAGTCCCAAAGTCAGTGGCCTTTCATGCCCTGCTCTAATGGTGACCTCGTTTTCAACCCACCATCACTTCAGTGCTTGGGATGAGTCCTGTCAATGTCTTCAGTGACGGCAGGT
>NC_134910.1:25188304-25190804 GCF_041734735.1 Babylonia areolata | reverse complement strand
CACCACACCATACTACCCCGACACCACCCCACCCCGACCCACCCCACCCCACCCCACCCCCACACCACACCACACCACACCACACCATACTACCCCGACACCACCCCACCCCACACCACACCACCCCACCCCACCCACCCACACCACACCACACCACACCACACCACACCACACCACACCACACCATACTACCCCGACACCACCCCACCCCACACCACACCACCCCACCCCACCCCACACCACACCACCCCACCCCACACCACACCACACTACACCACACCACACCATACTACCCCCGACACCACCCCACCCCACACCACACCACACCACCTCACACCACACCACACCACACCACACCACACCACACCATACTACCCCCGACACCACCCCCACCCCACCCAACACCACACCACACCACCCCACCCCACCCCACACCACACCACACCACCCCACCCCACACCACACCACACTACACCACATAACATCACACCATACTACCCCGACACCACCCCACCCCACCCCACACCACACCACCTCACACCACACCACACCACACCACACCACACCACCCCACACCACACCACACCACCCCACACCACACCACACCACACTACACCACATCACACCACCCCACCCCACCCCACACCACACTACACCACATAACATCACACCATACTACCCCGACACCACCCCACACCACACCACACCACACCACCCCACACCACACCACACTACACCACATCACACCACCCCACCCCACACCACACCACCTCACACCACACCACACCACCCCACACCACACCACACCACCTCACACCACACCACACCACACCACCCCACACCACACTACACCACATAACATCACACCATACTACCCCGACACCACCCCACCCCACCCCACCCCACACCACACCACCCCACACCACACCACACCACACTACACCACATAACATCACACCATACTACCCCGACACCACCCCACCCCACACCACACCACACCACACCACACCACCCCACACCACACCACACCACACCACACCACACACCACACCACACACCACACCACACCACACCCCAACACAACACCACGCAATGCAGTGCTATGCACATCACACTCACCTGTAGACGAAGAAAGTGATGATGAGAACGACGAGGAGGAGGGACCCAAGGACGATGATGACGATGGCATACTCTGGGAACGGCTCTGAGCGGACACACAGACGGACGCGCCGATAAATGAATAAATAGAAACACCCCGAATGCGCACGAACATTACGAGCAAGGTTACAGTGTGACCAAATGTTTCAACTGTGAAAAAAACAAATCAAGAAAGACAAAAAAAGAAGTAAAATCAATCAGATAAGTCACTGATCCTCAGTTAATCAACAAGTCAAAGAACCAGTCCAAATACAATAAATGGATGTATGATTAACAATTAATCAGCCCTTCAACCAACCAACCAACCAACCAACCGATTGACCGTCCGATCTATCAATCAATCAATCGATCGATCAATGAATCACTCACTCACTCACTCACTCACCTACCCACCCACTCACTCAATCACTCACTCACTCATTTACCCACTCACTCACCTACTCACTCA
The DNA here is from genome assembly GCF_041734735.1 of Babylonia areolata. Lineage (NCBI taxonomy): Eukaryota > Metazoa > Mollusca > Gastropoda > Neogastropoda > Buccinidae > Babylonia > Babylonia areolata. The sequence continues at coordinate 25,189,198 of NC_134910.1, read as the reverse complement.
CCCAGTCACGCACTCGCTCAGTCAATCACTCACTCACCCGTTAACTAACTCATTCACCAACCCACCCACTCACTCACTCATCCACCCACTCACTCATCCACCCACTCACTCATTCACCAACTCACTTACTCAACCTATAACTCACTCGTCCGTTACCTAACTCACCCACCCACTCACTCACTGATTCACTCACTCACCCACTCACTCACCAACTCGCTCACTCACCCACTCACTGACTCCGCCAATCACTCACCCGTTTACTCACCCACCCCTTAACTTACTCACTCACTCACTCTCCCACTGACACACTTACTGACTCCTCAAATCACTCACTCACCCACCCACCCACACACCTACTCACACACTTACTCACTCACCAACTCACTCACTCACCCGTTAACTCATTCATCAATCACTCACCCACCCACCCATCCACTCACTCTCCCACTGACACACTTACTGACCCTTCAGATCACTCACTCACCCACCCACGTACCCATTCACACACTTACTCACTCACCAACTCACTCACTCACCCGTTAACTCATTCATCAATCACTCACTCACCCACCCACCCACTCACTCTCCCACTGACACACTTACTGACTCCTCAAATCACTCACTCACCCACCCACCCACACACCTACTCACACACTTACTCACTCACCAACTCACTCACTCACCCGTTAACTCATTCATCAATCACTCACCCACCCACCCACTCACTCCCCCACTGACCCACGTACTGACTCCTCAAATCACTCACTCACTCACTCACTCACCCAGCCATTCACTGGCACACTCACTCGCTCACTCACTGACTCCTCCAATCACTCACCAACTCACTGACCCACTAATCCACCCACCCACCCACCCACCCACTCACTCAATCAC
>NC_134910.1:25143304-25145804 GCF_041734735.1 Babylonia areolata | reverse complement strand
TCTCTCTTTGACAGTCCCTTTCTTGGTCTCTCTCTGTGTCTCTCGGTATATCTCTGTCTGTCTGTCTGTCTCTCTCTCTCTCTCTCTCTCCCTCCGCCCCCCTCTCCCCCCTCCCTCTCTTTCTCTCCCTCTCTTTTTTTCTTTCTCTTTTTTCCCCATTTTTCTTCTTTCTATCTTTCTCTTTCTGTGCATACCCCCCCCCCCCCCCCACCCCCCCAATGCCCCCCACACCCACATCCCTCGACCCTGTTTTCGATGCCTTTTATTTCTTTCTTTTCTTCTCTCTCTCTGTGTTCATTCGCGCCTCTTTCAAGATTATATACTTCCTCAGCTTGTCCACCATATTAATCTGCCCAGGCATGCACCTGAAGAGGTCACTCCAGCTTCGCTAAAAGTACAGGTATTGATGTTCTGTCCTGGGAAAGCCTTGCGGACTGGCGAGGACCTTGGAAATCTGCCATTCAGAGAGGGGTGAAACAAACAGAGAGAAGCCGCATTGAGGAGAGAAAAAAAAAAGAGCCACACGCAAGTCAAACTCTGTAAACCAAGCAGCATCTACCTATACCTCTCCCACATGTAGTAGTAGAGATTGCCACTCCAGCATCGGTCTACACAGCCACAGCAAGAAGAATCCAAGCATTCAAAACCAAATGCTTGAGGAGACTACTACACATCTCCTACAAGGAGCACAAGACCAATGACTATGTGCGGAACCTGGTCAGCAACCTTGTTGGGCCCCAAGAACCACTGCTGGCGACTGTCAAACGACGGAAGATGGCATGGTTTGGTCACGTCATACGACATAACACCCTCTCCAAAACCATCCTGCAAGGGACTGTAGAGGGAGGGCGCAGACGGGGGCGGCTGAGAAAGAGCTGGTCCGACAACGTCAAGGAATGGACCAAAATGACGATGCCAGATCTCCTCACGACAGCTGCCAACAGAACGGCGTGGCGAGCTATGCCATCTTCCTCATGTCCCCCCAACGACCCCAGCGGTCGAGGGAATGAGTGAGTGAGTGAGTGAGACGACATTTCCGGTGCAGCCATCGTCTCTCGAGACGGTAGGAGGCCTACAATGACGATGACCACAAGAAGAGTGAGAGAAAAAACGAAGGAAAGAGAGAGACGGAGACAGAGAGACAGAGACAGAGAGAAACACAAACAAGGACAGAGAGAGACAGAGACAGAGAAAAGAGAGAGACAGACAAAGAGACAGAGAAAAGAGACAGAGAGAGACAGACAAAGAGACAGATAGAGAAAAGAGAGAGAGAGAGAGAGACAGACAAAGAGACAGAGAAAAGAGAGAGACAGACAAAGAGACAGATAGAGAAAAGAGAGAGACAGACAAAGAGACAGATAGAGAAAAGAGAGAGACAGACAAAGACAGATATTTCACAAAGTACACTACTACTACTACTACTACTACTACTACTGTTGCTGCTACTGCTGTGCTGTTTTGCTGCTGCTGATATAAATATATATATATTTTTTTTTTTTGTATAATAGATAATAAACAAAATAATAAAAAGAGAGAAACAACTATAAAGTAAGTTCATTATTTTCATTCATATTTTCAACTTGTCCAAACACACTGAATGTTTTGTCGCAATGAGAAAAAAACACCAAAACAATCACAGCAAGTTGTGCACAGAAAATGGAAAATGAAGTCATCAGAATCCGAGTCAGGCTGAAAAGAGAAATCTTGTGTGTGGAAGCTCAGATTAAACAGGTTGAGCTAATTGATCCGAACCTGATGGAACCTGGGTTTCCAACAGCACACTTCATCCTGCTGGGAGAATATGTTTCTCTCCCCCCCCCCCCACCCCCCCCTTTTTTTTTTTTTTTTAAATTTAAAGCACGGTTTTGTTTCGTTGTTTGCTTCGAATTTATGTTGCTGTTGTTGTTGTTGTTGTAGTTCTTGTTCTTCTTATTGTTGTTGTTGTTATTGTTCTCTCTCTCTCTCTCTCTCTCTCTCTCTCTCTCTCTCTCTCCCTCTCTCTCTCTCTCTCTCTCGATTTCTCTGTATCTGTCTATCTCCCTCTCTCTGTCTCTTTGTGTCTGTCTCGATTTCTCTGTCTATGTCTCTGTCTGTCTGTCTCTGTCTCTCTCGATTTCTCTGCCTCTGCCTCTGCCTCTCTCTCTCTCGATTTCTCTCTCTCTCTCTCCCCCCCCCTCTCTCTCTTCATTTTACCTGTTCTTACACACAAGCTATGACTCTCTTTTTTTCCCCTATTTGTCAGTCTCTTTCTTTTACCTTTCTCTCGTTTCTGTCCATCTCTTTTGCCTGTACAATGTGTCCCTCTTATTTTTCACCTTCTCCTTTAGGCGTCATCATCATCATCATCATTGTCGACGTCATCATCATCATCGTCGTCGTCGTCGTCATTATCACCATCATCATCAACATCGTCATCATCATCATCGTCAACATCGTCATCATCATCATCGTCATCACCATCATCATGACCATCATTATCGTCATCATCGTCGTCGTCGTC
>NC_134910.1:25130804-25138304 GCF_041734735.1 Babylonia areolata | reverse complement strand
AACAACAACAACAACAACAACAACAAACACACACACACACACACACACACACAACACGCCAAAGAACAAAACAAAAACAAAAACAAACACAAAACTTTTCTTTCTTTTTTTTTTTTTTTTTAAGCCCGCAGATCTGACATTGCATTAAGAGAACTGTCAACTATCGAGATCTCGCGCGAAATCTCCCCAAGAACTGTGGAAAGCGTGTGACGAGAATGGTTGATCTGTTTCCATGGAGATGCTCTGTGGTGTGTGTGTGGGGGGGGGGGGGGGGAGTAAACAGTATTGAGAACATTGACAACCGATCACTAGCTGTGTCTGTCTCGCTGTGTGTGTGTGTGTTGGGGGTTGGGGGGTAGGGGGTGAAGGAGGTGGGTGTGGGAGGGGGGGAGGTGCGGGGAAGGGAGGGCGCGGGGGGGGGGGCGGTGGGGGGGTCAGTGGTTGGTGAGGGGGAAGGGGGGTGGGTGGAAGATTGTTTAGTAAACAGTATTAAAAAACTTCATTTGACGACAAGAAAGAGATGATTAATTTGTCTCTGTGTTTGTCTCGCTCTGTGAGTGTATTTGAGAAAGAAAGAGTGGATGAGAGGAGGTGGGGGAAGAGGTTTGGGGGAGAGGGGGGGGGGGAGAAAGACAGACCGAGATAGACAGAGAGAGGGAGAGAAGGAGAGAGAGGATTAAGACAGTGGTAGAGAGAGAGGGGGGGGGGACAAAAAAGTAGACAGAGAGAGAGAGAGAGAAAGTCAGACAGAGAGAGAGACGGACAGACAGACAGAGAGAGACCGACAGACGGAGAGACAGACAGACAAACAGAGACAGAGAGAGAGAGAGTCAGACAGACAGACAGAGAGAAGAGACAGAGAGAGACAGTCAGACAGACAGACAGAGAGCTGGGCAGACAGACAGAGAGAGACAGACAGACAGAGACAGAGAGAGAGAGAGAGACAGAGGGAAATAGAGAGAGAGAGGGAAAGAGAGAATGTGTGTGTGTCTTCCTCTCGTTATGTTTCTGCTTCTGTCTTTGTCCAAAACACTTCAGATAAAACGTTATAATACAAGCAAATTAATCAGCAATGAATCTCTCTTTCGCGCGCGCGAAACACACACACACACACACACACACACACACACACACACACACACACACACACACACACACACACACACACACACACACACACACACACACACACACACACACACACACACACACACACACACACACACGAACCAGACCAAATTCGTTCAACAAGAACAACGTATGCGAAATCCAAAGGGAGGGAATTGCACAAGGGCTAAAAATAGAACGGCTCCATGATGGAGCTTTTGCGTGCAGAAAACAGATTTCGCAGATCAGACATCGAATGAAGCGAACTGTCGAGATCTCGCCCCAAATCTCGCCGACACTGTGGGAGTGTGTGAGGAGAATTGTTGATCAGTTTCCATGGAGATGTTGTCTGCACAACAACTGTGGATCAGTCTGTGTGTGTGTGTGTGTGTGTGTGTGTGTGTGTGTGTGTGTGTGTGTGTGTGTGTGTATGTGTTAAATGTATATGTATGTATGCATGCATGTATGTATGTATGCATAATTTTACATATATATATATATATATATATATATATATATATATGTGTGTGTGTGTGTGTGTGTGTGTGTGTGTGTGTGTGTGTGTGTGTGTGTGTGTGTGTGTGCTTGCGTGCGTGCGTGTGTGTGTGTGTGTGTGTGTGTTTTAAATGTATATATACGTATGTATGTATATATGTACATATATGTATCTATCTATTTCGATATATATATATATATATATATATGTGTGTGTGTGTGTGTGTGTGTGTGTGTGTGTGTGTGTGTGTGTGTGTGTGTGCGCGTGTGTGTGCGTGTGTACGCGCGCGCACACAAACTCTCTCTCTCTCTTGATTCGTAGCTGTCTGTCTGTCTGTCTGTCTGTCTCTCTCTCTCTCTGTTTTTTTCTGATTAGTATCTTCTTTGTCACTAGACCTTTACAGCTAATGACATTAAACATTTCAGTGTTCAGTGTTCTCTGTCTCTGTCCGTCTGTCTGTCTGTCTGTCTGTCTCTCTGTCTGTCTGTCTGTCTCTCTCTCTCTCTCTCTGTCTGTCTGTCTCTCTCTCTCTGCTGCCTGTCTCTGTCTCTATATCTGAGTGTTTTTCTTCACTGCAGCCTCTCCTAAGTGACTTTTTGTCACAGAGATAGAGGTACACCCAGAGTGAGAGAGAAAGACAGACAGAGACAGACAGAGACAGAGACAGAGACAGAGAAAGGGGTGGGGGAGACAGACTGAAGACTGAAGATGTTTTATTCATAAAGGCCATAGCCCCTTAGAAGGGGGATAAACTTGAAAGTCGCGTACAAATACACAGAACGTTCAAGATGTTACGAAGGCACTTCGACGTTTAAACGCTTTACACAGATAAAGAGTGAATTGTTTAACAAGACTTTCGTTTGTAGATGACATTAACAAGACGAGTTTGAATAAACAAGGTTGTCTGAAATATTTTTCTGGAATTAATTGTTCTCTGATATCTCTCAATTCTGCACTATCTAGCACAAAATGGACTTCATCTTCCTTTGACTTTTTGCATAACGGACAAATAGTATCAGAAATGTTAGACTGTCTGTAACGATATCGATGGACAAACAATTCAGAAACGCCAAATCAAAATTTGGTCATTACATGCTTCAGATGCTTGTCAACATTCATAAACATATAAGTTGGAAAACTATGTTGGTTATTGATAAGTCGATAAATCTCAAATCTGTCACTGCCTTGGATATGTGAATTCCAGTTTTGCCATCTGCTGTCAATCATTCTTTCACGAAACACACGAATAAAAGCTTCAGTATCCCCAACCCCTTGGCTAAGCCACACAAAACCAAATCCAGAGATTTGGGGGAGACAGAGGTAGATAGAAAGAGAGATGGGGAGAAAGACAGACAGTGAGAGAAAGAGAGAGACAGAGAGACAGATACAGAGAGAGAGACAGAGAAAGACAGAGAGACAGAGACAGAGAGACAGACAGAGAGACAGAGAGAAAAAGAGACAGAGAAGGGGAATGCCCATGATTTATTCATCAGGCCTTGCCTTCTCATACGTGGGTGGTTGAACAGACGCCATCGCAAAAACACGCAGGAAAGAAAGATAACTCTGAACGAACACATGAATAATGGAAGCTGGTTAATGATATGCAACGAGGTCTTTTTTATTTATTATTTTTCTTTTTGAGAGAGAGAGGGGGAAGAGAGAGAAGGACAGGGAAGAACGCAAGAACGTAAGAATTTTAATGTAAGGTCACCGACCTGTATACATTTTGGGTGCACGTGTTGCACACACAGCTTAATTAACTCACTCAGTACGGCCAGTCCTCTCTTCTCCTCTACACAGACCCCTCGGATGTCCAGTGGGTGTCTGAATGACCCAACCTTTAGCTTCCGTCGTCAGAATTGTGGTATTCTTTGTCAACATTCACCTCTTCAGTATAAGAGCCTTCCGCTTGCGATATTTTGATGATGGTAACTGGGGTGAAACGCTGTTTACGTCGTCTCTTTCGCCGTTCGTATGGAGAGAGTTAACTGATATAAAATAGGAAGAACGAAAACAATCCACTTAATACACAGTGAGCTCACTGAGAACAAGTCAACTAAATGAAAAGCACAAGGCTGATATTTCTGTTTAGGGCTGAAAGTGCTCTTCTCTCAGTCTTAATGCAGAAAACAAAACAAAACATTGCAACATCTCTGGTCACATTACAACTTTCGTTTTGCAGCAGAAATGATAATGACAGATTTCTAACAGAAAATAGAGAAGGATAGAGAGAGAGGGAGAGAGAGAGAGGGAGAGAAAGAGAGAGAGAGAGAGGGGGGGAGAGAGAGAGAGGGAGAGAGAGGTAGAGAGAAAGAGGGAGAGAGAGAGATGGAGAGGGAGGGAGAGACAGGGAGAGGGAGGGAGAGACAGAGAGATGGTTACAGTGACAGACACAAACTAAGAGAGAGAGAGATGAAGACAGATACAGATTCGATTAGGATAGAAAGAAAGAAAGAAAGAGAGAGAGAGAGAGAGAGAGAGAGAGAGAGAGAGAGAGAGAGAGAGAGAGAGACAGAGACAGAGCCAGAGCCAGAGGCAGAGAGACAGACACAGACAGCAATACAGAGAGAGGGAGCTCACTGCGTTCGCGTTTTTTTGTTTTTGTTTTTTGTTTGTTTATTGTTGTTGTTGTTGTTTTTGGGGGGATTGGTTTTTGTTGTTGTTGTTGTTTATATTTCTTTTTGTTTTGTTTTTCTTTTTTTTTCTTTTTCACCTATTCGTTCAGCCTTTCATCCACCCACTTATCTCTATTTATCTAATTATCTATTTATGCAGTCATATATTTATGTATGTATCTATGTATGTTTTTGTTTGTTTTTTTCTTGTTTGAAAGGATGACCTTTTATATCTTCGTGTGTATACGCACGCAGAGGATCAAATACGCACGTTAAAGATCCTGTAATCTATGTCAGCGTTCGGTGGGTCATGGATACATTTACATACCCAACATGCACACACCCGAAAACGGAGTATTGCTGCCTATATGACAGGGTAAATAAACAAAACGGTCATACACGGAAAATGTTACATATTTGTCAGAGTGTGTTGTTCTTGTTCTTGTTCTTCTTGTTGTTGTTCTTGTTCTTCTTCTTCATTTCTCTTTCTTTCTTTCTTTTGTTCTTCCATTCTTTCTTCTTCTTCTTCTTCGTTTTCATTCATTCATTCATTCATTCTTCTTCTTCTTCTTTCTCTTTTTCTTTCTTTCTTCTTCTTTTTTCTCTCTTTCTTTCTTTCTTTCTTCTTCTCCTTTCTTTCTTTCGTTCGTTCTTTCATTCTTTCTTCTTGTTTTTTTTCTACTCCTTCCTTCTTTCTTTCTTTCTTTAGTTCTTCCTTCTTCTTCTTTTTCTCTCTTTCTTTCTTCTTCTTCTTTCTTTCTTTCGTCCGTTCTTTCATTCTTTCTTCTTTTTTTTCTTCTTCCACTCCTTCTTCTTTCTTTCTTTCTTTAGTTCTTTCTTCTTCTTTTTTCTTTCTTTCTTTCGTGATTTTTTTTTTTTTTTTTTTTTTTTTTTTTTTACTTCTTCTTCTTCTCCTTCTTCTTCTTCTTCTGTGTTAGTGAGATGGCTCCCATATTTCTTTGTTCCCTTTTTCTCTTCCTTTCTTTACTATGTCTTTTTTTTCTTCGTCAGTTCATTCCTTTTTTCTGTCTATAGTTGTTCCTTTCCTTCCTATTTTCTCTCTTTCTTTTTCTGTTTTCGTTCTTTCTTTTCTTCTTTCTTTCTTCCCTTTTTTTCTTCAATTTTATTTGTGTCAAACGGTTCCCAAACCTCTCATAATCTCTCTCTTTCTTTCTCTCCTTTATTTTATTTTTTTAATTTTTTTATTTCTTTTTTTTTTCGTTTTTTATTCGTTTGTTTTTCGTTTTTTCCTTCTCTCCTTCTTAGTGGTTCTAGCCATTCTACGCTAATCTCTCAGCTTCTCTCCCATTCCTTTTTGAACCTCCTCCCCCCCCCCCCCCCCACCTACCCACCCCGACCCCCATCCTTCCCAATACTTCCCCTTCCCCTCCCCCCCCCCCCCTCACCACCATCCACTCCTTTATCCCTCCACGCCCCTTCCCATTCAAAACGGCCAACCAGCAGCCGAGAAACGTGGCTGGGGTTGTTTTTTTTTTCCTCCTCAGTCCCCAACACTCCCCCCCCCCTTCCCCCCAGCTACCCTCGCCCCCTCACAACCGTCGCCATCACACTTACTTGGCATGCGCAGAAGTGATGAAATGAAATGGCCGTCACATCCGGTGGCCAAGCGGAAGTTTTGTTCCAGCGCAAAAGACCTGAATGCCAGGCAAAGTCTTGGGCAGAAAATGAAGGGGAGAAAAAAAAAGAAAGAAAGAAAAAAAAATGATGTGAGAAGGAACAGAGAGAGAAGAAGGGAGAGGGAAAAAGGGAGAGGGAGAGAGGGAGAGAGAGAGGGGGGGGGGCGGGGACAGAAAAGATGGAGAGAGAGGGGGGGGGGAGATGGGAGAGGGGGGGGGGGGAGAACAGGGGAGCGAGAGGGAGAGGGGGTGAGGGAAGGTGGGAGAGAGAGAGAGAGAGTTGGGAAGGGAGAAAGAGTGAGAGAGGGAGAGAGGGTGGAGGAGAGTGGGGGAGGGAGAGTGCGGAAGAAAAGGGAGAAAAAAAGAGCGAGAGAGAGGATGCGAGAGAGATAGTAAGAGAAGGAGAGAGAGAGAGAGAGAGAGAGAAGGAGGGAGGAGGGTGGGAGAGAGTGGGGTAGGGAGAGTGAGGGAGAGAATAAAGAACGAGAGAGAGGGTGGGGGAGAGATAGTAAGAGAAGGAGAGAGAGAGAGAGAGAGAGAGAAGGAGGGAGGAGGGTGGGAGAGAGTGGGGTAGGGAGAGTGAGGGAGAGAATAAAGAGCGAGAGAGAGGGTGGGAGAGAGATAGTAAGAGAAGGAGAGAGAGAGTGAGGGAGAGAATAAAGAGCGAAGGTGGGAGAGAGTGAGAGAAGGAGAGAGAGAGTAAGGGAGAGAATAAAGAGCGAGAGAGAGGGTGGGAGAGAGATAGTAAGATGAGGAGAAAGAGAGAGAGAGAGAGAAAGGAGAGAGAGAGTGGTGGAGGGAGAGTTAGAGAGAGAGGGGGGGAGGGGGAGAGAGAGTGAAAGGAGAAAGAGAGAGAGGGAAAGGGAGGGATGGTGGAGGGAGAGTGAGTGTGAGAGAGAGTGATGGAGGGAGCAAGAGAAAGAGGCTGGGGAGAGAGATTGTGTGGGGAGAAAGAGGGAGGAAGAGAGAGAGACACAGAGAGGGGGAGTAGAGAGAGACAGGGGAAGAGTAAGAGAGAGAGAGGGGGGGGGGAGAGAGAGGGAGTTTGTGAGACATTTGGGGAAGGCGTTTCACAAAATGATGCTGTTTTTACTAACTACATTCTATTTTGTTTCCTTATTATATTCCAAATAGCTGGGTGTATTTGTTTGGAAATGATGCTTTTTTCTAACTTCTTTTTCTTTTCTTTTTTTTGGTGGTGGTGGTGGGAGAGACTTTTCTCCTTTTTTTTTGTTTTTTTTGTTTTGTTTTTTGCTGGGTTTCTTTTGTTGCTCGTGTTCGTTTTCCCTTTCATTCATTCATTCATTCATTCTTTCTTTCTTTCTTTCTTCTTTCTTTTCTTTCTTTCTTTCTTTCTTCTTCTTTTTCATTCATTCATTCATTCATTCTTCTTCTTCTTGTTCTTCTTCATTCATTCATTCATTCATTCATTCTTCTTTCTTTCCTTCTTCTTCTCAGTGTTATTATTATTACTATTACTATTATTATTATTATTGTGTGTGTGTGTGTGTGTGTGTGTGTGTGTGTGTGTGTGTGTGTGTGTGTGTCCCCTACCCACACTCCAACCCTCCCTAATCCCCCCCCCCACCCCCCACGTGGACTCACAACGCAATGAAAGTCAACGGACAAAGTAATCCCCAACCCG
>NC_134910.1:25110804-25113304 GCF_041734735.1 Babylonia areolata | reverse complement strand
TTTTTTTTTTACCTGACATTCGGTGCATTTCAAGGACACCAAACCATGAAAAAAACACCAAAAAACCCACCAAAAAAACCCCACTAAACCCCCCCAACCTGAAATGCATATCGATAGGAGAACAATTACAGCCCCAGATCAGACCACAAACCCAGTATTAACTGATCGACCAGTGGAAACCGAAACATCCATCTCTACCACAGATGAAACGGAATAATCCATAGGAATTATAGGTCTTTGTCAAAAGGCTGGAGGGCGGAGATTATTTTTGGACATTTGATGTAAAGTGCTTGACGTAAAGTTCAAACTTACAGAACATCAATGGAAAAAAAAAACACACCTTAAATGTCACCATGTTTTGATTAAAATTAATGAAGGGAAAAAAAAAAAAGGACACGTTTATGCTTTTGCGCAAAAGTAGTATAACCTAATAATCTATTTTGGAAACATATTTTTTATACTTGTAGTGATTAAATTGTCAATGGAAACCTAAACCAGGTACTGATATTCAGTCAAAACCAGATTTTTTAAATAGTGAATGACAAAATGGAAATGGCTCTATAATTTATGGAAGGTGGATTAACAATGGAGTATACTGTATTTCACGATTGTTAATTTTGTTGTTGTTGTTGTTGTTGTTGTTTTGTTTTTGTTTTGTTTTGTGTTTTTTTAAGAAAATAATGGAAGTTTTCTTACACGAAATGAACTCTGTGGAGAATATGAAATAAATGTACAGATTCTGGTTAGCAAACGTTGCTTGAGAGCAAGCACGAATTACATATACCAGGTGGATCACAATGCATTAACAAGCCAGAATACAAATATTATACCGAGGACACTTACAATGAACTACTCACTAGCCAAAGGATCAAGGCAATACTATGATGTTTTGACATTTGAAATTAAACTCCCGAAATCTTATCACAAGTGGTGTGAGAAGCTATACAGAGACAAATATTAGTTGGGAAAAGGAGCTTAAAATTACTAAAATACGAAACTAAGGTATTTTAAATTTCGCAAAGATACACGTTTGTGACTTTTGTTATACGAAACAGGTATTTTAGGTTTCGCAAAAGATATAAAGTGTGACATTTGTTAAGAAATTAAAGACAGTGTTGAACACATATTCCGGTGATGCTATACGCTCTAAACTGTTTGGTTATGCCTGGAAATACTGGTAAAAGCAAAATGTAGTTTCTTCGAAATTGAAATTCAGTGGATTTTTTTTTTTTACATGCTGTTTTGAATTTGACAATACTCGCATAATTTGCGTCCAAACTTTTAGATATTTTGCAAACTTGTTGATGGTACCATAAGGTTACTATGGAAAAATTTTCAATGAATTCGGTTTTTTCTATTAGTGAGAAAATACTTGTCAAAAAGCGGTTCACTGTTTTGGGGGGACACCCGATAGGTAATGTGTGTGAGGGGAGAGAGGGTACGGGGGTGCGTCCGTGCGTGTGTCCGTGCGTCTGTGTGTGTGTGTGTGTGTGTGTGTGTGTGTGTCCGTGAAGAGGGGAAAGGAGGTTGTGTTGGATGGAAAGAAAATGACAACAGCAGGCTGATGACAGACCCTGTGGTGTCCAGTGATGTCTTCGGTCGCATCTGGGACACGAACGTCAACTGGTTTTTTTTTAGTGGGTGAAGAAAGGTGTGAATTATGGACGTGTCTGGATTTTCGGGGTGTGAATTATTCACGTGTCTTGATTGGATGTTTAAGACGTTTTCGTTCCCTGTCTGTTCCTGTTTATCGGAGGTATATTCTTCTTACTCATCTCTCTCTGTCTATCTCTCTTCCTCTGTCTCTCTAACTTACTGCCTAAATAGCTTTAATTTTAGGCTCTGGCAGTATAAAAATGTTAATAAATCCTCTCTCTCTCTGTCTCTCTCTTTCCATCTGTCTCTGTCTGTCTCTCTCTTTCCATCTGTCTCTGTCTGTCTCTGTGTTTCTGTCTTTCTGTCTATCTCTGTCTCTATCTCTTTATGTCTTTCTCTTCTTGTTTTTCTGTCTATCTCTCTCTGTCTGTGACTTTGTCTTATTGTGCCTCTGTCCCTCTCTCTCTCTGTCTCTGTTTCTCTGTCTTTCTGTGTCTGTGTCTCTGTCTCTCCTTCTGTCTTATTGTGTCTCTGTCTCTCTCTGTCTTTGTCTTTCTGTCTTTCTATCTCTCTCCCTCTGTCTTTCTCCTTTTGTCTTTGTTTTTCTGTCTTTCTGTCTCTGTCCTTCCCTCTATCTCTGTCTCTTTCTGTCTCCCTGTCTCTGTCTTTCTGTGTCTCTGTCTCTCTCCCTCTGCTTCTGTCTCTCTGTCTCTGTCTTTCTGTCTTTCTGTGTCTCTATCTCTGCCTCTGTCTTTCTATCTCTGTCTCTCTCCCTCTGCCTCTGTCTCTCTGTCTCTGTTTTTCTGTCTTTCTGTGTCTCTATCTCTGTCTCTGTCTTTCTATCTCTGTCTCTGTTTCTGTCCATCTTCTTTTTCCTGTCTCGCTCTGTCTACCTTTCTCTGTC
>NC_134910.1:25095804-25098304 GCF_041734735.1 Babylonia areolata | reverse complement strand
CACACACAAATACATATGCATATTCCAACACAATCACACACACACACACACGCACACACACACGTACACACACACACACACACACACACACACACACACACACACACTCCACATAAACATCACCCCCCCCCACCCACCCACCCCCAAACCCAAACCCACAAAAATTGTCTCCTACAAACTATCAGAGCACAGAAAAAAACCCTGTATTTATCGCTTCACCAAGGTCACTCCTAAAATCGGACTCCGATAAGTCCGCACACATACAAGCCCCCCCACCTCCTCACCCATACCCACTGCCCCCTTGTTTATGCCGCCCCCCCCCCCTTCCCCCACCACCACCACCACCACTACCACCTCCACCCACCATCTCTCTCCAACGTCACCCGCGTATCCAGAATTATCCCCCTTCCCAACCACTTCCTCTTCCGTCACCACCCCTGGTGTAAATTATGCACGAGATAATTTCCTGACCCCTTGTTTAATGGTCATGTATGTTCTCTATCTAAAGAAAAAAAAAGTAAGAGAGAGAAAGAGACAGAAAGAGAGAGAGAGAGAGAGAGAGAGAGAGAGAGAGAGAGAGAGAGAGAGCCTCATTCTGTTTAGTATGTGCATTAGAAATTTCACTGTGGCGAGTTTGTCGTTGTTATCGTTGTAATTCTTGTTGTTGTTGTTGTTGTTGTTGTTTTCTCAGTGCAAACTACTTTAATTGGCAAGCTTTTAACTTGAACACACACCCACCCACCCACCCACACACACACACACACACACACACACACACACACACACACACACACACACACACACGGTGTAAAAAAAGCAGCTGTGCTTACTCCACTACCCTCGTGAAATAAAAATTCGTTTCGTTTCTTTTCGTTACACACACACACACACACACACACACACACACACACACACACACATATATATATCCACGCGCGCGCGCGCACATACACAGACTCTCTCTCTCTCTCTCTCTCTCTCTCTCTCTCTCTCTCTCGATTCGGTTTGGTTACAAGATATTTATGTTTATTATTCCTTCGATTTTGTCTTCTTTGATTTGCAATCACTTCTTTTTATGATTATGTTTGTGTGACAATGTTTGCACCCATATCGGATCAAACGCCTCTGTGTGTAATCTACGAAATATAATACTCAACATTGATCATTCCATTCCCAGGAGAAGGATGATATGATGAAACACCACAGTTTGTTTTCTGCAAACAAGTCATTCATCTCAAGATCTGGGCTTAATTTCTGATGTGAATATTTTCCTTCTTTTTTTCTTTCTTTTTTTTTCCGATGCAGTTAGCATTGTTATGTCTTCCATGTATAATGCGCTCTGTCAATGACGCAAGCAGTGTGTGTCCACACACGCACATAGACACACACACACACACACACGCGTGCGCGCACGCAAAAACACACACAAGCGCGCGCGCGCACACACACACACACGCGTGCGCGCACGCAAAAACACACACACGAACCGACGCACGCACACACACACACATACACACGCACGCGTGCGCGCGCGCGCACCAACCCCCCCCCCCCCCCACCCACCCCCCCCACACACACACATACAGAGACATAGAGAGAGATGGAGAAATAGGGAGAGAGGTGTACACACACACACACACACGCACACATGAGCGCACGCACGCACGCACACACACACACATACACGCACGCACACACACACACACACACACACACACACAGAGGCAGAGAGAGAGATGGAGAAATAGGAAGAGAGGTATACACACACACACACACACACACACACACACACACACACACACACGCACGCACGCACGCACGCACGCACACACACACACACACACACACACACACACACACACACACACACACGCGCGCGCTCGATTCGAAATTGGAGAATTTCAGAAAACCACAAACCAGAATTATATCAACGTTCGCATCAGTTAAAACAAAAATGTGGGTTAACATTCTTCTGGATGAAAGTAACCCATACAACATTGAAAGTCTAAATCAGTCTATCAAGTATACAGAGAACCTGTTTTATTTGCAGTGTCCCAAGCAACATTGCAAGTCTAAATGAATCTATTTCTCTCTGTCTCTCTCTCTCTACTCTCTACGATCGGCTTCGGATCCACTCTGTTTATGCATACCTAGATTCAAACACTCTACTATTGGACGCCGTTCTTTCTCTGTCTCTGGACCTTGCATTTGGAATGAACTTCCTCTTTCGCTTCGTCAGGTCTCTGCAATCAGGTCTTTCAAGTCTGTCCTTAAAACCCACCTCTTCACAAAATAGCCTCCCTCCCCTGCCTCTTCCTTGTCTTCAGTTTCTTCAGTTTTAGAGTTAAGCACGTGTGAATGACTGGTGTGACAGCGCTATGAATTGTCTGTGCATCATCATCATTAAGTCTAAAGAGAACCTATTTATTTGCAGAAAAATAATCTTAATGAATTTATTCATTCTAAAGAGAACCCGTTAATTTGCAGAAAATAATACGCA
>NC_134910.1:25088304-25090804 GCF_041734735.1 Babylonia areolata | reverse complement strand
CTTACTAAAGCTTATGACCGAGTGTGGCATAGCAGACTGTTATTTAAGCTGAAACAAATTGGTCTGTCGGGTCATGTTTATGACTATGTTAAATCCTTTTTAAGTGGGAGATATATAGTGGCAAAAGTGGGAGTAACTTTATCAACCTCTAGGCCTATAAACATGGGAATCCCGCAGGGTTCCATTATTTCTCCATTGTTGTTCAACATTATGCTTTATGATTTACATACATGTTTTTCATCATCTACCAAGCTGGCTCAATATGCTGATGATATTGCTATATGGATTCAGACATCCTTGAGGAAAAGGACAAGCCTACATTACATAAATTATGTACAGAAACATTTTCAGGGTGAACTCGATAGACTGAGTAGCTATATGCAATCTAATGGTTTTGAGTTTTCTGTAGAAAAAACACATTTGATCCTCTTTAATAATGGTTATAATCCCAGCAAACTACCACGTTTTTTTTTAGGAGGACGTGAAATATTTTTCAAGTCGGAAATCAAATTTCTTGGGATCCTATTTACTTCAAAACTAAACTGGAAGAAACACATTGATTCAATGGTGACTAAAGCAGTTAAAAGTTTAAATTTCTTAAAAATTGTAAGTCACTCTCCTTGGGGACAAGACTCCAAAATTCTTTTACATTTAGCGACATCTCTCGTAAGATCAAGATTGACCTACGGTCAAGAAATTTTCTTTTCTGCCCCGCCGACGTTCCTAAAGAAGCTGCGAATAATTGACAGTAAAGCTGTGAAACTGGCTTTAGGGGTACCTGTGCATACTAAGACCTCAGAAGCCTATAAGCTTGCGGGTATTCTACCACTAGATGAAATCAGAAAATTAAGTTCTGCTAAATATATTGTGAGATGTACAGCAGTGGATGATTTTGAGGAATTAAATATTAGGTCTGATATTGATTTTCCAAAAATGCACAAAATAATTCAAATCTACAAACCATTCGCACATATGTGTCAGATATTTTAAATTCTTCAGACATTGATTTGCATGATATGGCACCTCGTGTTCTGGTGCCACCTGTCCCTCCCTGGGAGTTAACAAAAGCAAACGTCAACATATGTGCTTCTGACACAACAAAAGGAGAATCTCCACATATAATAGCAGCATCTGTCAGAATTGAATTAGAAGAAAATTTTGATTATCATTTAAAAGTTTACACTGATGGCTCGGTCCTGGATGATAGCAGTGCAGGATCTGCTTTTGTCATTCCTGACCTAAAAACAGAAAAATCATATTATTTAGGTAAGGGACATTCAATTTTTACAGCTGAATTGGTGGCCATCCTTATGGCTTTAAATCATCTTGTTGATATACCAATCATAATAAGTAATATCCTATTTTGTGTTGATTCTCAATCTGTCTTAAAAGGTTTGCTCCTTTTTGAGAATAATCAAAGAGAAGATTTATTTTTTGAAATTAGGTATTTATTGCACTCCCTATTTGTGAAGGGTACAAATGTTGATTTTTGTTGGATACCATCCCACACTGGATTCCGTTATAACGACCAAGCAGATACGGGACACCCAAAAACACAAAAAATTCCAATATATGAGAGGTAATCTAAAAGAATAAAATTGACCCATTGGGTCATTCAGCACCATGGACAATCCGAAGGTTGTGATAGAGGAGAAGAGAGGACTTGGCGTTACTGGTGTTGAATGCAATGGATTGTGGCAGTAGTACCAGTGATCAGGGTTCGAGGCCCCGTTTGGGGCATGGTGTTGTGGTTTCCTAAGGAAAGGGCACTTCCGTTGAAGATTTTCCTCATGGCACTAATAAGTTGTGGGGACGTCACCTGACTTTGGGGTTGTGAATGGGTTAAAGTTGGTTTGCAAGGAGAGAATTTGGAGACCTCGTTTTTTTTTGTTGCAATGCCGAAGTCCTGATTATTGTGGGTAAGTGAATTCACTGCCCTTGAAGGACGTGAAGGGTTATGCGACTTTACGCTGCAGTTGTTTCCCTCTTCCCCCCCTCCTCCACACACACACACACATCCACACAGTTTTATACCCCCCCCCCCACACACACACACGCACACACACACACACACACACACACACACACACACACACACACACACACACACACACATACATACACTCATACACACACACACTCTCTCTCTCTCTCTCTCTCACACACACACACACACACACACACACACTAACACATACATACATACACAGAGAAACACACACACACACACACACACACACACACATTTTACCCCCCACCCCACCCCACCCACCCCCACACACACACACAAATTCACATCCTACTTAAAACCACTTCGGCCATTGATATCCGGAATGTAATAGCGAACCGATTATGAATCTTTCTTTTTTTCTTTTCTTTTTCTTTTTTTCTTTCTTTTTTTTGTTTTTTGACCGTGTGTTATTAGGGTGGGTGGTAGTGGTGGGGTACAGGAATTACAGTGCATCATTTCCTCCCGTCAGTCTCACAACCCTCCAAATTT
>NC_134910.1:25063304-25065804 GCF_041734735.1 Babylonia areolata | reverse complement strand
GTCCATGTGCATTCTGTCTATGTCCGTTCTATGTCCGTTTAACCTATGTGCGTTCTGTCAATGTTCGTTTTGTATATCTGCGTTTTACCTATGGCCGTTTTGTCTATGTCCGTTTTGTCAATGTGTGTTTTACCTATGTCCGTTTCGTCTATGTCCGTTTTGTCAATGTGTGTTTTACCTATGCGCGTTTTGTCTAGTCCCGTTTTGCCTGTGTGCGTTTTGCCTATGTGCGGTTTGTGTATTTTCGTTTTGCCTATGTGCGTTTAATCTATTTTCGTTTTTTCTATGTGTGTTTTACCTATGTGCGTTATGTGCTTTTTGTCTATGTGCGTTTTGTTTATGTGCGTTCTGTATGTGCGTTTTGTCTATGTGCGTTTTGCCTATGCGCGTTTTGTCTAGATGCGTTTTGCCTATGCGCGTTTTGTCCATGTGCGAACGTCTATGCGCGTTTCGCCTACGTGCGTTTGACCTATGCGCTTTTTACCTGTGTACGTTTTACGCATGCGCGTTTTGCCTATACGCGTTTTGGTTATGTGCCTTTTGCCTGTGCGCGTTTTACCTATGCGCGTGTCAAATAATCATTCGTTTTGGCCAACAAGCTACAGTGATGTGACCATCCGAATGCATTATAATTGACTTTATAAGTGGGATCAACACCTACTGTTTTCTGAAACATAATAAGTATGGTGATATATCAGTCCTTCCCCCACCCCCACCCCCCACCCCCCCCCCTCTCTCTCTCTAAGGAATGGCTTTGAATGGTGAAATAATGGTGTATTTTGATTGTGTTTTGATTTTGTGCTCATTTTCGCTTTTTTAAGCTTTATTCCCTCTTTAGGGCGAGGGCTGGATGTAAAAAAAGCATGTTACTTGCTTATCTATTACCCTCGATAATAAAGATTTTCTCTCTCTCTCTCTCTCTCTCTCTCTCTCTCTCTCTCTCTCTCTCTCCATAGCAACAAGAGCAAACACAAGAAGAAATAATGTCCAGAAAAAGAAGGCGGAGGAGGAGGAGGTGGAATAGAAGGAAGAGAAGAAGGAAGGGGAAGAGGAGGAGAAGAAGGGGCACAGAGAGGAAAAGGCAAGGGAGGAGATTAACGAAATATAGGAGGAGGTGGAGGAGGAGGAAGGAGAAGAAAAAGCAGGAGGAGAAGAAGAAGAAGGAAAAGGAGGAGGAGAAGGGGCAAGAGAGAGGAAAAGGCAAGGGAGGAGATTGACGAAATGTAGTAGGAGGAGGAAGGAGAAGAAAAAGCAGGAGGAGAAGAAGAAGAAGGAAAAGGAGGAGGAGAAGGGGCACGAGAGAGGAAAAGGCAAGGGAGGAGATTGACGAAATGTAGTAGGAGGAGGAAGGAGAAGAAAAAGCAGGAGGAGAAGAAGAAACGAAACGAAACGAAACGAATTTTTTTTTTCACAGGGTAATGAGATAAGCAAGTACACATGCTTTTTTCCACCCAGCCCTGGACAAAAAGAGAAAAAAAAGAAGAAAACAAACAGACAGACAGACAGACAGCAGACACACACACACACACACACACACACACACACACACACACACACACACACACACACACACACAAAACAAGAAAACAAACAAACAAACAAAAAAACACGCACAAATTCGCAGTTATCAAGTACAAGGGAAAAAAAATTAAGTACTATTTAAAAAATAAAATAAAAATAAAAAATAAAAGAAGGAAGGCAAGAGGGGTGGATAATCCATCGACCACAAACAGAATCACATACCCACTGGCACACTCGGGGAAATAAATGTTACAAGGGGAGGAAAAGGAGGAGGAGAAGCAGAAGAAGAAGAAAAAAAGGCAGGAGGAGGAGAAGGAAAAGCAGGACGAGGAGGAAGAAGAAGAAGAAGGAAAAGGAGGAGGAGAAGAAAAGAAGACGAAGAAGGAGGAGGAGGGGGAATCTGGATTGTTTTATTCCCTGAGGACGAGGGGAAATCTCGCTGGCGACGAAGTACATTCAGAGATCTGGACATTGTTGTTTTGTCATAACGTCACGGTAATTCTCTTCTAACTCCTCCCTCCTTCCTGTTTTCGCAGTGCAGTGCGCATGCGTGTGAGACCTGGTATCCGCCTGGGTTGTGTCGAGGGGGGGCACTGGTGCGTTTTCGAAGTTTGGTGCAAATTTGATTTTGTACAATTGTATTCATCCATGTATTTCGTTTTTCTTTCTCTCTTTTTTTTTTCTCTCTCTCTATGGTTAGAGTCAATTTGAGTCAGAGAAAACTTTTTTTTTTGTTGTTTTTTTTTGAAAGTCTAATTTTGAAATGTGTTTTCCTCATAGTTTAGTCAGTATCGGATTAAAACTGTTTTTATATTCAAGACAACATATTATCATCATCATGGGAAGAAAAATCACTTGAGATATCCGTGGAGTATACGTGTTCTCCTCCTCCTCCTCCTCCTCCTCCTCATCATCATCAGCTCCTCGTTATTAGCGTCGTCGTCGTCGTCGTCCTTCTTGTTGTTCTTCTTCTTCTTCT
>NC_134910.1:25033304-25040804 GCF_041734735.1 Babylonia areolata | reverse complement strand
CTGTCTATAGATCTGTCGGACAAAACAAGTCACTAGAAGGCAGATCGCTAGCTAGCTAGCTAGCTAGACAGACAGATGGTGTGGTTCAAATGTTTGTCTCAAACATGTTGTTCAAATGCATGGCTTCAATGTGTGGTTGAAATATATGGCTCCAATGTCTGTCTCAAATGTATGGCTACAATGTATGACTCCAAAGTGTGGCTCAAATGTATGGCTCAAATGTATGTATGGTTCCAATGTGTGGCTCAAATGTATGGCTCCAATGTGTAGATCCAGTGTATGGCTCCAATGTATGCCTCATATGTATGGCTCCAATGTGTGGCTCAAATGTATGGCTCCAATGTGTGGCTCAAATGTATGGCTTCAATGTGTGGCTCAAATGTATGGCTCCAATGTGTTGTTTAAATGTATGGCTCCAAAGTGTGTCTCAAAAGTATGGCTCCAATGTGTGGCTCAAATGTATAGCTACAATGTGTGGCTCAAATGTATGGCTCCAAAGTGTGGTTCAAATGTGTGACTCACGTATGGCTCAAATGTATAGCTCAAATGCATGGAACAAACGTGTGACTTAAATGTAGGAATATCTCTCAAATACACGACTAAAATGTGTGGCTCAAACATGTTTTTGAACTGCATGGCTCCAATGTGTGGTTGAAATGTATGGCTTCAATGTGTGGTTGAAATGTATGGCTTCAATGTGTGGCTCAAATGTATGGCTCCAATGTGTGGCTCAAATGTATGGCTCCAATGTGTGGCTCAAACTCAAATGTATGGCTCCAATGTGTTGTTCAAATGTATGGCTCCAAAGTGTTGTTCAAATGTATGGCTCCAATGTGTGGCTCAAATGTATGGCTGCAATGTGTGGCTCAAATGTATGACTCAAATGTATGGACACAATGTGTGGCTCCAATGTATGGCTTCAATGTGTGGCTCCAATGTATGGCTTCAATGTGTTGTTTAAATGTATGGCTCCAATGTGTGTCTCAAAAGTATGGCTCCAATGTGTGCTCAAATGTATGGCTCCAATGTGTGGCTCAAATGTATGGCTCCAATGTGTGGCTCAAATGTATGGCTCCAAAGTGTGGTTCAAACGTGTGACTCACGTATGGCTCAAATGTATAGCTCAAATGCATGGAACAAACGTGTGACTTAAATGTAGGTATATCTCTCGAATACATGACTAAAATGTGTAGCTCAAACATGTTGTTCAAATGCATGGCTCCAATGTGTGGTTGAAATGTATGGCTTCAATGTGTGGTTGAAATGTATGGCTTCAATGTGTGGTTGAAATGTATGGCTACAATGTGTGGCTCAAATGTATGGCTTCAATATTGGTTGAAATGTATGGCTCCAATGTGTGGTTGAAATGTATGGCTTCAATATTGGTTGAAATGTATGGCTCCAATGTGTGGTTGAAATGTATGGCTTCAATAGTGGTTGAAATGTATGGAAATGTATGGCTCCATTGTGTGGTTGAAATGTATGGCTCCAATGTGTGGCTCATAAAGTATACTGCAGCTAGGCGTTTCCGAGTGGGAAGATTACATTCGAACCATACGAGAGAGAGAGAGAGAGAGAGAGAGAGAGAGAGAGAGAGACAGAGAGACAGACAGACAGACAGAGACAGGGAGAGGGAGACAGAGAGGGTTGTAAAGATAAAGATAGAGACAGACAGAAACAGAGACAGAGACAGACAGACAGAGAGAGGGAGACAGAGAGGGTTGTAAAGATAAAGATAGAGGCAGACAGAAACAGAGACAGACAGAGAGAGGGAGACAGAGAGGGTTGTAAAGATAAAGATAGAGACGGAGACAGACGGACCTACAGCGAAACAGAGAGAGTGTGTGTGTGTGTGTGTGTGTGTGTGTGTGTGTGTGTGTGTGTGTGTGTGTGTGAGAGAGAGAGAGAGAGAGAGATGGGGGGCTGGGGTTGAGACAGAGACAGACAGATACATGCAAAGACATAGTGGAGAGACAGAAAGATGGACAGAGAGATAGAGACAGACGTAGAGAGAACGAGACAAAAAACAGAGACAGATTTTCTGAATTTCTAGCTGAAAAAAAACTTGAATAGAATTAAAAATAAAAACCCACTTATTTTCTTCTTCTTTTTTTTCCTCTTAAATTCCGTTATTTTGTTCTGCTTTTCTTTCTTCCCATCTAACTATCCTGTTTTTAACTCTCTTTTTTTTTCTCCACTATTTTTTTTGTTTGTTGGTGATAGATTGTTTGCAACAGCGTATCAGAATGAAGACAAATTATCTCATTAGTTCACAGTCTGAAATTAAATTCCTGGGAAAAAACAACAAAAAAACAAAGTCTACTCTTGTAGCAGAAGGCATTTTAAATCCACATGTATGTTTTTGCCCCTCTTTTTTTTTTTTTTTTTTTTACTTAATTTTTCTTTTCTTTTTTCTTTTCTTTTTTTTTCTCTCTGTTTTTCTTTTTGCATTTAAATCGAAGACTTCGAAACCTTTACTGTATTTCTATTTCTCGTTTCTTTTGTAATTCAATTTCTCTTTTTCTTTTTTCCACCCAAAAATTCGTGCGATTTTTTTTTTCTTGTAATTGTTAAACTTCTCTGAAAGTTTACTTATTGGTCCAGAGGGCATTTACGTTTAATTCTTGGGGTGTAAGTTTTGTTGTTTTTTTTTCCTGTATTTCTTCAATGCTGGTTGGCTTATACGTACTTTTTTTTTCAGATCGTGTTTTTTACTTCTATTTTATGTTTCCTTTATTTTATTATCATTTTTTTTTGTTTTGTTTTTATTTTTACCAATCAAATGATTTGAAAAGAGGTGGAATTGAAAGTCACACACACACACACACACACACACACACACACACACACACACACACACGGACGAAAACAGAGGCAGAGAAAAATGTAAACCAAAACGCAGACATATAGACACATACAGATACACACACACACACACACACACACACACACACACACACAGCTGAACTACCAGGACCCCTCAGGTGAAGTTCCAACTGACCGGAAATTGTCGCTGCCGGTTTCTTTGAGTCGGAAAATCCCTCTGTCTCTCTGTCTCTGTCTCTCTTTCTCTGTGTCTCTTTCTCTATGTCTCTGTCTCTTTCTCTATGTCTCTTTCTCTTTGTCTTTATCTGTCTCTCTCTCTCTGTTTCTCTCTGTCCCTGTCTGTCTGACTGTCTGTCTCTGCCTCTCTCTCGTGTCGCTCTCGCTATCGTGTGTGTGTGTGTGTGTGTGTGTGTGTGTGTGTGTGTGTGTGTCTGTCTGTCTGTCTGCCTCCCCCTCTCTCTCCCTGTGTGTGTGTGTGTGTGTGTGTGTGTGTGTTGGTTCACATC
The DNA here is from genome assembly GCF_041734735.1 of Babylonia areolata. Lineage (NCBI taxonomy): Eukaryota > Metazoa > Mollusca > Gastropoda > Neogastropoda > Buccinidae > Babylonia > Babylonia areolata. Next base: position 25,037,472 of record NC_134910.1, on the reverse strand, counting down.
TTTCTCTGTCTCTGTCTCGTTCCCCATCCTTACCCCTCCCTCTTCCACGCCCGTCCCCCCCTCCCCCACACACACACACATTCCCTCTCTCCGCACCCTCCCCACCCCTTTCCCTACCCCCCCTCTCTCTCTCTCTCTTGCCTCTCTCCACCGGACTTAAAAGTTCAATGAATGATGACAGGTTTTCACACAAACCTGTGAAATGGCTTGTGTGTGTGTGTGTGTGTGTGTGTGTGTGTGTGTGAGAGAGAGAGTAAAGGAGAGAGGGGCGTGGGGAAGAGAGGGGGGTCGGGTCCGGGTTGGGGTGGGGGGGGGGGGGGGGTAGTCTCAGTCATTGCTAGTGTCCACAACGTCAAGATGAAGTTTGTCGCTTTTTCTGCTTTGATCTTTTGTTTTTCTTTCTTTTTTTCCTCCCCCCCTTCTTCTTCTTTTTTTTTATTTTTCCTTTATTGTTTCTCTCTTTTTTTTTCTTCTTTTTTTTTTCCAACAGAAAATTCCTTTGAGTTCGGTTGTTGTTTTTATTTTTTATTTGTTTGTTTGGTTGGTTGTTTTCTTTGATTTTGTTTCGCTTTCTTTTATTTAATCATACCGTTTATTTAATTTTTCATTATTTATTTTTTTCTAATGTAATTCCATTTCTTTCTGTTTGATTTTATGTTGCTTGATTTTCTTTGTTTTATGCTGTTTTACGGTTTTTGTTGGTGTTCTTCTTTCCGTGTTGGTTTTACTATTTTATTTTGTTGTTTACTTTTTTTGTGTGTGGGTTTTTGTTTCTTTTTTCTTTCTTTTCTTTCTTTTTTTTTTGTAGAGGGTAGGGGTGAGGGGGGGGGGGCTTTTTTTTTTTTTTTTTTTTTTTTTTTCAAACTGGCTCTCTTATATCACTGTCCGAACTGTGTTTCACTCAATCTTCATTTTCTCTTCTCTACCCGATTTCCTCAACTCTCCGGATTCTCTGTCTGTCTGTCTTATCTGTGCGTATGTATGTATGCATGTATGTTTTTCTGTATGTATGTCTGTGTGCATAATATGTATGTTTGTTTGTCTGTCTGTACGTCTGTCTGTATGACTATCCATCCGCACAACTGTCTACGAGATGTTGTTGCTGTTGTTGTTGATGTTGTTCTGGTCTGTTGTTGTTGTTGATGATGTCGCTGTTGTTGTTGTTGTTGTTGTTGCTGTTGTTTTGCCGTTGTTGTTGTTCTGTTCTGTTGTTGTCGTAGTTGTTGTTGATGTCGCTGTTGTTGTTGCTGTTGTTGTTGTTGTTGTTGTTCTGTTCTGTTGTTGTCGTAGTTGTTGTTGATGTCGCTGTTGTTGTTGTTGTTGTTGTTGTTGTTCTGTTCTGTTGTTGTCGTAGTTGTTGTTGATGTCGCTGTTGTTGCTGTTGTTGTTGTTGTTCTGTTGTTGTAGTTGTTGTTGCTGTTGCTGCTGCTGCTAATGTTGCTGTTGATGATGATGATGATGTTGTTGTTGTTGCTGTTGATGGTTTGTGACTTCCCCTGTCGGTGTGTCCGTCTGTCTCTCTGCCTGTGTGTCGGACTGTCCCTTGTTTGTTTGTCTGTCCGTCAATGTGTCTAGCTTCCTGTCTGTCCCTATGTCTGTTCCTCTGTCTACATGTCTGTCTGTCTGTCCTTGTGGTCTTTCGTTTGTTTGTCTGCAAAGTTTTCCTGTCCCTTTCTGCTTCAGAGTACTACAGAAAGTTGAAACATACCGAGAAATAAAACGAAAATAAGAAAAGAAAAAAAAAAGAAGAAGAAAGAATGAAGAACATAAGAAAAAAAAAAACCAACCCCAAAAACACAGATATAAAGAAGGATTCGAAAAGACAGGAAAGCAACCAGGACAAGAAAGCAGAGAAAAAAAATGACAGAAATAAATAAACGAAATACAGAAAAGAAAAAAAAAGAAATGGAAGAATTGAAAGAAAAAGAAAGAAAGAAAGGAAGGAAGGAAGCGAAGAAATGAACGGACAAAAGAAAGAACTGAAAACAGCAAAGAAAGAAAGGAAAGAAGGGAAAACGTACGAACGAATAAAAGAAAAAAAAAGAAAATGAAAAGACAAGAAAAGAAAGAAAGGAAAGAAGGGAAAACGTACGAACGAATAAATGAAAGAAAGAAAAAGAAAAAGAAATGAAAAGACAAGAAAAGACAGGAGGAAGGGGGAATAAACTGGCAGAAGAAACCCAGAAAAAGAAAGAAAGAGAAAAAATCCAGAAAGAAAAGAAATAAGAATAAAAGAAAAATGAAAAGAGAGCAAAGAAAGAAGGAATGATCGAAAGAAAGACAGGAAAAAGGACGAAGGGCAAATAGAGAAAAGAAAGAAAGAAAGGAAGGAAGGAAGGAAGGAAAATAGGAAGGAAGGAAGAATGAAAGGAAGGAAGGAGAGTGGGAAGGGGGGAAGGAGAATGAGAGGAAGGAAGGAAGGAAAGAAGGAAGGAAGAATGAAAGGAAGGAAGGAAAGTAGGAAGGAGGGAAGAATGAAAGAAAGGAAGGAAAGTAGGAAGGAGGGAAGAATGAAAGAAAGGAAGGAAAGTAGGAAGGAGGGAAGAATGGAAGGAAAGACGGAAGGAAGAATGAAAAGAAGTAAGGAAGAATGAAAGGAAAGAAGGAAGAAGGGATAAAGATGAAAGAACTGAAAGAAAAAGAAAGAAAGAAAAAAAAGAAGGAAGAATGAAAGGAAGGAAAGAAGGTAGGAAGGAAGGGAGAAAGGAAGGATGAAAAGAAGAAAGGAAGGAAAGTAGTGGGGAAGGAAATAAGAAAAGAACGACAGAAAAATGAAACAAAAGTATAATAATGAAAGAAAGAAAGAAAGAAAGAAACATGAATGAGGGAAGAAAGCACGAACAAACAGACAGAAAGAAAGGAAAGAAAGAAAGAAAGAAAGAATCCACTGAATTGACCAAGAGTGTTAGGGGGCAGTGGGGGGAGGGAGGGGAAGAGGGAAGGAGGGGGAGGGAGGAGAAGAGAGTTACAGGCCTTGAATAGAGAGAGAGAGAGAGAGAGAGAGAGAGAGAGAGAGAGAGAGAGAAAGAAAAGAAAAGAAAAGAAATAAATTATCAAAGGCTAAGAAAGATATCCCCGAACCAGGTAAATATTTAATGACATAACTTTTGCCGGCCGCTCTCTCGGCGCAATGTCAGTGTCATATTTTATTTTGTTGTAGTTGTTGTTTGTCGTTTGACATATCTTTTTTTTTTTCTTGGTGACAGCGCTTTTAATAACGTGGAAGTCAGTTTCACATGACATTTGGTTTTTGCTTTTAGATTGGTTTGTTTGTTTGTTGGTTTTGTTTTTTTTTTTTGTCACTTTTATTTACCAGTTTTCTTTGAATATCAAAATAAAAATAATACAAACGAATTCAAGAGAGAGAGAAGATTTAATATAAAAACAACAACAACAACAACAACAACAAAAAAAAAAAAGGACAAAAAAAAACCCCAGGCATTCAAGGGAAATATACCAGTTACCTATTTATTCATGTAGTCATTTATCTGTTTATTCATTTGTTCATCTAGTAAGTTCATTAGTTATCCATTTGTTTATTCGTTTAAGTATTTATTTGTGCACGTACACACACACACACACACACACACACACACACACACACACACACACACACACACACACACACACACACACACACACACACACACACACACACACACACACACACACACACACACAGAGGAGGTAAAGTGTCGGTTTTTCAGTCGTTCGGCTCCAAGGTTTGGACAGTTCACAGAAAACAAAGTGCAGATAAATCATATAATAAATATTTACGCATGTAACATCGACATACATCCTATCAGTACAATCACATACTAAAGTACATATAAATCCTGAAATAAATATTCTTGCCTCAACACCAAAACCCATCATAATAATACGAACGCATCATATGATCACAATGTCGAGATTGACCATCCGAATGAACCCCTTTTTATCTATGTTTTGTTTTTTCCTCATAGAAACCATACTAATTTAAAATTGATTAATGAGTATTTGGATCGAGAAAGAGAGACAGAGACAGACAGATACAGAGAGAGACAGAGACAGAAAGAAACACAGACAGACAGACAGAGAGACACACAGAGAGACTGAGACAGACAGGGAGAGATAGAGACGGACAGACCGACAGACACAGAGTCTGAGAGACAGAGAGAGAGTTAGA
>NC_134910.1:25005804-25025804 GCF_041734735.1 Babylonia areolata | reverse complement strand
TTCATTGGGATCCAAGTGTTATACTTAGTAAGTATAAATTGTTTTACGTTGGTCCAGAAAGTGGTGAGCTTGGGACATGCATAGAATGCATGTTCAATGTAGTCGGTTTCTTGGCACCAATGGCATTTGTTAGTATCTGTAACACCCATTTTTTGTAGCATGATGTTTGTTGGGTAGATGTTGTGTATGAATTTGAAATGTAATAACCCTCAGTCGAGTTTCCTGCGTGCATTCATAGGCTAAGCTGAAATAATCTTGAGTATTGATATCTAATTTTCGTCTCCAGAATTGCACCGCGCAAATTTCATGGTTTTTTTGAAGGGCAAATATTTCCCTTATTTGTTTATTAGACAGGGTGGGTACGTTTCCCTTCTTCAGTTGCTATATTATACGGAATGTCTTCCTTTAGATTATCATGTGCTAGCCCTGAAGTTTCACGCGCGTGGTAGTGCATTTATGATTGCGTTGTACTCAAATAACAGGTTTGGTGAGGACCGATTCTTTCTGAGACTTCTTGGTAACGTTAAGAGGTTTCCATTTAGCCATAGGTCTTGCACAACGGAAAAAACCCGCTTTGCTCCACTTTATGAAGAACAAGGTATTTCCTTTGTATTTTATATGTTTATTGTTTCCAAAGAGGGTCCGTTTTTATGTTGTCTGTCAGTCTGTTCTTGTTAAAGACGCTTATCTGTTTTTAGCACATCTCTCCAGAAGACTGATTGTACCTTTTCTAAGTGTTTTATTTCTTTTGGCGCGACATTACCAGTTAAAAGCACAGTGTGCGTTCTCAAAAGGTGCAATATTTGTTTTGCCCAAGGATGCTCCATTGTGCTTTTTCTTCGTTGAGGAATTTTACTGCCCATTTTACCAAGTACATTGTTTGTTGGTGTTCAACATTTATCATATTTAGGCCTCCGTGTGCTTTGTCGAGAATCAGAACTCCCCGTTTCACTTTCTCAAATGCTCTTTTATTGTTATATTTTTTCTTCCACAGGAATCTATACAAGAGAGTATTTATATAGTTTATTGTCTTTTCCTGGATCGATGCTTACTTGTAGCAGAAGAGTGAATTTGTGACAGGAGGAGTGTTTTTGCAAGTATAACCTTGCAAAGAGTGATGGTTTCCTACGTTCCCATCTTTTAATAGTTCTAATTACTGTTTCTATTCTAGCTTTCAGTTCTCTTCAATTTCCGAAATTTCTCTGTCTGCCTGAAAATATATGCCCAGAATTCTTATTTTATCAGATTTCATAGGTATGCATTAAAGGTTCCAACTTCTTTTTTCCTTGAACCCAACCATATTCCTTCGGATTTATTTTATTTAGTTTTAGTCCTGAAAGCTTTCAAAATTCGTCGATAATATTTATGGCTATCTGTATATCTTTTTCATTCTAACTGTTAGCGTAGTGTCATCTGCAAATTGCTTTATTTTGGAAATATTGGTTTGCCGTTGTCGTTGAGTTTTGATGCGAGAGCTTGATTCCTTCAATTTCTTTTGTTGTTTCGAATTCGGATGGCAAGGATTTCTACAGCTATAACAAAAAGGGGGGACTGAGTGGAACATCCTTGTCTTATTCCCTCTTTCAGTTGGGAACCAGTCGGATAGGCCAGCCACCATTGTGTATACAACTTTCTGTATTTCTCATTGCAGTTGCAATTAAACTTGCGAATTTGGACCAAAATTAAAAATGCGAAGTGCCTGTTTTATACAATTCTTTGATATCGTGTCGAAGGCCTTTTGAGAAGTCTAATGCGATCAGTGCACCTTGCTGGTCAGTTCTATCTAAATATTTGTGAGATCATCAAAGACCCTCAAAGGAAAAGCAATGTTTCTACCCTTTTATAAAATCCTATCTGATCTTCGTTGATATTGTTTTGATTACGTTTTGCAGTCGTATAGCCAAAGCTTTGGAAAATAGTTTGTAGTCAGTGTTGGTAAGAGTAATAGGTCGGTAGTTTGCTAGATTGTTTCTTTCAAGGTTTTTTCCTTTATGATTATGTTATGATTCCTTTTCTCATTGAAAAGGAAATTCGCCTTGCTCCAGGGCATCGATTATACAATTGAAAAGTGGTATTTTCAGTCGGTCCCAAAATTGTCTTATAGAAAGATGGTGTAAGACCATCGCTTCCAGGTGCAGAATCTTTATTTAGCACATTGAGTGCATGGGTGAGTTCCTCACAGTAATCTCTTTGTCACCGTCTTCTTTTTGTTCTTGTGTCAGGACTGGAAAATCCTGGTCAGATAGGAAATGTTCCCCGTATGTCTCCCCCAGTTAACGACTTGGTCTTCTTTGTATAGATTATCAAAATATTCTTTTATTTCTCCAAGTATCTTTTCCGGACTGTCTGTTGTCGTTTCATCTATTGAAGGCAAGATATTGTGGTTTGATGTTGCCTTTATTTTTCTAACTGGAGAAAGTATCTGGTGTTTTCTCACCATGTTCTATCCATTTGACTCTGGATCTGACCTTGTGCTCCTCGAGCTTCGCTCAGTTCCCTGTATTTCTTATGTCTTTCTTCATTTTATGTATTTTTGTTTGGATTTTCTTTATTGTTTGGGTCTTGGTCAATTGGTGTTCTGCTTCGTTTAGCGTTTTAATGGCAGTTTGCTTGTTTTGACGTTGGGATTTATTTGTTTTTGAGTATAGAATACAATAAGATTTATACATAACTTTGAACATTTCCCAAGCTGTCTGTGGATTTTCCGTGTTTATATTGTGCAAAATGTTCATCAATAAAAGTGTTTGTTCCGACTAGGAAAGCTTGATCTGTTAGCAAGGAAATTTTGCTATTTCAGTTCTCTGGACCTCTCTGAAAGTTGTTTGTACTGAAGACTACTTTAAACGAGTTTGTGGTCGATTGCGGGAACGCCCTTATATCTGTCTTTTTTAATCAATGGTTGTGTGGAAGAGTCGCAAAATATATAGTCGTTTCTTCTTGCTGTGAATGGGTTTGGTCTGGACCAAGTGATATTCTTTGTCGTCAGGGTGGAGTGTCCTCCACGTGTCGATAAGATCGAGTGATGCTAACAAGTTGGTAAGCGCTTCTGTTTCTCGGATCGAGTGTGGTTTGCCAGCAATATTGTCCAGCTGGCTTACTGTTGTGTTGAAATCCCCCACTACCCACAGGTTGTCATATTCTTGGTCCTGCAATAGATCGCCGAGTTGAGTTATAAACGCTAATTTATCCATTGTAAAGTTTGGAGCATAACAATTAGCAATAACATTCACTTTGTCTTCTAGCATTACCTTAATTAATAGTATTCTATCCGTTGCTTTATGTGCTCAATAGTGATTTGTTTCTTGTTATTTATGAATATCGGTTAATCATTACTTCTATTTGTTCCTGATCTATGAAAAACTTTTCCTGGCCATCTCTCTCAATTTCATGTATTAGATCGTCTGTGATATATGTTTCTTGTAAACATGCAATATCTAGATTTTGGTTTCTTATAAAATTAAATACCACTTTTCGTTTAATTTGTTTCTTAGTCCATGCACGTATAGCGTTCCAATGCTAAGAGTGTTATTCGCCATGAGTATGAGGAGTAGTGTTTTTATTTCACTGTCCATTATCGGTCAGTCCGTTAGACGAAGCCAGGGTCGTGGAGGTGAACTCGGTCCAGTGTTCAGACAGCAGCCGTCAGGTGCCGGCTGCTCCATGTCTGCGTGGTCCGTTTCCCTTCTTGCTGTGTGTGAGATCCGCAATCCACACTTTGGTCGTTTTTTTTCCTGCTCCTCATCGCTGGCCAATGGGGAGTCACTCCTCTCCCGTTTCTCTCTCAACTTGCCCCGTGCCGTGTTGCCGTGTTGACCATCGGTTTGCTTCACCGCTGGCTGCCGCTGTGCTCTGCTCGCGGCGGGGCTGTCAGGGGTGTGTAGTTCCCCTCCCTGCACAGCTTGCTCTGTGTGTGCAGTGCTGCGGTCTTCCATCTCTTTCGGGGGCTCAGCACTGACCACCACTGATGCCTCCCGGTTGTCTGGTTTGCTCAATGCCAACGGACAATCTATTTTTTTGTGTCCCGGTTGGAAGCACCCCCTACACACAACTTCACCCTCACAACCGGACACCCTATGGCCATCTTGCAGGCACTTACTGCATTTAAGTTTTTCCTTCATTTCTCTATGAAAAATGTCTGCTGAAAATAGTCCGACTTTCAAGACTGGTCGCAGTGGAGTGCTGGGTACAGACACAAAAACAAATCTGCGGCCAGTCTGAAAATGTGTCAGTCTCCCGTCAGGGTTCCTGGCCAGTTCACTTTAATTGATGAGCGAAGTTCCACGCCCACCTTCTTCAGCGCAGCTTCAATGTCAGTGTTGTCCACACTTAGCGGGATACTACTGATCCATAATTTCGTTGTTGGTTTGAATCGTCTTCTTCCCTTCTTAAAAAGGGGTTTCGGTTCAGTAGAGCCACACGTGCACCCTAAATACAAACCCCTCCAACAACAGTTTATCTCTACTTTCGTTTGTTTTGGGATAAATGCGCCAGAGTCCGCGAATACGCTGCGCCCCAACAATCGTACCTCTACCTGACACACTTTCTGCAGCTACACAAATATCGTATGTGTTGGCAGAGATTCATAGGAGGGCAGCGCGCGAGCCGTCACGAACACTGGCTCCACCGGCGGGGCAGGCGGGGGCCGCCGCCATAGTTCCAGATTCCAGCACCAGCGCCGGCCTAGCTTACCACGTGTATCACCAATGAATACCCCCTTCACAATGTTGCTTTCCGTGATAGATGTTGGAATCTTTTCCCACAAAAGCACACACTACTCTTGGTCACATTTCGAACTTCCTACACCGATCAAACACTTATCTTTTAAGAAATAGATGGAGCAAACAATGTCTGACTTGCCGACATCGGAAGCCAACCGGAAGTCCGTTTCATTGTGTCTTATAAACTTTAACGTTTTGTGAGAATAAAAAAAAAAAAGTATTCTATTCTATTTTGTTCTATTCACACGCACACACACACACACACACACACACACACACACACACACACGCACGCACGCACGCACGCACGCACACGCACACACACACACACACACACACACCACACGCACACAACCCGTCCCCTTTTGGCCGTCCTCCGCGCATACACACGACCAACTCTCAATGACGAGATCTGTTGTTGTTGTTTTTTTGTGGAGTGTGGACATCAGATAACAACACACCTCTCACTCCATTGGCCAGTCGGAATCATTGTCATTATTTCGACCAGTCATAATATACCTTTTATTTTGCGGCCAATAGGGATCTTTGTCTCATTACATCGACCAGTCAAAACACACCTTTCATTCTACGTCCAATTGGGATCATAGTCTCGTCATGTCGACCAGTCAAAACACACCTTTCATTCTATGTACAACTGGGATCATAGTCTGATCATGTCGACCAATGAAAACACACCTTTCATTCTTTGTCCAATCGGGATCATAGTCTCATCATGTCGATCAATCAAAACACACCTTTCTTTCTATGTCCAGTGGGGATCATAGTCTCATCATATCGACCAATCAAAACACACCTTTCATTCTGCAGCCAATAGGGATCATTGTCTCATCATACCGACAAGTCATAGTACACTTTTCATTCTATGTCCAGCGTGGATCATTGTCTCATTATATTGACGAGTGATAAATACACCGCCCATTCTGTGCTGCCAATGGCAATCATTGTCTGCTGATCCTGACCAATGACAAACACGCCACGCCCCATCCATCTTCTCACCATATTGACGAATCAATTTGTAGCCAGCAGCTGATCATTGTCTCGTCAAACTGACAAGTCAGAAGAGAAGTCTCACTCGTGTGGCCAATAGCAACAATTGTCTCATTATCCTGAACAATCGCATCACGTCACCTCTAATTCTGTGGCCAATGGCAACTTCTTCTTCTTCTGCGTTCACTCGTATGCACACGAGTGGGCTTTTACGTGTATGACCGTGTTTACCTCGCCATGTAGGCAGCCATACTCCGTTTTCGGGGGTGTGCATGCTGGGTATGTTCTTGTTTCCATAACCCACCGAACGCTGACGTGGATTACAGGATCTTTAACGTGCGTATTCGATCTTCTGCTTGCATATACACACGAAGGGGGTTCAGGCACTAGTAGGTCTGCACATATGTTGACCTGGGAGATCGGAAAAATCTCCACCCTTTACCCACCAGGTGCACCGAGATTCGAACCCAGGACCCTCAGATTGAAAGGCCAACGCTTTTACCATTCGGCTATTGCGCCCGTCATATCTAACAGTCCAACCAGTCACAGCACTCCTTTCTTTCTGGTGTTCCTGATGGAGGTCATTGTCGCATTAGACATTTGTAACCAATCACAACACGCATCTGATACCGTGTTGCCAATTATTGTCTCATCACACCTCTAACAAATCACAACACATCTCTCAATATGTGTTGCGAATGGCGATAGTTTTCTCATCGTATCGATAGTTTCCTCATCATATCGGCCAATTACAATGCACATCTCATTCAAATTATTACGGGTCAATGGCTGATCATTTGTCTAGTGAGACTGACCAGTCACAACACGTCTCTCATTCGGTGTGGCCAATGGAGATCATCGTCTCATTTATACTGACCAATCACAACACGCGTCTCATTTTTGTGTGTTGCCGATGGCAATCAATCATCGGCTGATAATCCTGACCAATCACTGCACGCCGCCACTCAGTTCTGTGTAGCCAATGGCTGATCGTTGTCTCCACGTATTGACCAATTGCAAAACGCCGCTCAGCTCCAGTGAAGGGGTGTAATCCTGGAACTAGGTCGGCTGCAGAGCGCCAATTTGTCGGCTTCCGCTACGCCCCCTGGTGTGAAATATTTCTTGGATAAGCTGTCTGCCCCTTCACCATCCCCCCTCCCCCCTCTCTGTCTCTCCCTCTCTGTCTATCTGTCTGTCTCTGTCTCTCTGGCCCGGGGTAATATTTCACGTCGTTTGGCAGGCTTAGTTCAAATGGCTGTAGGTGTGGAGATGAGGGACACAGAGAGAGAGAGAGACAGAGAGACAGAGAGGGGGAGAGAGAGACAGAGGAAGTGAGAGAGGGGGACTGAAACACACACACACACACACCACACACACACACACACACACACACACACAGAGGGAGAGGAAGGGATACACATGTAGACACACACACACACACACACACACACACACACACACACACACACACACCACACACACACACACACACAGAGGGAGAGCAATGGGATACACATGTACACACACACACACACACACACACACACACACACACACACAGGGAGAGGAAGGGATACACACACACACACACACACACACACACACACAGAAGGGGGAAGGAGCGGGGAGAGTGCTAAGCCGATCTCTCTTACTCCTGAAAAACCCAATATATCAGCAGGTTGTTCTTCATCGAGGCAGTTTGCATGTATATTGTATAAATGAATGTGCCACTAAAAAGAGAGAGAGGTTTCAATCTGAAAAAAATGAGAAAAGAAAAATAAGAAAAGAAGAGAGAGAGAGAGAGATGAGAAAAGACTGAAGGATACAAAAGACAGATAGACAGACAGATCAACACTCACACACACACACACACACACACACACACACACACACACAGAGAGAGAGAGAGAGCGAGAGAGAGAGGGGAGAGCAGTGTTAAGCCGATCTCTCTTACTCCTGAAAAAAAAACCCAATATATCAGCAACATACAGCAGGTTGTTCTTCAGCAAGGCAGTTTCCATGTATATTGTTATAAATGAATGTGCCACTAAAGAGAGAGAGAGAGAGAGAGAGAGTGGTTTCAATCAGAAAATCGAGAAAAGGAAAAGAAAAAAAAAAGAAAAGAAGAGAAAGAGAGAGAGAGAGAGAGAGAGAGAGAGATGAGAAAAGACTGAATGATACAAAAAGATAGACACACACAGACACACACACACACACACACACACACACACACACACACTCGTCGGAGACAGTAAAGGTCGATGAAGGGAAATAAGAAACAGAGAGAATGTGGAAATGGAGAGACATGCACACAAACATACATACAAAACAGACAGACAAAGACACAGAGGGAAACGAAAAACAAAACAAAACAAAACAAAAAAACCCACCAACAATAAAATACGAGCAAACTTGAAATACACCTGAAATGGCTCTAACAAGCCTTTAGCCAGTGGGAGCCAGAGACACAGACACATACAGAGACACACAGAGAGATACCAAGAGAAAACAAAAAAAGAACAGAAAATAAAAATGAGTGAATGAGAGAAAGCCAACCCCCTAAAGTGGCCCCAGCAAGCGTTCAGCCAATGACGATCGATGTCTCTTCCCGGCAAGAAACAAGCCGACACCCGCCCACAAACACCTTAAAGAGAAAATCCTGCCAATTACAACACTGCTGATGCTGCTGATTTTACCTTCTGAGATTGGGATTAGAAAGGGGAGGGAATTGTACCATGAACTGGGTCACATTTCCGACACACACAATATATACAGCATATATAGATATAGACAGACAAAGAGATACAGGGACAGAGAGAGAGAGAGAGATTATGACAATAACGACAATGACATTTTCTTTTTTGTTTATTGACGAAAAAATTGGGAAATAAAAAAGACAATGACTCACAATTTTTGTGTCCATGGTGAAATTGCCAGCCCCCCCCCCCGCCCCCCCTCCCCACCTAAAAAAAAGAAAAAAAAAAGAAAAAGAAACAAGGAAAAAAAAACAACGAATCAGCGGAGAAAAGAAAACAAACATTAACAAAAACAAACACACACACACACAACCGAATCAACAAGAAAAATATTGATTTAAAAGAATGTAAAGGTAAAAATGTAATCTGTCTTGCTAAACACACACGCACATACATACACTCAAGTACGAGTACATCCTATCTTATTGATCCAATGAACAGTTTCAAAGCAACCAAATCTGAAAGCTGTAATATTATTTTATACCAATCGCTCTCTGTTTTCAAGTGTTCATTAACCAGTTTTCCCTGTTTACTTTTATATTCTAACTTTGAGAGAGAAACAGAGACAGAGAGAAAGCCAACCCCCTAAGTGGCCCCAGTAAGCGTTCAGCCAATGACGATCGATGTCTCTTCCCGACAAGAAACAAGCCGCCACCCGCCAACAAACACCTTGAAGAGAAAATCCCGCCAATTACAACGACTGCTGAACACTGCTGCTGTTTTTACCTTTTGAGATGGGGATTAGACAGGGGAGGGATTGTACTGTGAACTGGGTCATATTTCAAAGACAGAGAGAGAGAGAGGGGCAGAGAGAGGAGGGGGGGGGGAGGGCAAACAGACAGAAAAATATAGAGATCGTAGAGTAACTTAGTGAGGCTGAGAGATAAAGAGATAGAGAGAAAGAGAGACAGAGAGAGAACAAAGACAGACAATGAGACAGAGACAGGAATGGTCAGACAGTGACATAGACAGAAAAAGATGAAACTTAAAAAAATAAAAAATAAAAAAATAAATAAAAAAAAACGAAGAAGAAGAGAGAGACAGACAGAGAGAGGGAGGTGGGGGTGGGGGGTTAAAGAGAAATCCAATGAAGAGGTCAACTGAAAACAGAGAGAGACAGACAGACACACACACACACACACACACACACACACAAACACGCACATACAAAGAGAGACAGATACAGACAGACAAACAGACAGAACAGATGTGCAAGAGAAAGACCCCCCCCCCCCCCCCTCCTCCCATCCCCCGCCCCCAGAGATACCAAGAAAGAAAAAAAAAAGAAAATGAGCGAATGAGAGAAAGCCACCCGTGGCCCCAGCAAGTTCAGCCAATGACGATCGATGTCTCTTCCCGACAAGAAACAAGCCGCCACCCGCCAGCAAACACCTTGAAGAGAAAATCCCGCCAATTACAACGACTGCTGAACACTGCTGGTCCTTTTACCTTTTGAGATGGGGATTAGACAGGGGAGGGATTGTATCGTGAACTGGGTCATATTTCAGAGACAGAGCGGGAGAGGGGGCAGAGAGAGAGAGGAGGGGGTGTGGGGGGGACGGGGTTGGGGGGGGGGGGGGGGGGCTAACAGACAGAGACAGAAAAAATATAGAGATCGTAGAGTAACTTAGTGAGGTTGAGAGATGGAGAGAGAGAGAGAGGAGGGGGAGAGAGAGGGGGGGGAGTGAAGCAGAACAAAGAGAGACAAAGACAGGAATGGTCAGACAGTGACACAAACAAGAGAAAAAGATGAACTATAAAAAAAAAAAAGAAGAAGAGAGAGCCAGACAGACACAGAGAGAGAGACAGAGAGAGAGGGGGAGGTGGACTGAAAACGAGTAATCCTCCCCGTCAATGAAGAGGTGAACTGAAAACACAGAGAGAGAGAGAGGGGGGGGGGGGAGAGGCGGGGTTGGGGGAGAGACAGACAGACAGACAGACAGACAGGACGGATGTGCGAGAGAAAGCCAACTTCCCAGAGATACCAAGAAAGAAAAGAGAAAAAAAAAAGACAGAAAGAAAAATGAGCGAATGAGAGAAAGCCAACCCCCTAAAGTGGCCCCAGCAAGCGTTCAGCCAATGACGATCGATGTCTCTTCCCGACAAGAAACAAGCCGCCACCCGCCAGCAAACACCTTGAAGAGAAAATCCCGCCAATTACGACTGCTGAACACTGCTACTGCTTTTACCTTTGAGCTGGGGATGAGGAGGTTTAGGGGGGTGGGGGTGGGGGGGATTGAGGTGGGAGAGGAGAGGGAGAGGGGGGTATGTGTGAGGGTGGGAGGGCGTGAAGGGAATGGGAGGAGACGAATGGCATTGTCAGGATTAGATGTTATTTTGTTTCTTCTTCTTCTTCTTTTTTTTTTTTTTTCAGACGCATACATACCCGATTTCACACACAGACTTTTCTGAGGGATAATAGACAGAGAGAGGGGGAGACAGAGAGAGAGAGAGAGAGAGAGAGAGAGAGAGAGAGAGAGAGAGAGAGATGGTTTAGTTGAGGAGGGGGTGGATGAGAGAAATGTGGATGAGACAAAGATGTGTATATATATATATATATATATATAGAGAGAGAGAGAGAGAGAGAGAGAGGGAGAGAGAGTTTATTCGTTTAGGCCATAACCCCTTTGAAGGGGAATATACAGTAATCATAGAAATTAGAGAGAGAGAGGGGAGGGGGGTGTTCTGCCGGGGGGTTGGGGGGGGGGGGGAGACAGAGACAGTGAGAGAAGAACAGAGAAAGACAAAGGTTAAAAAGTGAGAAAGAGAGAAACAGAGGTGTGTTGCTGGTCGTCCTTCAGAGTGGAAGATGACCACGACATCAGTGTCAGCTGGAGGCTCCGTGACTGTGGATCGGGGGTGACTGGAGAGGCCAGTCCAGGCCCGGAAAGCTCGTCCACATGCGGGACACACGTGGGTTGACGCTGCAGTGGGAGTGCAGGCAGCTCGTGCCTTGCGCGCGGCGGGTTTCCTCTGAGCCTCTGTGGCGTGTCTCTTCTCAGCTCCTTTAGTAGTCTTGCTTCGCCTGGCGCTGGGCGGTCCACAGCAAGCGATTCCCAGCTACTGGGATTGATGTTGAGGTCTTTTCAGGGATACTTTGAGGCGGTCCTTGAAGCGTTTCTTTTGCGCCACCAGCTGAGCGTTTGCCCTGGCTCAGCTTTCAATGCAGCAGCTGTTTTGGTAGTCGACTATCAGACATCCTGGCGACAAGACCAGCAATTCTGGCTAGGGCTTTCTGTAAGAGGGTGCAGACACTGTGGATGCTAGCCCCTTCCAGGACCTCTTTGTCTGGGACTTTGTCCGGCCATCATGTGTGTGGAGACGTCTTTCGAGGCAACTCAAGTGGAAGCGATTGAGCAATTCAGCGTGTCTGCTGTAGACTAGCCCAGGCCTGGCTAGCTTAGAGAAGGGTGGTGAGTACCACTGCTTGATAGACCTTCACCTTGTGGAGTGATGACCTAGAGGTAACTCGTCCGCCTAGGAAGCGAGAGAATCTGAACGCGCGGGTTCGAATCACGGCTCAGCCGCCGATATTTTCTCCCCCTCCACTAGACCTTGAGTGTTGGTCTGGACGCTAGTCATTCGGATGAGACGATAAACCAAGGTCCCGTATGCAGCATGCGCTTAGTGCACGTAAAAGAACCCACGGCAACAAAAGGGTTGTTCCTGACAAAATTCTGCAGAAAAAATCCACTTCGATAGGGAAAACAAACAAACAAAATGCACGCAGGAAAAAAAAAAGGGTTCGCAGTTGTATAGCGACGCGCTCTCCCTGGGGAGAGCAGCCCGATTTTAACACAGAGAAATCTGTTGTGATAAAAAGAAACACAAATACAAATAAAGCAGAGTCCTCTTCACTCCCATACGTCCATACGAAGACTCCAAAAGTCGACACTGGCTTTGGGCAATTCTGTTGCTGATGTCTGCATCAATGACGGACGCAATAGCCGAGTGGTTAAAGCGTTGGACTGTCAGTCTGAGGGTCCCGGGTTCGAATTACAGTGACGGCGCCTGGTGGGTAAAGGGTGGAGATTTTTACGATCTCCCAGGTCAACATAAGTGCAGACCTGCTAGTGCCTGAACCCCCTTCGTGTGTATATGCAAGCAGAAAATCAAATACGCACGTTAAAGATCCTGTAATCCATGTCAGCGTTCGGTGGGTTATGGAAACAAGAACATACCCAGCATGCACCCCCCCGAAAACGGAGTATGGCTGCCTGCATAGCGGGGGTAAAAACAGTCATACTCGTAAAAGCCCACTTGTGTGCATACGAGTGAACGCAGAAGAAGAAGTCTGCATCAATGTTCACCGCTCGTGAGAGAGTACAGGCCTGGTAGGTAAAGCTGTCAACTGCCTGTAGCTTCTACCACTGTACTGTGATGGGTGGCTCCTGGTATGGCTTTCCGGGTGCGGGGTGGTACGTAATTTAGGTCCGTTTTGGTGCCGATGGTGAGACTAAAGCTGTCGCAGGCTCGTGAGATACAGTCCATTTCTCGCTGCATCGTCTGGACTGTGCTTGCGTTGTGTGTGCAGTCATCAGCGAATAAGACGTCTCTGAGATATAAAGAGAGAGTGACAGAGAGAGAGAGAGAGAGAGAGAGAGATACACACTGATAACTTGATGAGAGAGATAGGAAGGGTAGGGGGTGGAGAGACAGAGAGAGGGGGGTGAAAGAGTGAGAAACACACACACACACACACACACACACACACACACACACACACACACACACACCCGATAGACAGAGAGATACACAGACAGATACACAAACAGACACACAGACTGAGAACTTGAGGAGAGAGAGTTGGGGGGGGCGGGGGGGGGGGGGGCAGGGAAAAACACACACACACACACACACACACACACACACACACACAGAGAGAGAGAGAGAACTTGATGAGAGAGAGGGGAGGGGGTGGAGAGAGAGAGGGGAGGGGGTGGAGAGAGAGAGAGGGGGGGGTGTTGAAAGAGTGAGAAGTGCACACACACACACACACACACACACACACACACACACACACAGCGAGAGAGACTAAGAACGTGATAAGAGACAGGAGGGGGGAGAGAGAAATTACCCATGATTTTTCACGAATTGAACAAGGGGCTACGCACTGCGGTGTCTTTTTTTTTTTTTTTTTTTTTTTTTTTTTTTTTTTTTGCTGCCCCAATATCTGCACCATTTCAGTAGCATTACTCCCACGCCGCTCATTTAGATTCCCCCATACACGGCCACACCCAGGTTCGTCCGTCACAGTTCCAGCGTCGGCAGTCCGCAGGGAACCATCGATGTTAGGTCGCCAGGAGGCCACACACCAGAGGAGACCCTGCACTGCTGCTGAGTCACTTCGGTGGTGTTCAGTGGTGCCTGTTCTGATTCAACGTACTTAGGACACCACCTACTAAGCCCCCTACTAACGACAATAATGGCTTAGTCGCGGAACAAGACTCACCCTAAGCACAGAAGTGGAGGGGTATCGAAATAGGTCACCATGAGAGCAGGTCATGAAAGGCCACAGACTTTGAGACTGTTTTGTCTATATTGATGATGATGGAGGAAAGATTTCAAGATTCAAGATTCAAAAACATTATTCCTCAAGGATAAAGATTTTAGGCATCGCCTTGTCTTCCAATCTGTCCTTGTGACAACAATAACAATAACAACATTAACGATAACGACACAGCAATAGTATGTTTTGTTAACACTGCTACATCTACAGCTACTACCACGCATCATCATCATCATCATCATCATCATCATCATCATCATCATCAACATCATCAACATCATCATCATCATCATCATCATCATCATCATCATCATCATCAACAGCAACATTGTAAAAAGTAATAAAAGTAATAAAAAGAACGCATTCACAAATTCACATCGAACCACCCCCACATACATACACAAGCACACACTCTCTCTCTCTCCACTCAGTAAGAGTTAGACTGAGAAGTGAAACCTGATTCAGTTTTAGGAAAAAGTTCTTGCACAGTGTGATTTTATGTTATACCTTTCCAGTATTGAGCCGAGACCAAAAAAACCCTTTGCTTTCGTAGTGGAACTCACCCACTCACAAGCTCACTCACTCACTCACTCACTGACTGACTCATGCATTCACTCACTCACTCGATCACTCTCCAAAGAAAAAAAAAAGAAAGAAAGAAACGAAAGAAAGAAAAGAACAGACCACGACCAAAAGGATCAGTAGCAGCAAGGTCGATGCCAGAATGGTTAGATGGTAACTGACCAATCAGAATCTTCCTTTCAACGCCCGTGGAGGAATTGGGGGGGAGAGGAGGGGTGGATGAGGGGGTGGGGGTGGGGGGTGGACAATAATCCGGCCAAAGCATCAGAACGGCTGCCGTCAGCTTTGATTGGATCTTGGGGGGTTCGGGGGGGGAATCTGATCCAATGAGTGGCCACTCTGTATGCATTCCCTGGGGGGGGGGGGGGGGGGGAGGACACTGCTGCCTGGCTTTTGCTTTGCAGGTGTTGTCTGTGTGTGTGTTGGGGGAGTGGAGGGGGGTGCACGGGGGTGGGTGGGGGTGGCAAGGGGTGGGTGTGGGTTGGGGTAGGTTGTGGGTGGGTGTGTGTGGGGGGGGGGGGAGGGGTGCGTGTGTGAAAGCAGAAGGGAGAAGGAATCAGGCCAGAGACTGATGCTAAACTAAAGTGGAAACAGAGTCGACACAAGGAGATTGACGGTGGGGATTGGAGTGTGTGTGTGTGCGGAGGGGAGCGAGAGTTGGGGGGGGGGGGGGAGAGGGTTGCAGACAGAGAGGGACAGGGAGAGAGACAGTGACAGAGACAGAGAGACAGACAGGGACATGGGACATAACCATGGAGCCAGAGACGTAGAAAGACACAGACAGACAGGCCGACTAGGAGAGAGAGAGAGAGAGAGAGAGAGAGAGAGAGAGAGAGAGAGAGAGAGAGAGAGAGAGAGCACCAGAGAGAGAATGGCAGAGAAAAAGACATAGATGCATATAGAGACGCAAAGTGAGGGTCAGAGATACAGGAAAAAAAGAGAATAGAAAGAACAATATATATATATATATATATATATATATATATATATATACATACACATACAGAGCGAGCCAGACAGACACAGACACACAGAGACAGAGACAGATACTGACAGAGATACAGACACACAGATACAGACAGACACACAAACAGACAAACTGTATAATCAATTTGGCAAGAAAGAGACGAACAGACAGACAGTCAGACAGACTCACACAAAGAGACAGGAGAAGGGATAATGGCACAGACAGACAGAGATAATGACACAGACAGGGATAATGACACAGACTCAAAGGGATAATGACACAGACACAGGCAAACAGGGATAGTGACACAGACAGGGATAGTGACACAGACGGGGACAGTGACACAGACAGAGATAATGACACAGACAGGGATAATGACACAGACAGGGACAGTGACACAGACAGAGATAATGACACAGACAGGGATAATGACACAGACACAGGCAGAAAGAGATAATGACACAGGCACCGATATGGGTAATGGCACAGACACAGACATACAGGGATAATGACACAGACACAGGCAGACAGAGATAATGACACATGCACAGGTATGGATAATGGCACAGACACACACAGAGATAATGACATAGACACAGACACACAGGGATAATGACACGAGCACAGACACACAGGGATAATGACACAGACACAGAC
The DNA here is from genome assembly GCF_041734735.1 of Babylonia areolata. Taxonomy (NCBI): domain Eukaryota; kingdom Metazoa; phylum Mollusca; class Gastropoda; order Neogastropoda; family Buccinidae; genus Babylonia; species Babylonia areolata. The sequence goes on along the minus strand of NC_134910.1, from coordinate 25,009,607 downwards.
AGGGATAATGACACAGACAGGGATAATAACACAGACAGACAGGGATAATGATACAGGCACAGACAGGGATAAAGACACTAACACAGACAGACAGGGATAATGACACTGACATAGACAGACAGGGATAATGACACAGACACAGACATGGATAATGACACAGACAGGGATAATGACACAGACACAGACAGGGATAATGACACAGAGATAATGACACAGACACAGACAGGGATAACGACACAGGTACAGAGAGGGGATAATGACATAGACACAGGTACACAGGGATAATGACACAGGCACAGATATGGATAATGGCACAGACACACACAGAGATAATGACATAGACACAAACACACAGGGATAATGACACGAGCACAGACACACAGGGATAATGACACAGACAGGGATAATAACACAGACAGACAGGGATAATGATACAGGCACAGACAGGGATAAAGACACTAACACAGACAGACAGGGATAATGACACTGACATAGACAGACAGGGATAATGACACAGACACAGACATGGATAATGACACAGACAGGGATAATGACACAGACACAGACAGGGATAACGACACAGGTACAGAGAGGGGATAATGACATAGACACAGGTAGACAGGGATAATGACACGGACACAGACAGGGATAATGACACAGGCACAGAAAAGAGAAAGAAATACCTACACACTTTCCACCTCTTCCCCCTGACCAACGAAACTCACTCAGACATCACCAGCATACTCTAGCCAACTTTATTATGTCGCCCAGTGACAAGCGATCTCTCATGATAGCGACCAATCAGCGCCGGCCTTTCAATCTGGCAGGGATAAGCCTATAACTGGAGCAGACAGTGGTGTGTGTGTGTGTGTGTGTGTGTGTGTGTTGGGGAGGTCGGGGGATGGATGTGTGTGTGTGTGTGTGTGTGTGTGTGTGTGTGTGTGTGTGTGTGACAGACAGACAGACAGACAGATGGTGAGAATGAATAATTTCATTACCCCAGTAACAGAAATTTAAAGGCGGGAGAGAGAGAGAGAGAGGGGGGGGGCAGACAGACAGACAAACAGAGACAGAGACAGACAGACAGAGAGAGAGAGAGAGAGAGAGAGAGTGTGTAAGTATGTGGGGAATGGGGGGGGGGGGGGAGGGTTGCAGGACACGTGACAAGAAAACTGAGCAGTTCGGTACCTCTCGTGCCCGGGTCTAGCTCTCCCCCCTGGGGAGGTACAGAGTGTCTGCACTGCCATTTCCTGTTCCTTCTTTCCACAAACATGGTGGTGGTGAGGGGGTTGAGGGGGGTGGGGGTGGGGTCGGCGGAGGAAGGGAGAGAGAGAGAGAGTGGGGGTGGGGGGTCGGGGGTGGGGGGGGGTGGGGTTTGAGTAAGGCTGGGTATACGTGTTAAACGTGTGAATGATGGTGATACATAGACCGATGGAGAGAGAGAGAAAGCTAATATACAATGGCCAGAGAGATGGGGAGAAAGAAAGAGGGAGACAGAGAGAGAGAGAGACAGAGATAAAGAGACAGAGAGACATAGAGATACAGAGAGACACAGAGACAGAGAGAGGGAGGGGAGATGTGAAATTGTGAGAAAGAGAGAGAGAGAGAGAGAGAGAGGGTAATTTTTTTTATTATTTTTTATTATCATATTTTTTATTATACCTGTTGCATTTCTTGATTTAATCAACTGACATGACCTATTTTAATTGTTCTCTCTTACCTATGTTTCAAATTATATGCATATGTTTGTGTGGGGATGTTTGAGTGAATGGTTTTTAGTGCTATTGTAAAGCGCATACAGCTTCAAGAATATGCGCTATAGCAAGAAGTCTTAATTAATAAATAAATAAATAGGAGTGAGAGAGAGAGAAACAGAGAGAGAGAGAGAGAGAGAGAACACTGAACAGTGAACAGTGAACACTGAAATGTTTAATGTCATTAGCTGAAAAGCTCTGGTGACATAGTACGTACTAATCAGAACAAAATGGTGCAAAAAAAAAAGATGAAATGGAACAGAAAGGAAAACACACACACACACACACACACACACACACACACACACACACACACACACACACACACACACACACACACACAAAAAAAAAACAAAAAAACACCCACAAACAAAAACAAAACAGAATTCAAACAACATAAACTAATAAGAGATTTACGACACTTTGGCACTTTGTCATTAGCTTAAAAGTACATGTGACAGGGGGTAATTTGCCTCTCTTTTTTTCAGTCGTTCGTCTCCAAGGTTTGGACAGTACACAGAAAAACTACAGATAAATCATATAATAAATATTTAGGCATGTAACATCGACACACATCACATCAATACAATCACATACTAAATTGCATATAAATCATATAATAAATATTTACGCATGCAACATCAAAAACCATCATATCAATACGAACACATCAAATAATTACAATGTCGAAATTGACCATCCAAATGTAGCCCTTCCTTTTTTTCTAATCTTTTTTCCTCAAAGAACCCATACTAAGTTTGAATTGATTAATGAGTATTTGGACCGATGATGGATGGTTTTCCGTATATTTATTGCCTCAGATACATATTTTGCAAGTGAAAGTATCATATCTTCATTTTGAAAGACAGAGAGAGAAAGAGAGAGAGAGAGAGGGGGGGAGAGAAGAAACAGAAAGACAGACAGATATACAGAGACAATGAGAGAGAGGCGGGTGGGAGACACACAGACACACACACACACACACACACACACACACAGAGAGAGAGAGAAGATTTAAGAAACAAAACACAAGAATACTTCTAAATCTAATTGCCTTAGCCCCATATGAAGACGAGCAATAATGAACAATAATGGACGAAAATCTGCAGTCCAACAGATCGTTCCATATTTCTGTATCTAAAATAAGACAAAAACAGCCCCTCTCAACGTAAACGCTTTGCATGAATACAAAGCCAAGTAACTCACAACTGTTTCATTACTGAGTGCAATCGACAGAACCAGTCGAAATAAATATAGCTCTTTGTAATGTGCATTCAGCTTGGAAATCTCTCAGAAAAGAAAATGGAATCCGTCCTCACATGAATCTGTGCACGGTTGACATAGCAATGCTGTATCATAAACATGAATGTTGCTATGAGCATGCACATTGATTTCGGATATACCAAATCAAAATCCAGTCCACATAAATCGTAAATGTCGTTCAGCTCTTGGAGAAAGATATTTATTTCTTCACGAAATGTGTTGAATTGTGAACTCTCTCTCTCTCTCTCTCTCTCTCCCCCCACCAACTCTCTCTCCCTCATCCCCCCCTCTCTCTCCCCTCTACCTCACCCCCCTCTCTCTCTTCCTAACCATCTCTCTCTCGCCCTCCCCCCCTCTCTCTCTCTCTCACTGCCTCACGATCACAATCTCTCTCTCCACCCTCCCTCTCTCTCTCCCTCACCCCCCTCTCTCTCCCTCTCTCTCTCTCACTGCCTCACAATTTCTCTCTCAATCCCCTCTCTCTCCCTCACACCTCACCCCTCTCTCTCTCTCCCACCGGGTCCTCCCGCCCTCTCTCTCTCTCTCTCCCTCCACCCCTTCTCTCTATCACCCCATAAGACCCCCCCCCTCTCTCTCTCTCCCTCCACCCCCTTTCTCTATCACCCCCTCCCCCCCCTCTCTCTCTCCATCAAATAACAGAGGCAGGAAAACTGCCAGACAAACAGTGGATCTTCAAGTTATAAAAGTCTAAAAGACCAAAAGTTGCTCCGTCCTTTGGTGGTTTTTTTCTGTTTTTTTGTGGAGGGAAGGGGGTGGGGGAGGAGG
>NC_134910.1:24985804-24993304 GCF_041734735.1 Babylonia areolata | reverse complement strand
ATGAATATTTTTTAAGAAGTGTAAAAAAAAAAAAAAAACCCGACCAACCAGAGCCGCCGTCAGAAAGCTTCGCAGCGGACTTCGTTGATTGACAGCCATGCTAGTTTCAGTCGCGAGAGCGAGCCGAGCAGTCACTCGTGCACAGAAAACCAGGCCCGGTGTTTCCCTTGCTACCCTGCTGCTGTTTGAAAGGGAGCTGACAACACGATTGACGCTCCTGGAAAGCGTCACAGACTGTCTGAGACACTGAGGGACAGGCAGGCGGAGTAGAGCACAGAGAGAGACAAACAAGACAGAGAAGACAGAGATAGAGAGGGAGAGACAAGATAATCTAGCACACTGATGGACAGGCGAGATAGAACACAGAGAGAGACAGACAGACAAGACATGGAAGACAGACAGAGAGGGAGGGAGGTACAAGAACGTCAGATAGACTGATGGATTGGCGAGATAGAACAGAGAGAGAGAGACAGACAAGACAGAGAGAGTGAGGGAGAGACTAGAAGGTCTAACACACTGATGGACAGGCGAGATAGAACAGAGAGAGACAGACAGACAAGACATGGAAGACAGACAGAGAGGGAGGGAGATACAAGAACGTCAGATAGACTAATGGACTGGCGAGACAGAACAGAGAGAGAGACAGACAGAGAGAGAGAGGGAGGGAGATACAAGCACGTCAGACAGACTGATGGACTGGTGAGACAGAAAAGAGAGACAGACAAGACAGAGAGAGAGAGGGAGATACAAGAACGTCAGACAGACTAATGGACTGGCGAGACAGAACAGAGAGAGAGACAGACAAGACACAGAGAGAGGGAGGGAGAGACAAGAAGGTCTAACACACTGATGGACAGGCGAGATAGAACAGAGAGAGACAGACAGACAAGACATGGAAGACAGACAGAGAGGGAGAGAGATACAAGAACGTCAGACAGACTGATGGACTGGCGAGATAGAACAGAGAGAGACAGACAGACAGACAGACAGAGAGAGAGAGAGAGGGAGGGAGATACAAGAACGTCAGACAGACTAATGGACTGGCGAGATAGAACAGAGAGAGAGACAGACAAGACAGAGAGAGAGGGAGGGAGAGACAAGAAGGTCTAACACACTGATGGACAGGCGAGATAGAACAGAGACAGACAGACAGACAAGACATGGAAGACAGACAGAGAGACAGAGAGAGGGAGGGAGATACAGGAACGTCAGACAGACTGATGGACTGGCGAGATAGAACAGAGAGAGACAGACAGACAGACAGAGAGAGAGAGAGAGGGAGGGAGATACAAGAACGTCAGACACACTGATGGACTGGCGAGATAGAACAGAGAGAGACAGACAGACAGACAGAGAAGACAGAGAGAGGGAGGGAGATACAAGAACGTCAGACAGACTGAGGGACTGGTGAGATAGAATAGAGAGAGACAGACAAGACAGAGAGAGAGAGAGGGAGGGAGATACAAGAACGTCAGACACACTGATGGACTGGCGAGATAGAACAGAGAGAGACAGACAGACAGACAGAGAAGACAGAGAGAGGGAGGGAGATACAAGAACGTCAGACACACTGATGGACTGGCGAGATAGAACAGAGAGAGACAGACAGACAGACAGACACAGAGAGAGAGAGGGAGGGAGATACAAGAACGTCAGACACACTGATGGACTGGCGAGATAGAACAGAGAGAGACAGAGATGACAGAGAGGGAGGGAGAGACAGGTTGAACAGACAGACTGATGGGCAGGTTGATGGATCCGATACAGATACACAGACAGAGAGATAGAGACAGAGAAAGAGAGGGATAGGGAGAGAGAGACTAGGAGAGGAACAGAGAGACAGAGACAGAGAGATGGAGGCAGAGAGAGTCAAAGACAAGAGACAGAGAGACAGAGACAGAGAGAGAGAGAGTCGGACAGACAGACAGAGACAATCAGACAGACAGACAGAAAGACCGAGACAAACAGACAGACCTGACCAGAGACAGAGAGAGACAGAGAGAGAGAGAGAGTGACAGAGACTCAGATCATTTATTTTTGGGAAAGCTTTGAGTCGAGTGGGGTGTAGAAGCAAAGGAAATTGGGAGTTGTCGCCCACGAATGTAGAATAAAAGAAAAACAGTTTCCGTTTCAGTCACAGCGTTCGGACAAATCCATATCCGCTAGGCAGATGGCCGACCAGCAGCATAACCCAACGCGCTCAGTCAGGCCTTGAGTGCATGCTTATAAATTTGCGTACCTATCAAAATGGATTTTTGCTACATAATTCTTTTGCCAGAGGACAACATTTTTGTCGCTATAGATTCCTTTTTTTTTCTTTCTTTCTTTTTTTTCTTTTTTTTTTTTTTCAGTGCGCCAAGTGCGTGCTGCACACGGGACCTCGGTTTATCGTCTTATCCGAAAGACTAGACGCTCAGTTTGATTTTCCAGTCCAACTTGGGAGAAAGGGCGAGAGCGGGATTCGAACCCACACCCTCACGGACTCTCTGAGCGTCTTATCCATTCTGCCACCCCACAAGAAGAAGAAGAAGAAGAAGAAGAAGAAGAAGAAACCAAATCTGAGCGATGATAATATCGCCTTCGCCATTTCAGCGACCTCGAAACTGGGAATGCCCACACACGCACACGTGCTAATCACGCCCATTGACGTCCGCACGTGGCTTTTTGTCACGTGACACCAGTTGAAGGATCCGTTTCCGGTTGCTGTAGAACGCGTGCGCGAAGATTGACTGGCTTCCGGTTGTTTGGGGCCAGTGTGTGTGTGTGTGTGTGTGTGTGTGTGTGTGTGTGTGTGTGTGGCAGGGAGGTAGAGGCGCGTTTAATTAACACGAAGATTGATTAACTGCCAATGATGATTCGATAACAAGCAGGATTTTTTTTTTCTTCTCTCTGTCTTTCTCTCCGACTCTGTCTCTATCTGTCTCTGTCTCTGCCCCACCCCCCTCGCTCTCTCTCTCTGTCTCTCTTCCATGTCCTAATAAACATGTCCCAGTCCAATATATATTTCGTCATGTTTAGTGGGCATGTTTTTGGACAGATCGACATTGCTAAGTCTCAGATAAATGTTGTTCGTGATAGAATATTTTGTCCACTGTTGTTACCGTGTTTTGTTGTTGTTGTGGTGGTGGTGGTGGTGGTGGTGGTCATCATCATCATCATCATCATCATCATCATCATCATCCATCTTCTTCTTCTTCTTCTTCTGTGCACATATCGGATATAGTGTGTATGACCGAACTCGGTGCGACTTTTGTGAGGGCGCATTTTGGTTTGTTTGTTCGTTTATTTTGTTTATTTTTCTTGTTTGTTTGTTGTTGTTTTGTTATTTTCTCCAGTACCTCTCATTTATCTGCCAGGCAATAAAGAGGTGTGATGGCCTAGAGGTAACGCGTCCGCCTAGGAAGCGAGAGAATCTGAGCGCGCTGGTTCGAATCACGGCTCAGCCGCCGATATATTCTCCCCCTCCACTAGACCTTGAGTGGAGGTCTGGACCTAGGCTAGTCATTCGGATGAGACGATAAACCGAGGGTCCCGACTGCAGCATGCGCTTAGCGCACGTAAAAGAACCCACGGCAACAAAAGGGTTGTTCCTGGACAAAATTCTGTAGAAAAATCCACTTCGATAGGAAAAACAAATAAAAACTGCACAATAAAAGGGTGACACTGTAGTGTAGCGACGCGCTTTCCCTGGGGAGAGCAGCCCGAACTTCACACAGAGAAATCTGTTGTGATAAAAAGAAAGAAATACAAATATAAAGAGAAGCGTCTCTATTTGTCTCAGCAAGTGACATCATTTGTTTGTTGTTTTATGTCAGGTTAAAAGTTATTTTACCTTCTATTTTCTTTTTTTCGATGAGCATTTTCAACCCCTCACTGGAAAACATGGAGGTTGTTATTCCTGATCGTTTTATGGAAATCACACGCACGCATGCAAGCACGGACACACACACACACACACACACACACACACACACACGCTCCATCTCTCTGTCTCACTTTCCCTCTCCCATTTCTCCCTCTCTCACATCCACGCACACACACACACACACACACACACACACTTCTACCTCCTTCCACACTTCCCAAATCACTCACACACACCCACCCCCCGGCACCCCCCGACAACACTCTCCCCCCCCCCGCACCCCACGCCCCTCCCTTCCCCCCTAGGCCCCCCTCCCCAACACACACTCTGTCCATCTCCAAACTCTACCCCACCCCCACACCCCCCAATCCTCACAAATCACCCCACCTCCACCCCCAACCACCGGCCACCCTACACACACACACACACACACACACACACCAGACACGCATCATTTTTCACCCTCCATCACAACCCATCTCTAATCACCATTAATACCCCCAGCCACAAAAGACGGCGTCTGCCTTCAACACTAAACAGGAGACTTATCATTTTGCCACACATGCTCTGCGCATGCCCAGGGGGTGTCAGGTGACTTCATGAGCGGCTCGCTCGTGCACATTAATTAAGCACGCGCATGCCTGCCAAAGCATGGCAATTAGCGTGGACGCAGATATGCGAGTGAGGGAAGGGAGGGAGGGAGGGGGAGAGAGAAATCTGGTGGTCAGTTGTTGAGGTAAGGCAGAGAGAGAAAATGTTGAACACTGACCAGGTTTTCTTGAGATATTTAGTAGGGGTATTGGACATGTGGGTGGGTGGGTGGGTGGGGAAGGGGGAGGGGCGGTTGTGGTGTGTGTGTGTGTGTGTGTGTGTGTGTGTGTGTGTGTGTGTTTGTGTTTATATGTGGGTGTGTATGCGTGTGGAGTAAGGATAGGTGTATGTCTGTGTGTGTGTGTGTGTGTGTGTGTGTGTGTGTGCGCGCGTGTGTATGTGGAAGTATTTGTGTGTGAGAAAAAAGGCTATGGTGTTTGTGTGTGTGTGTGTGTGTGTGTGTGTGTGTGTGTGTGTGTGTGTGTGTGTGTGAAGGCTATGGAGTGTGTGTGTGTGTGTGTGTGTGTGTGTGTGTATGTGTTTAAGTCTGTGTCTGTGTATCTGTGTGTGTATGCCTGTGTCTGTGGCTCTGTGTTTTGTGCATGGAGAAACCGACAGTAAGAGAGAGACACGGGGACAGACAGAGGTTGCAGACAGCGCGAAGTGAAAGTAAAAGCAGCGTGGACAGAAATAGACAGACACATGACAGGAAGCAGGACATGAGAGAAGCAGGGTTACATATGGAAAGACAGGAGAGAGTGACTGAGACAGACAACAAGAGACAGACAGGAGAGGACAGGACTACTACCAGACTGAGAAGACAGAAGAGACACCAACACAGTAACATGGAGCAGGGAAGAGGGAGGAGGACAGTCAGATGGACAGAGTGAAGAACCAACACAGCAGATAGGCAGAGTCACACGGTGAAGATGAGACGTAATGGAAGAGAGAGGCAGTAGACAAGAGACAGGATAAGGAGAGTGAGTGAGACTAGACAGAGAGAACCGAACGAGATGGGCAGAGGGACACCACACAGACACATGGTGCTGGCGTGAGAGACGAGTAAGTATGCATGACAAACAGATGTGAGGACACGTACACGACACTGGAGGACAGACATGGACAGACAGACAGCGGAATGGTAGGAGAGACGGAGAGACACAGTGAGTAAGACTGTCAGAGAGTGAGACTGCACAGACACACAACATAGCGAGACGACAGACAGAGACAACACAGACTACATGGACTGACAGTGAGGAGAGGCTGAGACAGAAGATGACGAAACAGAGTGAAACACGGACACACAGGACAGCAGAACACAGGACAGCAGACAGACAGACGGAGAGTCCAGAGACACCGGGAAAAACGGACAGACAGAAAGACAACAAGAGAGAGACACAAACAGCAGACAACATGGAGACAGACAGACAGCCAGCCAGCCAGAGACACACAACACAGACACACAGACAGACACCAGGCACATAACGACCACAGTAATGACGACAATAGGGAGACTAATTATGCCAGAGTATATTGTCGGAGGAAAAATACCTTCCATCCCTGATCCCTCAGAAACCTGCACCAGCCACGATTAAGGATATAATATCCATTATAATTTCGGGGGATAATCCATAATCTATATTAATGCTGTACTTCTCCAAAATCTCTTTCATGTCTTTTCGCTCATTTCTTTCTCTTTCGCTCCGTCTTGTATGTCTTGTTTTCTGTTTTAGTTTATTTTATCGTGTCTCTCTCCAGTCGTTCGTCTTAAGTTTAACGTCCCTTTTACTGTTGTTATTTCGTCTGTGCTTGTCTGTCTGTCTGTCTTGTCTGTCTCTGTCTCTCTTCTCTCTGTCCCTTCTTTTCTCTTTTCGTCTAGTTAATCCTTTTCACTGTTAGTGATATTCGTCTGTGTCTGTGTCTGTGTCTTTGTCTGTCTGTCTCTGTCTGTCAGTCTGTCTCTCTCTGTCTCTGTGTCTCTGTCTCTGTTCGTTCGTTCTTAAGTTTAACGCCTTTTCACTGTTAGTGATATTCGTCTGTGTCTGTGTCTGTGTCTCTGTCTGTCTGTCTGTGTCTGCCTCTCTGTCTCTGTCTCTCTCTGTCTCTCTGTCTTTCTCTCTCTCTCTCTTTCGATCTATCTATCTAACTTTTTTTTTCTCTGCGAGTGCGCGCCCATTTACACACAACACCTGAGCATACTGCAACCATAGCAACAAAGACAACACCAACCACGGTAACAACAACGGCAACAAGAACAACAGCATCGTTAAATATCAAGAACGTTAAACAACAATAATTATGTCGAAGTCATTAATGAAGGAAAAGGCTGAGGAGGAGGAGGAAGAGGAGAAGGAGGAGGAAGGGAAGGAGGAAGAGGAGAAGGAGGAGGAGGAAGAGAAGGAGGAAGACGTAGAGGAGGAGGAAAAGGAGGAGGAGGAAGAGGAGAAGGGGAAGGAAGAAAAGAGGAGGAGGAAGAGGTGGAAATGCTGCAGGAGGAAGTGGCAGAGGAAGACAATGAAAAGAAAGAGAAGGAAAAAAAAAGGGGGGGGGGAGGAAATAGGAGGGGGGGATGAGGAAGAAGAAGAAGAAGGAGAGGAAGACAGTGAGAAGAAAGAGAAGGAAAAAAGAATGGGGGAGGAAGTAGGAGAGGGGGCTGAGGAAGAGGAGGAGGAAGAGGAATGGAAAAGGACGACAAGGAAGAGGATGGGGCGTTTGCACTGAGAGAGAGAGAGAGAGAGAGAAAGAGAGAGAGACAGAGAAAAAGTGTATGAGAGAAAGAATGAGAGAGAGGGGGAGACAGAGAGAGTGAAAGAGAGAGAGAGGGTGAGTGAAAGAGAGTGAGAGAGTGAGGGGGGCAGAGATTGTGAAAGAGAGTGGAAGAGAGAGAGAGAGAGAGAGAGAGATTGTGAAAGAGAAAGTGGGAGAGAGAGAGAGAGGTGGGGAGAGAAAGAGAGTAAGAGAGAGGGCGAGAGAGAGAGAGAGAGAGAGAGAGAGAGAGAGGAGGTGTGTAAGAGTGAGAGAGAGAGGGGGGGGGGGGGGGGGGG
>NC_134910.1:24968304-24975804 GCF_041734735.1 Babylonia areolata | reverse complement strand
ATGACGGAAGCTAAAGGTTGGGTCATTCAGACACCCACTGGACATCCGAGGGGTCTGTGTAGAGGAGAAGAGAGGAGTGGCCGTACTGAGTGAGTTAAACTGTACCTGCGGGTACCTGCCACGTCAAGGGTAACCTGACAGGAGCAATAGCTGAATGGTCAAAGCGATGGACTTTCAATCTGAGGGTCCCGGGTTCGAATCTCAGTGGCGCCTGGTGGGTAAAGGGTGGAGATTTTTCCGATCTCCCAGGTCAAGGTATGTGCAGACCTGCCAGTGCCTGAGCCCCCTTCGTGTGTATACGCACGCAGAAGATCAAATACGCACGTTAAAGATCCTGTAATCCATATCAGCGTTCGGTGGGTTATGGAAACAAGAACATACCCAGCATGCACACCCCCGAAAACGGAGTATGGCTGCCTACATGGGGGCGGGGGGAGGGGGGTAAATAAACAAAAACGGTCATACACGTAAAATTTAAATGTTACATGTTTGTCTGAGTGTGTATGTGTGCGTGCCTGAAATATGATTGAACACCACAGGAAACGAATGATGAGCGCCCAATGGCAGCCGTCAGTCGGCTCTATCCAGGTAGGCAGCCTGTTGTGTAAATGACCGCGTGTTTGTAAAGCGCTTAGAGCTTGGTCTCCGACCGAGGATAGGCCCTATATAAGTATCCACATCAATCAATCAACCTGCCTCTTCAAGGCAAAATGAAGCGTGCCAATGGCAGTGAATTCATTCCCACTGTGTCTTGAGCAAGACATAGCAAGGCAGGGCCCAGCTCTCTCTTTCCGCCAGTTATCAGTTAACCTTCCCCGATCGAGGTCAGCTACTCCATGCATTCACACCTGCGTAGAAAATCGAAGTTATATAGCATTTTTATTGTTTATTTACTTCTTTATTTACACACATAAACAGCTCATATTTGGTGGGGACATGCATAAATATATAATAAACAAAGTCATAAAATTTCAGGTGGATAGATTGAAAATTGACTGAGTTATGATGACTTAAATGAGAGTCTGGGTAATTTTTCACCCACAAACTCTGGCGAAGGTTAATGCCTTTCTCACGGACACAACATCATGCTGAAACGCAGGGCCTCGAACCCTGGTCACTGGTGAACACTGACTGTGAAGATCAATGCCTGATAATCGATTATACCACGGTGCCTTGGCAATCATTTGTCATCCCCCCCCCCCCACAAGCCCCCAGTCCCCCATCACCACCCTCAACTCAAAATCAAGAGCAAAGTAGACTTTTCAAACAAGTCTACCTACCAACAATCCAACCAAGCAATCCATCATTTGTAAAAAAACAACAACAAAAAAACAAAAAAAAACCAAAAAACAAACAAACAAATAATGATCATATTTTTTCTTGACCTAGTGTGAATTCCTTAGTGTCTGTATATAACTGTTCCTTTCTCACTTTTTCCACTTTCATAAAGCGCAATTATTAACATGTATGTATAATGTGTGTATTCGTGCATGAACATGAGTGTGTGTGTGTGTGCTTGGTGTTTGAATTGAGTATTAGCACGTGCACGAATGAATCGTTTTAAACATTAAAGTTTCTCAAATAGTGTCCATTCATAGCAAAACAGACATACTTTGGAACTCAAGGTTACCGGGGTGTTTTGGAGGGAGAGAGAGAGGGGGGGGGGGGCGGGAGGTCGGGAAGGGGGGGGGGCAATAAAGAAAGGCAAGGTGAAGCACTAAAAAAAAAAAAATTTAAAAAATAAAAATAAAAAAAGAGAGAGAGAGAAAAGGAGAAAAAATAAAGGAAAGAAATAATAAAAGACAGGGATGCTCTGTTGTCTGCATGCAACTGTGGTCCCACTCTTTAAAAAAAAAAAAAAAAAAAAAAAAAAAAAAAAAAAAGGAAAGAAAACAAAAAAAAAGATTGAAGCAAACCTACAAAACAAGTTCACCTACCAACAAACAAGCCCCAGCCCACCCTGCACACACACACACACACCACACAAACAAACACACAAACAAACAAACACACACACACAAACAAACACAAACACATCAAATACAAACACACCCCTTACACACCCCCCCCCCCCCCGGTCTCCCCCCAAATACTCTTATCGCGTCGTCTCAAAATAACCCCACCCCCACCCCCCACCGCCAAAACTAAGACGGGGGGGGGGGGGGGGGGGGGGGTAAACCTATTACCCTGACACCGCCAAAGACGACAACGTGATAGTTGGGACCCATCAGAGGTCAGTCTGACAGCCCAACCGCCTCCACCATCAAATAGTGCCCCCCCCCCCCCCCCCCCCCCCCCCCCAGCCACTCCCCCCGAACCCCCCCCCCACCCCCAGCCCCCCACACCTCAATTGTTCGGGGGGCGGGGGCCAATTTTCAAGTGTCCTCCAGTGATTGAAATCGACGGAACAGTCCAGATGACAGAGACAGAGTGATTGAATGAATTAAGAGGGAGGGAGAGAGAGAGAGAGAGAGAGAGAGTGTGTGTGTGTGTGACAGAGAGAGAGGATGGGGGAGAGAGAGAGAGAGAGAGATACAGACAGACAGACAAGCAGAGACAGACAGACAGACAGACATAAAGGCAGATATAGATAGGACAGAGAGAGAGAGAGAGAGTGTGTGTGTGTGTTTGAGAGAGAGAGAGAGAGAGAGAGGCAGATAGACAGACAGACAGCCAGTCAGCCAGCCAGACAGAGACAGACAGACAGACAGAGACATACAGAGACAGACAGATAGATGGACAGAGACAGATCCAGACAGAGACAGAGAGACATACAGACATAAAGGCAGTCAGGCAGACAGACATAAAGACAGATATAGATAGGAAAGAGAGAGAGAGGCAGACAGAGACAGAGAGAGACAGAGATAGAGAGGCAGACAGACACAGAGAGAGGCAGAGACAGAGAGAGAGAGAGAGGGGGGGGGCGGCAGACAGACAGAGAGAGAGAGAGGCAGACAGAGACAGAGAGAGACACAGAGAGAGAGAAACAGAAAGACAGACAGACACACACACACACACACACACACACACACACACACACACACAGAGAGAGGCAGACAGAGAGAGAGATGTGGATAAGTATATACCAAATTTGATGTCCATGATTTCTGTTCTCACACACACACACACACACACACTCTCTCTCTCTCTCTCTCTCTCTCTCTCTCTTTCCCCTTGTCTGTCTGTCTGCGTCTGTCTGTCTGAATATCACAGGGATCCATCTATGTCAAGATATGCGTTACTAATGACTGCAGAAAACAAAACAACAGTGATGAATGTTGCGAACCTTGTGAACAAAGATCGAGACATCAGGAAGCAGAATTTCAATTTTGGATTCTTTCTTTAAACGCATTGTTTACTCCACTTGCAGTAAGGCCAGGGCCTATACAACTGAACCATCTTGAATCTGTGTCTGTCTGTCTGTAAACCTGTTTGTCTCTGTCTCTGTGTGAGCGCACGCACGCACGCACGCACGTGTGCGTGTGCGAAGGGCGGTCGCGCGATCTACGATCCCATCAGTGTCTTAAGGTTTCCCTGGGAAGTGACAGCCATGGATGGCTGGTTCCCTGATTCACTAGTCTCTAAGGCGACAGCCGAGTGCTTTACAGCAATGGGGACTTTCGGTCTGTCTGCCCGGTGTAGGATTTCAGCCCGTCTGCTTAACAACAAGGATTTTCTCACTCCAAACACCAGAAGTGAAATAGCGGGACTCCACCCCTCTTCAGACAGCCAGGACAGCCAGGACTTCACCCCTCTAAAAACAGCCAGGATTTCATCACTCTTCAGACAGGACTTCACCCCTCTTCAGACAGCCAGGACCACCCCTCTTCAGATAGCCTGGACTTCATCCCTCTATAGATAGCCAGGACTTCCCCCCTCTACAGACAGCCAGGACTTCCCCCCTCTACAGACAGCCAGGACTTCCCCCCTCTACAGACAGCCAGGACTTCACCCCTCTACAGACAGCCAGGACTTCACCCCTCTACAGACAGCCAGGACTTCACCCCTCTACAGACAGCCAGGACCACCCCTCTACAGACAGCCATGACTTCATCCCTCTACAGACAGGACTTCACCCCTCTACAGACAGGACTCACCCTCTACAGACAGACTTCACCCCTCTACAGACAGGACTTCACCCCTCTACAGACAGCCAGGACTTCACCCCTCTACAGACAGCCAGGACTTCACCCCTCTACAGACAGCCAGGACTTCACCCCTCTTCAGACAACGAGGACAGCCAGGACTTCACCCCTCTACAGACAGCCAGGACTTCACCCCTCTACAGACAGCCAGGACTTCACCCCTCTACAGACAGCCAGGACTTCACCCCTCTACAGACAGCCAGGACTTCACCCCTCTACAGACAGCCAGGACTTCACCCCTCTACAGACAGGACTTCACCCCTCTACAGACAGGACTTCACCCCTCTACAGACAGACAGGACTTCACCCCTCTACAGACAGGACTTCACCCCTCTACAGACAGACAGGACTTCACCCCTCTACAGACAGGACTTCACCCCTCTACAGACAGTCAGGACTTCGCCCCTCTACAGACAACGAGGACAGCCAGGACTTCACCCCTCTACAGACAGGACTTCACCCCTCTACAGACAGCCAGGACTTCACCCCTCTACAGACAGGACTTCACCCCTCTACAGACAGGACTTCACCCCTCTACAGACAGGACTTCACCCCTCTACAGACAGACAGGACTTCACCCCTCTACAGACAGGACTTCACCCCTCTACAGACAGGACTTCACCCCTCTACAGACAGGACTTCACCCCTCTACAGACAGACAGGACTTCACCCCTCTACAGACAGGACTTCACCCCTCTACAGACAGGACTTCACCCCTCTACAGACAGCCAGGACTTCGCCCCTCTACAGACAGCCAGGACTTCACCCCTCTACAGACAGCCAGGACTTCACCCAGACTTCAGCCCTCTACAGACAGCCAGGACTTCACCCCTCTACAGACAGCCAGGACTTCACCCCTCTACAGACAGCCAGGACTTCACCCAGACTTCAGCCCTCTACAGACAGCCAGGACTTCACCCCTCTACAGACAGCCAGGACTTCACCCAGACTTCAGCCCTCTACAGACAGCCAGAATGAACCCTTATTCCCACTGCAATCCATTTTGTCCAGCAATGGGGGGACACCTGAGCTTTTAGTGACCATTCTTTCAGTTCCTATCACAAGAACAATAATAATGAGGTGTGCTCAGTAAATCAGAGCGATACTCTGCTCAGTCTGACAAATAAGCGAAGATATCATGTTGAAATAGATCATCCCGCAGCTGGGAACTGGACTTCATTTTTTTTTTCCTCTGAAATTCTACAGGTCCGTTTGGATCTCAAATTACGACCATGCCAACATAAACACTCATAGGTGACTGGGTTTTTTCTACACAGATTGAAAATACACCTGGGTTTTTTTTTGTCGGATTGGTTTACATAGGCAGTATCTGTTTCGACTACACGGATGATTAGATTGAAAGCGATATTTCAGAACAGCAAAGGACTAGTTATGTACCATATCCACGTTTAGATGAAGTGAAAGCAGCATGACTTATGCGCACATCTGGCTTGGGAATATTGCGACGATCAACTATCGACACGATCTACAAAACCAACAGCAAAATGGAGTAGGGTTCTTTGTGTGTGTGTGTGTGTGTGTGTGTTAATCACGTCAAAAATTAAATTCTACTTCGAATTTCCTCATTGTGAATGCTTGAAACAATAATTCCTGGCAAGACGGTTACGACAAAATCCCACCCACATATCATTTGACTAACATGCTCGAAATGTCAATGCAACAGGATAAAAAGAAAAGGAATGCCAAGAAATCAATTCACTTACCCTCAATCTGCTTTGTCGATACTCTGTAAATACAATTTATTGCAATTCTAGTCCAACGGAACACTGACTTGTGAGACACAATCATGAACTTCTTTTTTTTCTTTCTTTGCCGGAACTACGATAATATGATCACGTTTCATGAAGATTACGCATGAGTTCTTCTCACTGTTACATGTATACACTTTTTCTATCATTACTAACTCGTTTGACGTGACTTGACCTTTTGCGATCAAGCGCGAGCTCGCACACACACGCACACACACATGCACACACACAAACACACACACACATGTACACACACACACGCCCACACACACACTCACTCACTCATTCACTCAAACACACACACACACACACACACACACACACACACGCACACACACACACACACTGGCACACACAGCCTTACACTCTCTCTCTCTCACACACACACACACACACACACACACACACACACTGGCACACACAGCCTTACACACACACACACACACACACACACACACACACACACACACTCACTCTCTCTCTCTCTCTCTCTCACACACACACACACACACACACACACACAGAGACTGGCACACACACTCGCGCGCACGCACACACACACACACACACACACACACACATGCCTCCCCCCACACACCCCTCAAGCACACACACACACACACACACAAACACACCTGCCCCCTCCCCCTCCCTCCCCTCACACACCAGATGATGACGATGACAGAGACTCAGAGAGACTCAGAGAGAGTAAGAGAGATTAAGAGAGAGACAGACAGACAGCAGATCATTCCACAGACTCACTCTGTGCACACACACCCCAGTCCAGATAAATGGCAGCGAACTGGAAGAACCTGGTGAAGGATTGTGTAGCAGGGTGCCGGACCCAGGACAGGACACATTGGTTCTCTGTGGCGCCACACAGACCGTGTCGCTCTGGGCTGGGCTGTTGGGATGGGGTCTGTGAGACTGTTTTGTTCGTCTCCCCCTTGTACTGTGTTGGGTGTGTGTGTGTGTGTGTGTGTGTGTGTGTGTGTGTGTGTGTGTGTGTGTGTGTGTGTGTGATGCCTCTGTCTGAGAGAGTGAGACGGAGAGAAAGAGAGAGAGATGTGTATGTGTGTGTGTGTGTGTGTGTGTGTGTGTGTGTGTGATGCCTCTGTCTGAGAGAGTGAGACGGAGAGAAAGAGAGAGAGATGTGTATGTGTGTGTGTGTGTGTGTGTGTGTGTGTGTGTGTGTGTGTGTGTGATGCCTCTGTCTGAGAGAGTGAGACGGAGAGAAAGAGAGAGAGATGTGTATGTGTGTGTGTGTGTGTGTGTGTGTGTGTGTGTGTGATGCCTCTGTCTGAGAGAGTGAGACGGAGAGAAAGAGAGAGAGATGTGTATGTGTGTGTGTGTGTGTGTGTGTGTGTGTGTGTGTGTGTGTGTGTGTGATGCCTCTGTCTGAGAGAGTGAGACGGAGAGAAAGAGAGAGAGATGTGTATGTGTGTGTGTGTGTGTGTGTGTGTGTGTGTGTGTGTGTGTGTGTGTGTGATGCCTCTGTCTGAGAGAGTGAGACGGAGAGAAAGAGAGAGAGATGTGTATGTGTGTGTGTGTGTGTGTGTGTGTGTGTGTGTGTGTGTGTGTGTGAT
>NC_134910.1:24958304-24963304 GCF_041734735.1 Babylonia areolata | reverse complement strand
GTTTTGTCCGGACGCAGTGACGCCTCCTTGAGCTACTGATACTGATACTGATACTCTGTTTCTTTATCTCAGTCTGTCTCTATCCCTGTCTCTCTATCTCTGTTTCTTTATCTCAGTCTGTCTCTATCTCTGTTTCTTTATCTCAGTCTGTCTCTATCCCTGTCTCTCTATCTCTGTTTCTTTATCTCAGTCTGTCTCTATCCCTGTCTGTCTATCTCTGTTTCTTTATCTCAGTCTGTCTCTATCCCTGTCTCTCTATCTCTGTTTCTTTATCTCAGTCTGTCTCTATCCCTGTCTCTCTATCTCTGTTTCTTTATCTCAGTCTGTCTCTATCCCTGTCTCTCTATCTCTGTTTCTTTATCTCAGTCTGTCTCTATCTCTATCTCTCTAGTTCTCTGTTTCTTTATCTCAGTCTGTCTCTATCCCTGTCTCTCTATCTCTGTTTCTTTATCTCAGTCTGTCTCTATCCCTGTCTCTCTATCTCTGTTTCTTTATCTCAGTCTGTCTCTATCCCTGTCTCTCTATCTCTGTTTCTTTATCTCAGTCTGTCTCTATCCCTGTCTCTCTATCTCTGTTTCTTTATCTCAGTCTGTCTCTATCCCTGTCTCTCTATCTCTCTAGTTCTCTGTTTCTTTATCTCAGTCTGTCTCTATCCCTGTCTCTCTATCTCTGTTTCTTTATCTCAGTCTGTCTCTATCCCTGTCTCTCTATCTCTGTTTCTTTATCTCAGTCTGTCTCTATCCCTGTCTCTCTATCTCTGTTTCTTTATCTCAGTCTGTCTCTATCCCTGTCTCTCTATCTCTGTTTCTTTATCTCAGTCTGTCTCTATCCCTGTCTCTCTATCTCTGTTTC
This sequence comes from Babylonia areolata, assembly GCF_041734735.1. Taxonomy (NCBI): domain Eukaryota; kingdom Metazoa; phylum Mollusca; class Gastropoda; order Neogastropoda; family Buccinidae; genus Babylonia; species Babylonia areolata. Next base: position 24,962,452 of record NC_134910.1, on the reverse strand, counting down.
TTTATCTCAGTCTGTCTCTATCCCTGTCTCTCTATCTCTGTTTCTTTATCTCAGTCTGTCTCTATCCCTGTCTCTCTATCTCTGTTTCTTTATCTCAGTCTGTCTCTATCCCTGTCTCTCTATCTCTCTAGTTCTCTGTTTCTTTATCTCAGTCTGTCTCTATCCCTGTCTCTCTATCTCTCTAGTTCTCTGTTTCTTTATCTCAGTCTGTCTCTATCCCTGTCTCTCTATCTCTCTAGTTCTCTGTTTCTTTATCTCAGTCTGTCTCTATCCCTGTCTCTCTATCTCTGTTTCTTTATCTCAGTCTGTCTCTATCCCTGTCTCTCTATCTCTGTTTCTTTATCTCAGTCTGTCTCTATCCCTGTCTCTCTATCTCTGTTTCTTTATCTCAGTCTGTCTCTATCCCTGTCTCTCTATCTCTCTAGTTCTCTGTTTCTTTATCTCAGTCTGTCTCTATCCCTGTCTCTCTCTCTTTCTTTTTTTTTAATCCGTTTCTGTCCTTCTCTCCCTGTGTGTCTGTCTCTCTCTGTGCCCCACCCCCCCTCTCTCTCTCTCTTTGCCTCTTCTCTCTCCCTGTGTCTTTACCTATCCCCCCCTCCCCCTCCTCCTCTCTCTCTCTCTCTCTCTGTCTCCCTCTGTCTGTAATGGCAGCGTTGTTCGGCTAGTATGCTTGTGTCTCTCCGCAAAAAAAAAAAAAAAAAAAAAAAAAAAATAATAATAAAAAAATAAAAGTGAAAATTTACCCACTGGTTTAGAGTTGATCGGTGTGATAATTTGCAGGACTACACTTCAAGGTTCAGTGTTTTCAATGGGGTTAATGGGTTTTTTGTTGTTGTTTTTGTTGGGTTTTTTTGTTTTTTTATTATTATTAACTGTCGCCACGATACGATTGAAGCAAAAACAAACTTTGATGACAGTTCAAACTCCGGTGTTTTGTTGAGGAAGATATTTTCCCGGACTCCACGTGCGAGATAGGACAGTGATGTGTGTGGGTTCGTGTGTGAAACTGTGATCTCGCCTAACGGGTTCGTGTTTGCAGGTATGGTCGCGTGTTGTCGAGTTGAAACCACAGGTTGCACGATATAACATTTGATATTTGTTTTGTGTTTGTTGTTCCTTTTCTTTTATTATCTTGTATTTGTTTGTATTTGTATTTCTTTTTATCACGACAGATTTTCTCTGTGAGTGAAATTCGGGCTGCTCTCCCCATGGAGAGCGCTTCGCTACACGAAAGCGCCACCCATTTTTTGTTTTGTTTTGTTTTGTTTTGTTTTATTTTTTGGGTTTTTTTTTTCCTGCATGCAGTTTTATTTGTTTTTCCTATCGAAGTGGATTTTTCTACAGAATTTTGCCAAGAACAACCTTTCTGTTGCCGTGGGTTCTTTTACGTGCGCTAAGTGCATGCTGCACACGGGACCTCGGTTTATCGTCTCATGTCGACTGGAGATAGAAAAATAAATAAATAAATAAAATAAAGAGCCTGTTCCCTTTTCCCTTTAACGCTGAGAAACAGCCACAGAAGCGCTCAAAGAGAAATGAATCTGGTAGTTCTGGTGGGTCAGAGGAGGGGGGGGGGGTTGGAAGGGGGGGGAAGGGGGGATAGGATGGTCGATGATCAAGGGAAGGAGGGAGGGGGGCAGGTAGAGGGGGTGTCAACAGTGGACGTCACTGCCACCCATGAGGCAGTCCTCGCCAGTGTCAGTGTGTAACAACATCGCTGTGTACATGTGTTGTCGGTGACAATTTTTCATATGGTATCTTTTTTGTGTGTGTGCATGTTAATTTTGCAGTTGTCTATTGGAAAATGCGGACTAATTTTCACGCAGGAACAAAAAGGTTCCCAGCCGATGTTTTGTAGTGTGACGTATTCTGAAGCACATGAATTTGACGTCATCCATGAACTGCGTCACGCTCGCTTGGGACTGAACGGCCGGTTTGCCCATGGTGAATTCGGGAGTGCAAACTGGCTTGCCTTTGGTGAATTCGGGAGTGCAAACTGGTGTGCCCTTGGTGAATTCGGGAGTGCGAACTGGCTTGCCTTTGGTGAATTCGGGAGTGTTAACTGGCTTGCCTTTGGTGAATTCGGGAGTGCGAACTGACTTGCCTTTGGTGAATTCGGGAGTGTTAACTGGCTTACCTTTGGTGAATTCGGGAGTGCGAACTGACTTGCCTTTGGTGAATTCGGGAGTGCGAACTGGTTTGCCTTTGGTGAATTCGGGAGTGCGAACTGACTTGCCTTTGGTGAATTCGGGAGTGCGAACTGGTTTGCCTTTGGTGAATTCGGGAGTGCGAACTGACTTGCCTTTGGTGAATTCGGGAGTGTTAACTGGCTTACCTTTGGTGAATTCGGGAGTGCGAACTGACTTGCCTTTGGTGAATTCGGGAGTGCGAACTGGTTTGCCTTTGGTGAATTCGGGAGTGCCAGAAACATCCCCGTTGGGAACAGCATCGTCTGATCGTGGCAGACTGAGATGAGGGAGACGAGACGCTGGTCCACTGCCGTCCCAGGGGAGAGACTACCAGCTGAGGGAGAGCGGCCATGCCAAAGACCACCTGGAAGGGCGGACCACCCATCAGTGTGGTGCCCTGTGTACCATGGTGTCGATCAGTGTGATGCCCTGTGTACCATGGTGTCCGTCAGTGTGGTGCCCTGTGTACCATGGTGTCGATCAGTGTGATGCCCTGTGTACCATGGTGTCCATCAGTGTGGTGCCCTGTGTACCATGGTGTCCATCAGTGTGGTGCCCTGTGTACCATGGTGTCCGTCAGTGTGGTGCCCTGTGTACCATGGTGTCCATCAGTGTGGTGCCCTGTGTACCATGGTGTCCATCAGTGTGGTGCCCTGTGTACCATGGTGTCCATCAGTGTGGTGCCCTGTGTACCATGGTGTCCGTCAGTGTGGTGCCCTGTGTACCATGGTGTCCATCAGTGTGGTGCCCTGTGTACCATGGTGTCCATCAGTGTGGTGCCCTGTGTACCATGGTGTCCATCAGTGTGGTGCCCTGTGTACCATGGTGTCCGTCAGTGTGGTGCCCTGTGTACCATGGTGTCCGTCAGTGTGGTGCCCTGTGTACCATGGTGTCCGTCAGTGTGGTGCCCTGTGTACCATGGTGTCCATCAGTGTGGTGCCCTGTGTACCATGGTGTCCATCAGTGTGGTGCCCTGTGTACCATGGTGTCCGTCAGTGTGGTGCCCTGTGTACCATGGTGTCCATCAGTGTGGTGCCCTGTGTACCATGGTGTCCGTCAGTGTGGTGCCCTGTGTACCATGGTGTCCATCAGTGTGGTGCCCTGTGTACCATGGTGTCCGTCAGTGTGGTGCCCTGTGTACCATGGTGTCCATCAGTGTGGTGCCCTGTGTACCATGGTGTCCATCAGTGTGGTGCCCTGTGTACCATGGTGTCCATCAGTGTGGTGCCCTGTGTACCATGGTGTCCATCAGTGTGGTGCCCTGTGTACCATGGTGTCCATCAGTGTGGTGCCCTGTGTACCATGGTGTCCGTCAGTGTGGTGCCCTGTGTACCATGGTGTCCATCAGTGTGGTGCCCTGTGTACCATGGTGTCCGTCAGTGTGGTGCCCTGTGTACCATGGTGTCCATCAGTGTGGTGCCCTGTGTACCATGGTGTCCGTCAGTGTGGTGCCCTGTGTACCATGGTGTCCATCAGTGTGGTGCCCTGTGTACCATGGTGTCCGTCAGTGTGGTGCCCTGTGTACCATGGTGTCCGTCAGTGTGGTGCCCTGTGTACCATGGTGTCCGTCCGTGGTGTGTCGGCGCCTAAGATGTGGGCAGCCGTCGTCGTGGTGGGTGAAGTTTCTTTTTGTTCATATTGAGTGAATCGGAAACTAACGAACATTTATTTTCTTACAATCTTTACTTTGATTATATATCTATTAATATTATTAAGTGTAAATAGCCAAGTTAAAAAGTAAAAGAAAATTGGAGTTTTCGTTCTTCTAAAAACAAAAACAAAACAAACAAAACAAAAAAAATCTAGATTCGTGTTTGTGTTGCTTTATGGTTCGAATGGAGTACCAGGTGAAAACAGCACAGGCCCAAGTATTTACGTAAAAAAAATCCGTTACATAGGGGAACGCTGGACGCCTGTTGAAGTAAAGGTCGGGAGGGAGGAGAGATGGACGCAGTGATG
>NC_134910.1:24940804-24943304 GCF_041734735.1 Babylonia areolata | reverse complement strand
TAGTCTTTGACTGGACTGTTCTGTATATATATATATATATATATATATATATATATATATATATATATATATATATATATATATATATATAGTGGAGAAGGGGGGTAGATGAGGTGCAAGGTAATGTGTGTGTGTGTGTGTGTGTGTGTGTGTGTTGGAGCTCATGTACGTTTATATGTATTTGACTGTGCTTTCATATCTGTGAAACTGCATGTTTGGTGCATATCTGTTATGCATGTGTGGGTGTATGTGTGAATGTGTGTCTTCATGTTTTACATTTAGTTGCTTATTTATCATCATTGCTGTCTTATTTTTATTATTATTATTATTATTACTACTACCTTTTTCTATATTATAATTAGTATTTATTATTTATTATTTATGTAAGCTATCTATTATTTATCCCCCCCATCCCCACTTTTTTTTTTCTTTCTTTTTTTTTTCCTTTTTTTTTTTTTCTCTCAAGGCCTGACTAAGCGCGTTGGGTTACGCTGCTGGTCAGGCATCTGCTCGGCAGATGTGGTGTAGCGTATATGGTTTTGTCCGAGCGCAGTGACGCCTCCTTGAGCTACTGAAACTGAAACTGTTCTGTATTACATAGCATAGTATCATATCGTATCGTGTCGTAGCGTAGCGTAGAGTATCATTTCGTGTCGTGTTGGCTCAAATCGTATCGTGTGTCATGTCCTATCGTTTCACCTGGCGCTGTGTCGTGTCGCGTTGTGTCGTGTCGTGTCGTATCGCGTCGTGTCGTGTCGTATCGTGTCGTGTCGTGTCGTGTCGTGTCGTGTCGTGTCGTATCGTGTCGTGTCGTATCGTGTCGTGTCGTGTCGTATCGCATCGTATCGTGTCGTGTCGTATCCTGTCGCATCGTATCGTGTCGTGTCGCGTCGCGTCATGTCGTGTCGTGTCGTGTCGTATCGTATCCTGTCGTGTCGTGTCGTATCGTGTCGTGTGTCGTATCGTGTCGGGTCGGGTCGGGTCGGGTCGGGTCGGGTCGTGTCGTGTCGTGTCGTGTCGTGTCGTGTCGTGTCGTATTGTGTCGTGTTGGTCGTGTCGGGTCAGGTCGGGTCGGGTCGGGTCGGGTCGGGTCGGGTCGTGTCGTGTCGTGTCGTGCCGTATCGTATCCTGTCGTATCGTGTCGTGTCGTGTTGTGTCGTGTCGGGTCGGGTCGGGTCGGGTCGGGTCGTGTCGTGTCGTGTCGTGTCGTGCCGTATCGTATCCTGTCGTATCGTGTCGTGTCGTGTTGTGTCGTGTCGTGTCGGGTCGGGTCGGGTCGGGTCGTGTCGTGTCGTAAAAATGCGAATGGTCGAACGACTCACATAAACGTCGAGAGAGAAAAAAAGAGAGAGAGAGAGAGAGAGAGAGAGAGGGAGAGAGAGACACAGAGAGGGAGAGAAACAGAGAGGGAGAGGCACAGAGACAGAGTTTCAGTCTTCGTTTGAAACGGGCGTTAAAGCTGCGTGTTCATATCCATTATATACACTTCACAATATCTGTTTAAAGAACGAAAATTTAAAATAATATCTTTTTTTTTTTTTTTTCACTTTCTTTACGAAGCAGATAGATGCGTCACTAAAACATGAATCCAACTTGCTGAAAATCATGTGGAAAAAAAAAAGTATTAAAAGACGTCTGTTTAGACACAGCCTTTTAATATCAGAAGCTCGCAAGTTTAGTAAAAAAGATCGACCTCTAGTTGCTGTTCTGTTAGAAGGTACAGGTCTACAAACGTTCAGTTCCAAGACAGTGTTTCTGTTGTTTTTTTGTTTTTTTTTGTTTTGTTTTAAAAAATAAATCTTTACTTTTATTTCGGGTTTATGACCTGCGTTCAGGCAAAGCGGTTCTTTTCTTCTTTTTTTTTTCCTGTCTTTTTTTTTTCTTGCATTTCTTTCAAACTGTCCTCCACGATTTGTTCAAGGTGATTCTCTCTACCTTTCTTTCTTTCTTTCTCTCTCAGAAAAGAGGTGGCGGTGATCTTGAAAAGAAAGAAGCAAAGAAAGGAGAAGGAAAGAAAGCTAAAGGACAGAAAGAAAAAGAGAGAAAGAGAGAGAAAAAGAAGAAGTAATTTACTGTGGGGTAGATATCTGTCTGCTTGTCTCTCTTTTTCTGTGTGTGTGTGTGTGTGTGTGTGTGTGTGTCCGTCTTTCTTTCTTTCTTTGTGTGTGTGTGTGTGTGTGTGTGTGTGTGTGTGTGTGTGTGTGTGTGTGTGTGTGTGTCTAATATAGATTTTATCTTGTCTTCTCTCTCTCTCTCTCTACCTCCATTTCTAACTCTTTCACTCTCTCACTCTCTCACACACACACACACACACACACACACACACACACACACACACACACACACACACACAGAGAGAGCAACAGCAGCGATAGTAGCTTTGGTTTGTTGCGTTATAGAAACGCGACGGGGCCCAACTATTGATTCTGTATAAAGAAAGAATGAAGGAAAGAAAGGGAAAAAAAGAAAGGAAAGAAGGAAAGAAAGTAAAAGAAAAAGG
>NC_134910.1:24925339-24932839 GCF_041734735.1 Babylonia areolata | reverse complement strand
TCTCTCTCTCTCTCCCTCTCTCACTTTCTGTTTCTCTCCCACTATTTCCCTGTCTATCCTGTACATCCTTCCCCTTCATCTTTCTCTCCCTCTCCCCCCCCCCCTCTCTCTCTCTTGTGTTCTCACTCTATCCTCCCTCTCTCTCCCTCCCCCGTCTCTCTCTCTCTCTCTCTCTCTCTCTCTCTCTCTCTCTTACTCTCCGTCTGTCTGTCTGTCTCTCTGTTACTCTCCGTCTCTCTCTTTCTCTCTTACTCTCTCCTCTCTCTCTCTCCTCTCTCTCCCACCGTTCTCTCTCTCTTTCTCTCTTACTCTCCGTCTCTCTCTCGCTCTCTCTCTTACTCTCCGTCTGTCTGTCTGTCTCTCTCTTTCTTTCCGTCTCTCTCTCACTCTCTTTCTCTCTCCCCCAACCGTTCTCTCTCTCTCTCTCTCTCTCTCTCTTCCTTTTTCTCTCTCTTCACCTTTCTCTCTCTCTTCCCTCACACCCCTGCCCCCCCCCCCCCCCCTTTACTCCCAATCATACAACTCTGTACAGAGCAATGCCACTTAGTTCTGAAAGACACACGGGATTATATATAAAAAAAATAAATAAATAAAAAAAATTAAAAAAAGCAAGCTTCGCAACAGTGATCGCATTGATCCCATCCAAATTCCAACACACTGCGAGAACGACACGATTTTCGTTTTAAGTTATGGTGTGACTTATCCTGAATGAACGGTAGTTATAATAGGGTATCAGGGGTCGCGCGTGTGTTGGGGGGAGGGGGGGGACGGGGGGGGTGGGGGGGCGAGATAGGTTGAATGTGGTTTCGTTTCTTTATTGGTGGTGGGGGGAGGGAGAGGGGGGGGGGTCTAACGATAAGTGGAATACTTATGCCCCCTTTTTTTTTTTTAGGACTTTCTGGGGACCTCGTATTAAAGGGTATCACGAAAGAAAACAGTTTAATGCAAGCTTTGAGCTGAGGTGAGCCACTGACACAGAGAAAAAGAAAAGAAAGAAAGAGAATTAAAAAAAAATTAAAAAAATGGCTGTATGGGAAAGGCAGTGATTTTGTAGTGAAGGAGAAAAAGGAGTGACAGAGAGAGAGAGGCGAGAGTGATAGGGGAGGGGAGGGAGAGAGAGATGGGGGGGACGGGGAGATAGAGGGGGGAAGGGAGAGAGAGGGGGGAAAGAAGAGGTTGGGAGAGAGAGACAAAATAAGACAAGAAGGGCTGACACACAGTTTGAGGAGAACCGCGTGAACACACACACACACACACACACACACACACACACACACACACACACATTGTGTGTGTATGAGAGAGAGACAGAGACAGAGACAGAGAGACGGAAAGAGAGACGGACTGACAGACAGAGAGACTGACAGACAGACAGACAGAGAGAGAGAGAGAGAGACAGGCAGACAGAGACACAGACAGGCAGACAGACAGACAGACAGACAGACACAGACAGACAGACAATCAGACTGATAAATACACACAGAAAGACCTAGAGTCGTAGAGACTGGCATATGTAGGATAAAGTAAGAGAGAGGCAGAGAGAGAGACACAGAGACAGAGACAGTCAGTCAAAGAGATACAGATACAGACAGAGACAGAGGGACAGAGAAAGGAGCGGTGAAGAGAAGAGAAAGAGAGACAGAGATAGAAGACAGATAGAGAGATGCAGACGAACAGACAGACAGGGGGAAAGAGAGACAGAGACGGAAAGAGAAAGAGGGAAAGAGAGAGGGGTGAGGGAGAGAGAAACGGAGAGACAGACAGAGAGAGCGTTTGTGAGATACAAGACAGACAGACAGACAGACAGGCAGACAGAGAGAGAAGGAGGGAGACAGGGATACAGAGAGACAGAGAGAGAGAGAGAGACAGAGAGAGAGAGAGAGACAGAGAGAGAGAGAGAGAGAAAGAGAGAGACAGAGAGAGAGAGAGAGAGCGAGAGAGAGACAGAGAGAGAGAGACAGAGAGAGAGACAGAGAGAGAGAGACAGAGAGAGACAGAGAGAGAGAGAGACAGAGAGAGAGAGAGACACACACACACACACACAGAGAGAGAAAGAGAGCGAGAGAGAGACACAGAGAGAGAGAGAGCGATGGTTATAAAGACAACCTGCGGATGCAGTGAAGAGGAAAAAGTGTGCATGCTGATGAAGCGGCCTGCAAGCAGAGCCTTGGAACAATCACAGAACATGTCTTTTCCCAATTTATCACCCCTCTTCCTTCTACCTGATATCTTCCCGATAATTCTCTGCACGTATGCTTCTCTCTGTCTGTCTGTCTGTCTCTCTGTTTGTGACCGATGGATTATCCCCCCCAACCCCCTTACCTTCCTTCTTTTTAATAGTGCTTAATTCTTTTTTTTTCTTTTTCTTGTACTTGATAATTGCGAATTTATGCGTTTTTTTTCTTGTGTGTGTGTGTGTGTGTGTGTGTGTGTGTGTGTGTGTGTGTGTGTGTGTGTGTGTGTGTGTGTGTGTGTGTGTGTGTGTGTGTGAGTGTGTTTGTGTGTGTGTGAGTGTGTGTGTTTGTGTGTGTGTGTGTGTGTGTGTGTGTGTGTGTGTGTGTGTGTGTGTGTGTGTGTGTGTGTGTTTCTTTTTTCTCTCTCTTTGTCCAGGGCTGGGTGGAAAAAATCATGTGTACTTGCTTATCTCATTACCCTGGTGAAATAAAATTTCCTTTCGTTTCGTTTCGTTTCTGTCTCTCTCTCTCTATCTCTGTCTCTCTCTCTATTTCTGACTTTCTGTCACTGTCTATCTCTATCTCTCTGTGTTTCTCTCTCTATCTCTATCTTTCGAAATATCACCTGTTTCTCTATGTTTTCTGTCTCTGTGTCTGTTCCTCTATCTAGTGGAGTGATGGCCTAGAGGTAACGCGTCCGTCTAGAAAGCGAGAGAATCTGAGCGCGCTGGTTCGAATCACGGCTCAGCAACCGATATTTTCTCCCCCTCCACTAGACCTTGAGTGGTGGTCTGGACGCTAGTCATTCGGATGAGACGATAAACCGTGCTCCCGCGTGCAGCATGCACTTAGCGCACGTTAAAGAAACCACGGCAACAAAAGGGTTGTTCCTGACAAAATTCTGTAGAAAAATCCACTTCGATAGGAAAAACAAATAAAACTGCACGCAGGAAAAAATACACAAAAAAATGGGTGGTGCTGTAGTGTAGCGACGCGCTCTCCCTGGGGAGAGCAGCCCGAATTTCACACAGAGAAATCTGTTGTGATAAAAAGAAATACAAATACAAATAAAAAATATCTCTCTGTCTGTGTCTGTCTGTCTATCTCTCTGTCTCCGTCTTTCTCCATCTCTCTTTCCCTCTGTCTCTCTTTGTCTGTCTCTGTCTGTTTCTCTCTCTTTTTTCTTTGTCTCTCTCTCTCTCTGTCTCTCTCTCTTATTTCCCCGATATATTCTCTCTTTCTCCCTCCCTCTGTCTCTGTCTGTCTGTCTGTCTTTCTCCCTCCCTCCATCTGTCTCTCTCTCCCTCTGTCTGTCTCTATGTGTCTGTCTTTCTCTCTCCCTCTGTCTCTGTCTCTTATTTCCCCGATACTCTCTCTCTCTCCCTCCCTCTGTGTGTGTGTGTGTGTGTGTGTGTGTGTGTGTCTGTCTCTCTCCATCCCTCTGTCTGTCTCTGTCTCTCTCTTATTTCCCCGATATTCTCTCTCTCTCTCTCTCTCTCCATCCCTCCCTTCCCCCACCCCCTCTCTCTCCATCCCTCCCTTCCCCCACCCCCTCTCTATCTCCCCCATCCTTTCCCTCTCTCTCTCTCTCCATCCTTTCCCCCTCTCTCCCCCTCTCTCCCTCTCTCTCACTCACTCCCTCTCTCTCTCATTATCAAGTCTCTTGAACTTCAAGGCGGAATCTAACATATGATTTTCACTTATCCTCAACCAACATAACCAATCAAGATATACGCGGAAGAAAACCACTGCTGCTATGATGTTTAGGACAAGATTTTTTTTGCAGAGTTAGCCATCACACAGAATGAATTAGTCAACATACCAACAACAAGTGTTGGAATTGCCTTCGAGGTCAATTTTCCTTATTGTGAGAAGTTTGCATGTCTTGTGTTATTCTGGATGGTTTCGCTTGGTTTGATTGCTCGTTCGTTTGTATCTTTTCTTGATAACTCCCCTCTCTCTCTCTCTCTCTTTCTTTCTCCTTCTTACTCTCTCTCTCTCTCTCTCTCTTTCTTTCTCCTTCTTACTCTCTCTCTCTCTCTCTCTCTTTCTTTCTCCTTCTTACTCTCTCTCTCTCTCTCTCTCTTTCTTTCTCCTTCTTACTCTCTCTCTCTCTCTCTATGTATATATATATATATTGTTTGTGTGTTTGTGTGTGTGTGTGTGTGTGTGTGTGTGTGTGTGTGTTTGTGTGTGTGTGTGTATGTGTGTGTGTGTGTGTGTGTTGTGTTTGTGTGTGTGTTTGTTTGTGTGTGTTTGTGTGTGTGTGTGTGTGTGTGTGTGTGTGTGTTGGCAGCTGGTGTGGGGCTAGGGGTGGGGTGTCATGTGTTTTAGAGATAGGCATCAGGGATAATATCGGTGTTGGTGGTGTCGTGATAGAGTAAATGTTTCGGTATTCGAACTTCTGGAGAATCAATGGAATCGATAAAAAAAAAAGATTCAAAATAATAAACAAATGAATAAACAAATGAATAAATAATAAAGATAAAAACGGCATCCAAAAAAAACAACAACAAAAAAAAAAACAACCAACCAAACCATCAAATGAATAGGATAAGAAATAGAAGAAGAAGAATAGCCAGGGAACGCGGAAGAAGAAGAAGAGGAAGAAGAAGAAGAGGAGGAAGAAGAAGAGGAGGAGGAGGAAGAAGAAGAAGAAGAAGAAGAAGAAGAAGAAGAAGAAGAAGAAGAAGAAGAAGAAGAAGAAGAAGAAGAAGAAGAAGAAGAAGATGATGATGATGATGATGATGATGAATGAGGCCTGGAGGATTAATGTATTTATGTGAGTTACTTCTTAATCTTGTTTTTGTTTGTTTGTTTGTTTATAGCTTAACATTGTTTTTGCTGCGATTCTTTTTTCTCTCCCCCCCCCCCTGTCTCTCTCTACCTGCCTGTCTGTCTGTGTCTCACTCTGTCTTACTCTGTCTGTCTGTCTCTCTCCCTCTCTGTGTCTCTCACTCTCTCCTTCAGTCTGTCTCTCTCTGTCTCTCACTCTGGCTGGCTGGCTGTCTGTCTGTCTGTCTGTCTGTCTGTCTGTCTGTCTGTCTCTCTTTTTTTTTCTTTGGAAGGGGAGGGGGGTGCGGGTGATCTGAGATAATTGCCAGCATTAGAAACATATCAGGCTGCTCTAAACGAACTTCCTCCTTTTTTGTGGGTGAATGGATATTGCGTTTCTTTTCTTTCGTTTTTTTTCTTTCTTTCTTTCTTTCTTTCTTTCTTTCTTTTCCTCCTCCTTTCATCTGTTCAATATGTTATTTGTTTTTTTCTCTCTTTCTTTGTTCGGTTCATTCGTTCGTTCTCTACTTCCTTCCCACCTTCTTTCTTTCCTTCTGTCTTTCTCTTTCTTTCTGTCCGTCTTTGTTGCTTTCTTTGTCCGTTCTTTTTCCACTTCCTTCTTTCTTTCTTTGTTGCTTTCTGTTTCCTTTCTTCTTCTTTTTTTCTTTCTTTCTTTCTTTCTGTCAGTTTTTTTTTGTTTTGTTTTTGTTTTTGTTTTTGTTTTTTTTTGCTTTTTCCACTTTCTTTCTTTCTTTCTTTGTTGCTTTCTGTTTCCTGTCTTTTTTTCTGTCTTTTTTCTTTCTTTCTTTCTTTCTTTTCCTCCTCCTTTCATCTGTTCAATATTTTATTTGTTTTTCTCTCTTTCTTTGTTCGCTTAATTCGTTCGTTCTCTACTTCCTTCCCTCCTTCTTTCTTTCCTTTCTGCCTTTCTTTCTTTCCTTCTTTCTTTCTCTTTCTTTCTGTCCGTCTTTGTTGCTTTCTTTGTCCGTTCTTTTTCCTTTCTTTCCTTCTTTCTTTCTTTCTTTCTTTCTTTTCCTCCTCCTTTCATCTGTTCAATATGTTATTTGTTTTTTTCTCTCTTTCTTTGTTCGGTTCATTCGTTCGTTCTCTACTTCCTTCCCACCTTCTTTCTTTCCTTTCTGTCTTTCTTTCTTTCCTTCTGTCTTTCTTTCTGTCTTTCTCTTTCTTTCTGTCCGTCTTGGTTGCTTTCTTTGTCCGTTCTTTTTCCTTTCTTTCTTTCTGTCAGTCTTTCTTGGCTTTTCCACTTTCTTTCTTTCTTTCTTTCTTTGTTGCTTTCTGGTGTTTTTCTTCTTTTTTTCTTTCTTTCTTTCTGTCAGTCTTCTTACCTTTCCCCCTTTCTTTCTTTCTTTCTTTTCTTTCCTTCTTTCTGTGAGTCCTTCTTCCTTTATCCTTTCTTTTTTCTTTCTTTTCATCTTTCTTTTTTTTTCTTTCATTCTTTCCTTCTTCCTTTTTTTCCTTTCTTTCTTTCTGCCTTTCTTTCCGTCAGTCTGTCTTGTTTTCTTTTTCTTTCTTTCTTTCTTTCTGTCAGTCTTTCTTTCTTTCTTTCTTTTTCCTTTCTTTCTTTCTGCCAGTCTTTCTTTCTTTCTTTCTTCCTTTCTTTCTTTCTTTTTCCTTTCTTTCTTTCTGCCAGTCTTTCTTGCTTTCTTTATTTCTTTCTTTCTTTTTCCTTCCTTTCTTTCTTTTTCCTTTCTTTCTTTCTGTCAGTCTTTCTTTCTTTCTTTCTTTCTTTTTCCTTTCTTTCTTTCTGCCAGTCTTTCTTTCTTTCTTTTTCCTTTCTTTCTTTCTGTCAGTCTTTCTTTCTTTCTGTCAATCTGTTGCTTCCCCCCCCCTCCCCCCCGCCCCCTTCTTTTCGCTTCTTTTTCTTTGTCCTGCCTTCCTACTTTCTTTCTTTACCAGGCTTTGTTCCTTGCCTTATTTCCTCCGTTTTTCTTTGTCGGTTTTTTGTTTGTTTATTTGGGGGTTTCTTTTTTTGTGTGTGTTTTTTTTTCTTCCCCATTTACTTTTGTTTCCTTCCATATCGACCCTGGGTCACTTGGAGCAGTCTGCAGTTATAGCTCACTTTTCTACAGCGCGTTCCCTCAGCCCGTTTTTCCATCATCAATGAAAATGAATAAAAGGGATCTCTCTCTCTCTCTCTCTCTCTCTCTGTCTCTGTATCTGTGTGTCTCTGTCTGTTTGTCAGTCTGTCTGTCTGTCTGTCTCTCTCCCTCTCTATCTATGTATCTATCTGTCTCTGACTCTGTCTCTGTCTCTCTTTGTGTCTATGTGTTATGTCTGTGTGTCTCTGTCTCTGTCTCTCTCTCTGACTCTGTCTGTCTGTCTCTCTCTCTCCCTCTCTCTCTCTCTGTGACTCTGTCTCTGTGTGTGTCTGTGACTCTGTCTGTCTGTCTGTCAGTCTCTGTCTCTTTGTGACTCTGTCTGCCTGTCTGTCTGTCTCACTCTCTCTCTCTTTCTGACTCTGTCTGTCTGTCTGTCAGTCTCTGTCTCTTTCTGTGACTGTCTGCCTGTCTGTCTGTCTGTCTGTCTGTCT
>NC_134910.1:24910339-24912839 GCF_041734735.1 Babylonia areolata | reverse complement strand
AAGAATCTCTCTGACTCTCTCTCTCTCTCTCTCTCTCTCTCTCTCTCTCTCTCTCTCCCTCTGTCTGTCTCTCTCCCTTTCCTATGAACAGACTACGAACGTGACAATTTTGAAAAAAAGACAGTCTGGAAAACGCAAAGCAAATGAAAAGAAGAGAGGGCGGGGGACTTCTTTCAAAAACCTGACAAAGCGGAAAAGGCAAAGCCTGTATCGATCTGGACCCCGATGAATCAGGTAGGTCTTGTGTATGGTCTGACAGCTCGCTTTGCCCGGACAAGGGTTGACGGTACAAAGTCTACATGGCCTGAAGAGAGAGAGAGAGAGGGGACAGAGAGAGACAGAGACAGAGAGACAGAGACAGAGAGCGTCACAGAACGAATTGAGAAAGAGAGAGAGTGTGTGTGAGTGAGAGAGATAGAATGAATGAATGAATCTTTATTTTCCAACGGTGAAGATACTAGCACTTTGGCCGACTTACACATCTGCCGTTGTTCTAAGAGACACACAAACATGTACGCATATGAATGTAGAGGCAGAGACAGAGAGACAGAGAGCGTCACAGAACGATTTGAGAGAGAGAGAGAGAGAGAGAGAGAGTGTGAGTGAGAGACATAGAGGCAGAGACAGAGAGCGTCACAGAACGATTTGAGAGAGAGAGTGTGTGAGTGAGAGACATAGAGGCAGAGACAGAGAGCGTCACAGAACGATTTGAGGGAGAGAGAGAGTGTGTGAGTGAGAGGCAGAGACAGAGAGACAGAGAGCGTCACAGAACGATTTGAGAGAGAGAGAGAGAGTGTGAAAGAGAGAGAGAGAGAGAGAAAGAGAGTGAGAGAGACATAGAGAGAGTGTGCGTGTGTGAGAGACTGAGAGAGAGTGAGAGAGAGACAGAGACACACACAGAGAGAGACAGAGATAGACAGAGGCAGATAGACAGACAGACAGACAGAGAGATAGTGAAAGAAAAAAAGAGAGAGAGAAGAGAGAAAGAGAGAGAGAGATTTGCTCATTATAATTTGTCGTCTTTCTAACGATGAAAAAAAAAAGTTAGTGTGTGCGTATGTAAGTGCACACATGAAATGGAACGGAAAATAGTAACATATTATTGTAGGCCTATTACGCACATACATCTTGTGTACACACATAATTGTACACTTACATTGGTGAAAAAAAAGTGGGGACTTATGAAGATGTGTGTGTGTGTGTGTGTGTGTGTGTGTGTGTGTGTGTGTGTGTGCTGATATGTGTTATTATGTGTGCATTAGTGTGTGTTAGTGTGTATGTTAGTATGTGTTAGTATGTTTGTCTGTGTGTGTGTGTCCGTGTATGTTAGTATGTGTGTGTGTGCGTGTATGTTAGTATGTGTGTGTGTGTGTGTGTGTATGTGTGTGTGTGTGTATGTGTGTGTGTGTGTGCGTGTGTGCGTGTGTTAGTGTGTATTAGTATGGGTTAGTATGTGTGTGTGCGTGTGTGTTAGTGTGTGTGTGTGTGTGTGTGTGTGTGTGTGTGTGTATGTTAGTGTGTTTGTGTGTGTGTGTGTGTGTAGTATGTGTGTGTGCGTGTATGTTAGTGTGTTTGTGTGTGTGTGTGTGTGTGTGTGTGTGCGTGTGTGTATGTTAGTATGTGTTAGTGTGTGTGTGTGTGTGTGTGTGTGTGTGTGTGTGTGTGCATGTATGTTAGTGTGTTTGTGTGTGTATGTGTGTGTCTGTGTGTGTCTGTGTCTGTCTCATTGTGTGTTGCGTGTGAATGCTTGTGACTAATTTTAAAATAGTTTGAATTGAAAAAAGAAAAGAAAAAAAAGAAAAAAAAAAAACCAAAGGTTCCAATATCTGGTGCTGAATGATGTGATTTCAACAGCAAAGGTCATTTCTGTCACTGCATGGTACAGATCTTTACAAGGTGTTTTGATTTTTATTCTTTCAAATCCGATTGGTATCTGTGAGAATCTCTTTCTTTCTTTTTCTTTCTTTCTTTCTTTCTTCCTGTCTTTCTTTCTTCCTTCCTTTCTTTCTTCCTTCCTTCCTTCCTTTCTTTCTTTCTGTCTTTCTTCATGTCTTTCTTTATTCCTTGTTTTCTTCTTCCTTCCTTCCTTTCTTACTTTCTTCGTCCTTCCTTTCTTTTTTCTTCTTCCTTCCTTCCTTTCTTTCTTCCTTCTTTCTTTTTTCCTTCCTTACTGTCTTCCTTACTTCCTTCTTTCTTTCTTCCATCCTTCCTGCCTTTCTTTCTTTCTTCCTTTCTTCTTTCTTCCTTCCTTCCTTACTTCCTCCCTCTCTTTCTTCCTTTCTTCTTTCTTTCTTCCTTTTTTTCCCGTACTTTCTTCTTTCTTCCTTCCTTCCTTTCTTTCATTCTTCTTTCTTCCTTCCTGCCTCCATTCCTTCCTTCCTTCCTTCCTTTCTTTCTTTCTTCCTTCCTTTCTTACTTTCCTACTTTCTTCCTTTCTTCCTTTCTTCTTTCTTACTTTCTTTCTTCTTTCTTACTTTCTTTCTTCTTTTGTCTTTCTTTC
>NC_134910.1:24887839-24892839 GCF_041734735.1 Babylonia areolata | reverse complement strand
ACAGACTGTGTCACTCTCTGTCACTCTCCCCAGCCCCCCCCCCCCCCCCCCCCCCCCCCCCCCCCCCCCCCCCACACTCCCTGTCTCAGACAGCATTTAATCGACAAGTAACTACTCACCTTATAGAACGACCAGTTCCCTACTTGGCTCTTGCTCGCAGACAAGAAATAAGACATTTGTTGTTGTTGTTGTTGTTGTCGTTATGATATTATGGGTCCTCGCTTCGGCACTGTCTTTGAGACTCTGCTGTTCCACGTCATCCCTACTGTCCCTCCGTGCTGGAGCGAGAAAGCGCGCTCACAAACACACTGATGATCGTAATAAGTGAATGATTGCATTCAACGAACGACTCTGGTGGCATTTTACACGCTTTCTATTGATGTAGTTGTTATGTACTTATGTCTGTCTGTCTGTCTATCTATCTATCTATCTAGTCGGGTGTGTATAATTTTAGGTTGGGTTATTATTTATTTGTTTATTTTGTTTTGATGTTATTTCCATATCTGTGTGTGTGTGTGTGTGTGTGTGTGTGTGTGTGTAGCGCTCTCTCTCTCTTTCTCTCTCTGTAGCGGTCTGTCTCTCTCTGTAGCTCTCTGTCTCTCTGTAGCGCTCTCTCTCTCTCTCTCTCTCTGTAGCTCTCTGTCTCTCTCTGTAGCTCTCTGTCTCTCTCTGTAGCTCTCTCTCTTTCTCTCTGTCTCTCTGTAGCGCTCTCTCTCTCTCTCTCTCTGTAGCTCTCTGTCTCTCTCTGTAGCTCTCTCTTTCTGTCTCTGTCTCTCTCTCTCTCTGTAGCTCTCTGTAGGTCTCTCTCTCTCTGTAGCTCTCTGTCTCTCTCTGTAGCTCTCTCTCTGTCTCTCTCTGTACCTCTCTCTTTCTCTCTGTCTCTCTCTCTCTGTAGCGCTCTCTCTCTCTCTGTAGCGCGCTCTCTCTCTGTCTCTCTCTGTAGCTCTCTGTCTCTCTCTGTAGCTCTCTCTCTCTCTCTCTGTACCTCTCTGCCTCTCTCTGTACCTCTCTCTCTTTCTCTCTCTGTAGCGCTCTCTCTCTATCTCTCTGTAGCGCTCTCTCTCTCTCTCTCTCTCTCTCTCTCTCTGTCTCTCTCTCTCTCTGCCTATGCTCTCTCTCTCCTCCCCTGTCAGTCTCTCTCTATGTCTGTCTCCACTGTCACTGTCACTATATCTGTCTGTTGTCAGCCTCCCCTACCTTCTTTACTCTTCCCCTTGTCCATTCTTCCTTCCGCTCTCCACCACCACGTCCCTAACCTATTGTCCTCGTTGTTATTCATCTATCGCGACATTGTATTGTACATAAGTTCTATGCTTATGTTCGCACGTGCTTCTGTAATTTTGATGTTGGTGTTGTGAATTGCCTCTCGCTTTTTTTTTTGCTTTTTTTTTTTCTGTCGTAAAATAAAATTTCGTTCGTTCGTTCGTTCGTTCTCTCTCTCCCTCCCCCCCCTCTCTCTCTCTCTCTCCATCTCTCATTCTCACTCACTCACTCTCTCTCTCTCTCATTCTCACTCACTCTTTCTCTCTCTCACACACACACTCTCTCTCTCTCAATCTCACTCTGTCTGTCTCTGCTTCTGTGTGTGTGTGTGTGTGTGTGTGTGTGTGTGTGTGTGTGTGTGCGTGCGTGCGTGTGTTTCGTTGTGGATTTCAGTCGAGATATACAGTTGTGTGATGTGTGGCGATAAAATGCTTTAAAAAAAAAAAAAAAGAAGAAGAAGAAGAAGAAAAATTATGCCCCCTATATATTTTATATCTATTGTCTGCTTATCATTTACGCGATCAGATCAGTGTCCTTAATTTCGTTTGTGCTTTTATTGTTTCACCTATAGAATTTATTTACTTCGTTTACTTTCCGAAAATAGTTAGTGTCTGTTTATCGCCATGTTTTAGAGCTGTGTTGTTCCTGGTTTAGACGGTATTATCTATTTATGTGTTTGTTTACCTTATTTCTTATGGACTCAGTTGTTGACCTGTTTGCTTCTTTATCTATTTATTTATTTTAGTTCGTTAATATTCATTATTTATTTATTTATTTACTTAATTATTCAATTATTTATTTGTTTATGTATTTATCTATTCATCATTCATTCATTTCTTTCTTTCTTTATCTATTCATTTATTTTCTATTTATTTATCGATTCATGTGTACATAATTACATAACGTTCTAGTATAATTATATTTATCTATATCTATAGCTGTCTATCTATCTACCTACCTACCTATCCATCTATCAATCCATCTATCTACCTACCTACCTATCACCGATTTATCAATCTATCTATTCATTTATCCGCCTATCTTTTTAGAAGAATCATTTAATTTGATACTCAGTTTTTTGGTGTGTGTGTGTTTTTTGTGTTTTGTTGTTGTTGTTGTTGTTGTTGTTGTGTGTGTGTGTGTGTGTGTGTGTGTGTGTGTGTGTGTGTGTGTGTGTGTGTTGTTGTTGTTGTTGTTTTGTTGTTGTTGTTTTCTTTTTGTATTTGTTTAAAGTAATCTTGAGGGGTTTTTTTTCTGGTTTTCGTTTTTCCTTGTATTCTTTTTTTTTTATATTGATGTCATTTTTTTTCTACCATGCTTTGCTCTATTGAATTCCATTCAGTTTGCATTCTCTACTCAAAGACAGGTAAATGCGTCTGTCTGTCTGTCTGTCTGTCTGTCTGTCTGTCTGTCTTTCCTTTTCTTTTCTAAGCTCGGTCAACAACAACAACAGAACAACATCAACAACAAAGAGGCAAATAAAAGTAAAGGATGTAAGCAGATTATACGACAGATGATGGTGCCTGCAGAAAATGGCACTGTAACGTCTGTCGTTCACTTTCTTTCTTTCTTTTTTTCGGGTTTTCTTCTTCTTCTTCTTTCTTTCTTTCTTTCTTTTATATACTATTTCCGTGTTCTTCCTGTTCTTGTTCTTGTTCTTCTTTTCTTTTTTATATACTGTTTTCTCAGTCTTGTTCTTGTTCTTCTTGTTCTTGTTCTTCTTGTTCTTTTTTTTTTCTTTCTTTTTTTATATACTATTTTCTTCTTCTTGTTGTTCTCCTTGTTCCTCTTCTTCTTTCTTTTTTTTTTCTTTTTTATATACTATTTTCTTCTTCTTCCTGTTCTTGTTCTTGTTCTTCTTTTCTTTTATATATACTGTTTTCTCAGTCTTGTTCTTGTTCTTCTTGTTCTTTTTTTTTTCTTTCTTTTTTTATATACTATTTTCTTCTTCTTGTTGTTCTCCTTGTTCCTCTTCTTCTTCTTCTTCTTTCTTTCTTTTTTTCTTTTTTTATATACTATTTTCTTCTTGTTCTTGTTCTTGTTGTTGTTCTTCTTCTTCTTTCTTTCTTTTTTTCTTTTTTTATATACTATTTTCTTCTTCTTCTTGTTCTCCTTGTTCCTCTTCTTCTTCTTCTTCTTCTTTCTTTCTTTTTCTTTTTTTTATACTATTTTCTTCTTCTTTTTGTTCTTGTTCTTCGTCTTCTTTCTTTCTTTTTTTCTTTTTTTTTTATACTATTTTCTTCTTCTTCTTCATCCTCTTTCTTTCTTTCTTTCTTTCTTTTTTTTTCTTTTTTTATACTATTTTTTTGTTTTTTTGGGGGGCTGCTTGACAGCGATGGGATTTCTGGCTGGAACCAAGACAGACAAAAACAGTAGATGATCTAGAATTTTTAAAAAATTGAAAGAAAAGAAAGAAAAGATTTCCATTATCTGAACACGTGTCTACATACATCGCTTCTTTGTTCACCCCCTCCATTTTTCTGGGCTTTACATAGTCTGTTCTCTGAATTTGTTTCTTTTCCATTTTTCTGGGCCTTTACATAGTCTGTTCTCTGAATTTGTTTCTTTTCCATTTTTCTGGGCTTTACATAGTATGTTCTCTGAATTTGTTTCTTTTCCATTTTTCTGGGCTTTACATAGTATGTTCTCTGAATTTGTTTCTTTTCCATTTTTCTGGGCTTTTACATAGTATGTTCTCTGAATTTGTTTCTTTTCCATTTTTCTGTGATTTTACATAGTCTGTTCTATTGTTTCTTTTCCATTTTTCTGGGCTTTACATAGTATGTTCTCTGAATTTGTTTCTTTTCCATTTTTCTGGGCTTTTACATAGTATGTTCTCTGAATTTGTTTCTTTTCCATTTTTCTGGGCTTTTACATAGTCTGTTCTATTATATTGTTTCTTTTCCATTTTTCTGGGCTTTTACATAGTATGTTCTCTGAATTTGTTTCTTTTCCATTTTTCTGGGCTTTTACATAGTCTGTTCTCTTAATGTTCCCCAATATTCCTTGTGACCCCGGTACACTTGGTAATAAAGACATATTCTATTCTGATCTATTCTATTCTAATTCGTTTCCTTTTCCATTTGTCGGTGCTTCACATAGTCTGTTCTCTTAATGTGTTTCTTTTCCATTTTTCGTGGCTTTCTTTTTTTTTCTGTTGTTTTTGTTGTTGTTTTTCCTTTGCTTTTTTTCCCCCTCTTCTTTTCTTTGTTCTGTTTCTAAATCTTGCTTTGTTTTCCCGTCTCACTTTTCTTCTTTGTCTTCTTTGTCTAATCTTCTCTTCTGTGTCTTCTCTTTCTTTCTCAATACGTGTTTGCTTCCCCCCCCCCACACACACACCCTCCACCCCCCATTGGTTCTGTTTTCAATCTATGGGCAGTTTTATAATACGTGGAGGATTATTGTGTCATTGTCATCATCATCATCACCATCATCATTGTCGTCGTCATAACATCCTCAGGGTTTTGACACAGTGGTTGTTATTGTTATGATGACGATGGTGGTGATGGCGATACAGAAAAACATATATCCTTCGCTTGCTAACTCTCTGCCTATGTGTCTATCTATCTATCTTTCTTTCTTTCTTTCTCTTTCTTTCTTTCTTTCTTTCTTTCTGTCGAAGGATCAGTCTATCCGTATATCTGTCTATCAATTTGTCGCGCGCACGCGCGCGCGCGCAACACACACACACACACACACACACACACACACACACACACACACACACACAAATGCGT
>NC_134910.1:24867839-24877839 GCF_041734735.1 Babylonia areolata | reverse complement strand
TAGCCATCCATCAATCTGCCTACCCATGTATGTATGTATGTATGTATGTATCAATCTATCTATCTATCTATTTATCTGTCTGTCTGCTATCTGACTGTTTGTCTATGTATCTATCTGACTGTCTATCTATCTATCTATGTATCTGACTGTCTGTCTGTCTGTCTCTCTATCTGTCTATCTGCCGGTCTCCCCTAATTGCCCACCCTGTATCATTCTGCCTCTCTTGTTCTCCTGTGATGAGTTTTCCACCACAAGTGGACATAACCCTGCCCCCTCTCAAGGGACATCACCCTGCTTCTTTTGTCCGTCCCTCTGTCTTTGCTATCGTTGCATATTGTTATCGTTCTTGGCTGAGGTCGGCTCTTCAAGGTCATGAATGGCCCATCGGGTTTATGAGTCAGTCAAACATCTGATTTTGTTGTTGTTGCTGTTGTTGTTGTTTCTGCTGCTGCTGCTGTTGTTGTTCGAAGCCGGTGGTTGTGTTGCGTATATGAATCAGCCCACACACTTTGACTGAAACTTGATTGTATGTGCGTGTGTGTGTCTGTGTGTGTGTGGCTGTCGTTGTTGTTATGGTGGTGGTGGTGGTGGTGACGGTGGTGGTAGTGGTGGTTAATGTTGCTGAAACAGTAGTAGTAATCATTGTTGTTGTTTTTTGTTGTTGTTTTTTTGATTGTTATTATTATTGTTCTTGTTGCTGTTGTTCCTTTTGATTTTGTTGTTATTGTCTCTGTCTGTCTGTCTGTCTGTCGCCCTCTCTCTCTTTCTCTCTCTCTCTTTAGTACTGTGTAGTGTAGACCCTATTCAGGGCGGGGACTGGATGTAAAAAAGCACACCAGTGCTTATCTATTATCCTCGAAATAAAGATTTGTGTCTTGTCTTGTCTTGTCTTGACTTGTCTTGTTCTCTCTCTATCTTTCTCTCTCTGTCTCTCTCTGTCTTTGTCTCTGTCTCTCCGTCTGTCTATCTCTATCTCTCTCTGTCTCTCTCTCTCCCCCCCCCCCTCTCTCTCCTCCCTCTCTACCCCTCCGTCTCTCTCTCCCTCTCTCTCCCCCTCTCTCTTTCTCCCCCCTCTCTCTCCCTCTCTCTCTCCCCCCTCTTTCTCCCCCCCTCTCTCTCCCCTTTCTCTCCCCTCCTCTCTCTCTCTCCCCCCTCTTCCCCCTCCTCTCTCTCTCTCTTTCTCTCTCTCCCACTACCTCTACCTCTATCTTTCTTTCGCTTTTTTTTTCTTTTCGTATTCCTCACTACTTTCTTTCTTTCTTTCTTTTATTTTCATATTCTCAGCGTTTCGTCTCTCTAATCATGTCTATACCAGTTTCGCACTGCATCAAATTTGGGTTGAATAAGTAGGAAAATAATCATACACATACAAAAAAAAAAAATAAAAAATAAAAGACAACCATGGAATTATGGACATGGAAAGTAGGATGTTAGTGCTTCTTTTTTTCTCTTCTGCTTCATCTTCTTCGTCTGCTGCTTTTGTGCAATCAATTGTTCTAGACGTCATAAGATGGTATTCATTTCATCGTTAGTATGAAGTAAGAAGTGAACTCACATCGAAGATTGTCTGGGAGTTAGTAGGTAGTTGCATGTAGGAAATTCCGCAAGTTATGAAACAATAGGATTGATTCAGAGAAATCTTGTGACCTGTCTCTGTGTGTGTGTCTACGACTGTGTGTGTGTGTGTGTGTGTGTGTGTGTTTCTGAGTGTGACTCATCAAGAGAGAGAGATACACAGAGAGAGTGTGTATGTGTGTGTGTGTGTGTGTGTGTATTTGTTTGTTTGTTTGTGTGTGTGTGTGTGTGTCTGTGTGTGTCTGTGTGTGTTTGTGTATATGTGTCTGTGTCTGTGTTTTTGTGTCTGTGTGTTTCCGAGTGTAACTTATCAAGAGAGAGAGAGAGAGAGAGAAAGACAGACAGACAGACAGACAGTGTGTGTGTGTGTGTGTGTGTGTGTGTGTGTGTGTGTGTGTGTGTGTGTGAGAGAGAGAGAGAGAGAGAGAGAGCGAGCGTGTGTGTGTGTGTGTGTGTGTGTGTGTGTGTGTGTGATACAGACAGACAGACAGACAGACAAGGGAGTGTTGATTTGATTCAAATAAATCTTTGACCTCTCTCTCTACCATATGGTGTGCATGCGCTGTTTCTGTTCCAGACAAGATGGAAATGAACGATTCAACGAATGAATAAAACAAAAAACATAGAAATCACGTAAAGACAAAATTGAAAGATTTGATAAAAAAAAACATAAAAAGACAGAAAGACAGACAGACAGAGAGAGAGATGAGGTCAGAGATGGTCAGAAAGAAAAACAGACACACAGACATAGATAAATCAGATAAGAGACAGAAAGAAAGGAAAAACAAAAAGCCCGTCACAGAAACGACAGAGAAATAAAACTGAATAAAGACAGAGAAGAGAAGAGCGAGTGACGGAAAGAAGGAAAGAAAAAAGACAGAAAGAAAACACGGGAGAGTGAAAGAGCACTATGATAGCACGGTTTGTCATAGTTCGTGTTAACAATTCGATTCCCAGCATCCTGCAGGAATGCTGGAAGAAGAAGAGAGGAGGAGGAGGAGAAAGAGAACAAGAAGAAGGAGGAAGAGGAGAAGAAGAACAAGAAGGAGGAGGAGGAAGAGAACAAGAAGAAGGAGGAGGAGGAGAAGAAGAAGGAGGAGGCGAGGAGGAGGAAGAGAACAAGAAGGAGGAGGAGGAGAAGAAGAAGAAGGAGGAGGAGAACAAGAAGAAGAAGGAGGAGAAGGAGGAGGAGGAGAAAGAAAACAAAAGGGAGGAGGAGAGAAGGAGGAGGAAGAGAACAAGAAGAAGGAGGAGGAGAAGAAGAAGGAGGAGGAGAAAGAGAACAAGAAAAGGAGGAGGAGGAGAAAGAGAACAAAAAGGAGGAGAAGAAGAAGGAGGAGGAGGAGGAGGAGAAAGAGAACAAGAAGGAGGAGGAGGAGAAGAAGGAGGAGGAGGAGGAAGAGAACAAGAAGAAGGAGGAGGAGGAAGAGAACAAGAAGGAGGAGGAGGAGAAGGAGGAGGAGAAGAAGGAGGAGGAGGAGAAAAAGGAGGAGAAAAAGGAGGAGGAGGAGGAAGAGAACAAGAAGGAGGAGGAGGAGAACAAGAAGGAGGAGGAGGAGGAGAAGGAGGAGGAAGAGAACAAGAAGGAGTAGGAGGAGGAGAACAAGAAGGAGGAGGAGGAGGAGGAGAACAAGAAGAAGGCGGAGGAGGAGGAGAACAAGAAGAAGAAGGAGGAGGAGAAGAAGAAGAAGGAGGAGGAGGAGGAGAACAAGAAGAAGAAGGAGGAGGAGAAGAAGAAGAAGGAGGAGGAGGAGGAGAACAAGAAGAAGGAGGAGGAGGAGAAGAAGAACAAGAAGATGAAGAAGACCAACAGCAACAACAACATCAACAACTAACAATAACGATAAAGATAACAGCAACAACAGCAACAGCAGCAACAACAACAACAACAACAGTACACCACTCCTTCTCCAACCATCCCCCCACCCCACCGCACCCCACTCCACACACACACACACACACACACGCACGCACGCACGCACACACACACACACACACATCGAGGCAGATTTGGTTTTTGTTGGGTTGTTTTTTTTTCAATTTACATTGAGACAGATTTTTTTTTTATATCATGGATATCAATATGTGCTAATTCGATCAAAAACGACATGTTTCAATTCTAGCTCTGAATAACATTTTTACCAGCCTGCCTTTGAACAAACAAAACAAAGAAAAAACGAAGAAAAAGAAAACAATAATGAAAAACAACAACACCCAAACACGATTCATTTACATGTATCCATTCACTCATTAACTCACTCAGTACGGCCAGTCCTCTCTTCTCCTCTACACAGACCCCTCGGATGTCCAGTGGGTGTCTGAATGACCCAGCCTTTAGCTTCCGTCGTCAGAATTGTGGTATTCTTTGTCAACATTCACGTCTTCAGTATAAGAGCCTTCGGCTTGCAATATTTTGATGATGGTAATTGGGGTGAAACGCTGTTAACGTCGTCTCTTTCGCCGTTCGTATGGAGAGAGTTAAAATAGTCCAGAACCGCTTTACAAAGCGTCACCTCACGCACAGAAAAGGAGGACACCAGTGTTGACAATGTACGAAATGAAATATGTCGTCAGAATCTTTTTTATTTTTTATTTTATTGTTTTGTTTTATTTTTGATACGTTATAAGTTGATAAACAAACAAACAAATAAATGAATATATAAACAAATAAATCAATCAATCAGTTAACTAATCATTACATAAATAAATAAATAACTTAAGGCGTCAGAAAAAAGGAAAACTTCAGATAGATAGATATATACATAGATAGACAGAGAGATAAAAAAAAAAAAAATTAATGAAATAAAAATCCGAATAAATTGTTAGGAACTGGGTGTGAACATCTTGCACTTGAGAAATTTGTCTCTTTAAGACACACATAGCCCTTTCGGCTTTTATGGAAGAAAAAAGAAATATATTTTTGGATTAACGCCAATACAAAAGGGCTTTTTTCCCCCCGTTGATATCCATCCAAAGTTTTCTTCAAAGAATGGGCATACATATTCTTTCTCGACATCGTTAGACAATGCACGTGTAAAATCCATTCTGCATTGCCAGTTCTTCGAAAGATTTTTCGCACAAGTCAAGTACAATGACTATGAGCAAAAATAAGAGCAAAGTCTCTTGAAATGCCAAGGTAGTAGTTTGTGAGCGAAAATGACCTTGTATTTTTTCTGGATAGATGTGATGAATCGTGAGCCTCCTGGATATAACTGACAGTAAATGTCTGCTATCAGTACGTGGATCTATAGAAATTCACCATTCTTGTCATGGAAGTGTGTCATTTTGGCAGATATGTCTGTCTGTTTGTGACTGAATGTCTCTGTCTCTGTCTTACTTTGTTAATCTGTCTGTCTGACCACCCCCCCTCTCTCTTTTTTTCTCTCTCTCTCTCTTTTTCTCTTTCCCCCTCTCTCTGTTTCTCTCTCTCTGTCTCTCTTCCCCGCTCTATCTCCTCCTCTCTCTTCCCCCTTCTCTCTCTCCCACTCACCCCTCTCTCTCTGTTTCTGTCGATCTGTGTCTTTATGTATCTGTCTATCTATCTTTCTTTCTTCCCGGTGTTTCAGTCTTTTTGTTTCTCTGTGTTTGTCTTCTGTCTGTCTCTCTCTCTCTCTCTTTCGCTCACTCTCTGTCTCGCACCGAGACACACACACACATCCTCGACAAACACACACACACTAACACACACACACACGCACGCACGCACGCACGCACGCACGCACGACACACACACAGGGTGAGAGAGAGAGGCAGACAGACAGACAGACAGACAGACAGACAGACTTCTAAATCTCCCCATAACCTAGTTTATACTTAACCTACCCAACGTCTGAGAATATCCTTCTCCAACTCACGGCATAAAAAAAGGGATTTTTCAGCATCACCAGTCTTCCCTGGAAGTTCACCGTCTTGTGACTGAAATAAATCCTGGCACTGGAAGCATCTAAAGGTTATTCCACAAAAGGTCGTTCATCGCTTGTGTCTCTATAACCTGTGTAAATTAATACCTGCAGCTTTTTTTTTCTCTCCTTCTCTTCTTTAAAGGAAACGAGAATAAGGAAAGCAAGAACGAAAGAGAGATAGAAGGAAGGAAGGAAAGAAAGAAAGGAGGACAGGGAGGAAGAAAGAAAGAAGGAAAAAAGAAAGAGAGAAAGATAGAAAGAAAGATCCTAGGAAGGAAAGAAAAAAGAGACAGACAGAAAGAAAGAAAGGTATAAAAGGAATGAATGAAGAAAATGAAAGGAAGAAAAACAATGAAAGGCAGGATGAAAGGAGGAACACATAATCAAACAAAAAAGGAACAGAAAGAAAGAAAGAACAGAAAAGAAAAGAGAAAGGAAGAAAGAAAAGAGGAAAGAAAAAAGAAAAGAAAAGAAGAAAGGAAGAAAGAAAAAAGAAAGGAAGAAAGAAAAGAGAAAGGAAGAAAGAAAGAAAAGAGAAAGGAAGAAAGAAAAGAGAAAGAAAAGAGAAAGGAAGAAAGAAAAAAAGAAAGAAAAGAGAAAGGAAGAAAGAAAAGAGAAAGGAAGAAAGAAAAGAAAAGAAAAAGAATGAGCAGAAAAGAAAAGAGAAAGGAAGAAAGAAAGAAAAGAGAAAGGAAGAAAGAAAAGAGAAAGAGAAAGGAAGAAAGAAAAGAAAAGAGAAAGGAAGAAAGAACAGAAAAGAAAAGAGAAAGGAAGAAAAAACACGAGGGAAAGGCAGAAGAAAAGAAGGGAAGATATACACGAAAGGAGAGAAAGAAGAAACGAAAGAAAGAGAGAGATGGAAGAGAAAAAAATTAAAGAAGAGAGAAAAAAAAACAACAACAAACAAACAAACAAACAAACAAAAAAAAACAACAGCTGTGCAAAACACGAACAAAAAAGACTAAAAACGAAGGAAGATAGATAGATAGATAGACAGATAAATAGACAGAAAGATAGATTGACTGATTGATTTATGTCTATTACATACACACATACATAGAGGCGACTGAAGAAAAACAGGCAGAAAAGAAACAAAGAAAGAAAGATAGATAGATATAGATACATAGATAAGATAGATAGATTGATGTATATGACATACACACATACATACAGGCGACTGAAGAAAAACAGGCATAAAAGAAAGAATGAAAATAAATACATACATACATACATACATACAGGCGAGCCACTAAAGAAAGAAAGAAAGATAGATAGATAGACAGACAGACACACACACAGATAGGTAGATAGATAGATAGACAGACAGAATGACAGATAGATAGGTAGATAGATATATAGATACACAGACAGATAGATAGGTAGATGGATAAATAGACAGACATGCAGACAGACAGATAGATAGATAGACAGACAGACGCACAGACAGACAGATAAATAGCTGTATAGATAGATAGACAGATAGATAGAAAGATAGGTAGATATATATATATAGAGAGAGAGAGACAGACAGACAGATAGGCAGATGGATAGATATATAGAAAGATAGACAGACAGATAGATAGATAGATAGATAGATAGAAACACACAAAGGTTGGAGTAATCAAATGACAAAGGGTTGAGATATTTCCATGAACATCAAATCCATTAAAACATCTGATGACACAAAGAAAACGAAAACACGCCTGCTATACAGCTAATTCTGCCCCCAAAGGATATTCTGGTCAGGTTTCAGCCATTGCGAAACCAACCCCATCTATGTACACTTATCACGTGCATGCAGTTTACCGGCTGTACCCATCTCGTGCCTGTCCACATCTGCGTCAAATTTCAGGCAAAAAGAAAAGAAGACCGATGAATTTGAAGAAAATTTAATCATCTCAATTTTTTTCAGCGCCGTGTTGTCATGTGATAACAGGTAAGTTAGCATGCATTATTGATAAAATGTTGTTGTTGTTGTTGTTGTTGTGTGTGTGTGTGTGTGTGTGTGTGTGTGTGTGTGTGTGTGTGTGTGTGTGTGTGTGCGTGCTGACTTGTGAGGCCTATTTCACTTCAGGACTAAAAGCGCGCACGCACATCCACACATCCACACACACACACATACTAAATACATATGTTAAAGGCTTTTTTCCCATCGTATTATCATTGTAATCATGTATGATCTTCGATTTATGTTCGTATCTTGTTATGTACTATCCCCCCCCCCCACCCCCCCACCCCCATTATTCCTTGTGACCCCGGTACACTTGGTAATAGACATATTCTATTCTATTCTATTTCTTTTTACCTCCCTCCTTCTGTCCCTCCATCTCTCCCTCCTATCTCTCTGTCTGTCTGTCTGTCTGTCTGTCTCTCTCTCTCTCTCTCTCTCTCTCTCTCTCCTCCTCCTCCTCCTCCTCCTCCTTCTTCTTCTTCTTCTTCTGCTCAGTCTGTCTCTCTTTTTCTCTCCTCTCTCTCTTACTCCTTTCTCCCAATCATGCTTTATTTCTTTCCTTCTCTCTCTCTCTCTCTCGGTCTCTCTCATTTCTCCTTATCTATCTACCTACCTACATACCTACCTACCTACCTATCTATTTTTTTTCTATTTCCTCTCCCTCTTCTCTCTCTCTCTCTCATTCCTCCCCTCTCTCTCTCTCTCCCTCTCTCTCTCCCACCCTCCCCACCTTTTTTCCTCATAATGCCTGATCAATTCAAGAGACTAAGCCGTCTTTTATTGTCCGTGTGATCCTGCAGACTGTCTTTGACGGATCCATAAAACAGCTTTCATGACACGCCGGCTCCATAGCTCTGCCTCACCAGGTTGATGGGAAAGGCAGCGCTTTCCGGGTGCCTGGAAATGGGTGTTCTAATATAGTGCTGGTTTTTATTTCGATATCACTGTCGTTGAGTTTATTCAGTTCTTGTTGGATTTGTATTGTTTTGTTTGTTTTGTTTTTTTCTTCTTCTTGGTGTTGCCGTTGTTGTTTGTTGTTGCTGTTGCTATTGTTGCTGGTGTTGTTGTTATTGTTGCTGCTGCTGTTGGTTTTGTTGTTGTTTTTGTTGTGCTTTTTTTGTTGTTGTTGTTTTTGCTGTTGTTTTTGTTGCTGTTGCTGCTTTTGCTGTTGTTTTTGTTGTTGTTGCTGCTGCTGTTGTTGTTGTGTTGTTTTCGTTGTTGTTCTTGTTTTTGTTGCTGTTGTTGTTTTGCTGTTGTTGTTATTGTTGCTGCTGTTGTTTTTGTTGCTGTTGTTGTTTTTGTTGTTGTTGCTGTTGTTGCTGCTGTTGTTATTGTTGCTGGTGTTGTTTTTGTTGTCATTGTTATTGTTGTTGCTATCATTGTTGCTATTCATGTTGTTTTTGTTCATGTTGTTTTTATTCATGTTGTTTTTGTTATAGTTGTTGTTTTGTTGTTCTTCTTCTTCTTGGTCTTCTTGGTCTTCTTGTTGTTGTTATTATTGATCTCCTCCTCCTTCTTCTTCTTCTTCTCCTCCTCCTTCTTCTTGTACATGGTGGCAGTGGTTGTGGGGAGTGAAGAGGTGGGAAGTGGGGAGGGGAGGATGGGGAGGGGAGGTTGATGCAGGGAAAGTAAAACATGTTTATCGCTTGTGCAGGAATGTCGGTAATGATGACGTGTCGTGTTCTCCTCCTCCTCCTTCTTCTTCTTCTTCTTCTTCTTCTCCTCCTCCTCCTCCTCCTCCTCCTTCTTGTACATGGTGGCAGTGGTTGTGGGGAGTGAAGAGGCGGGCAGGGGAGGTTAATGCAGGAAAAGTAAAACATGTTTATCGCTCGTGCGAGAGAATGTCGGTAATGATGACGTGTCGTGTTTCACTTGGGTGTGACTTTCTGTGGGTTGGTGGCTGCCGTTCGTGTTTGGATGTGTCAACCTTTGGTCTGTAGATCAGTGGGGGGTATGAACTTGTCTGGCAGTGTGTGTGTGTGTGTGTGTGTGTGTGTGTGTGTGTGCGTGTGTGCGTGAGAGAGAGAGAGAGAGACAGAGACAGGGACAGTGAGTGAGAGAGTGTTTGTGTCGGTCGTCTGTCACGAGCTTTATATATATTTTTTTCATGGACACGTTCAATTAACATTGTTATCAATATAATATAGGTAAATAGAGGTGGATACAAAGGAGACAAAAAAACGTAAGTTTTTTAATCTAGAAAACGCTGACATGTTCTTAGCTTCACCTTCCTCTAAACGATTTATTTTTGCCACGTTTTCAGTCCCGAAGTGTCGTAGGTCCCTGCAAACCGGCGACATTTGAAACAAACGACGCTAATTAATAACGGATGGTTAATGACAAGTTATTCTATGACGACGTGACTTGCGAGCAATCTGAGATTATTTCTGAATACCATCAGTCTCTTGGACGAAATGGGATCCAGAGGTTGTCTGGTTTCTGACTTATTTAGCCAGTAATGTGCACGCACGTGATAATCGTTCCTTGGTGGGGATGCTTTCGCAATGGTTGAAATGTGATAGAAGGAGAAAAAATCGAAAGAATAAGATGTATATTCAAGAAAACTGTAGCC
>NC_134910.1:24860339-24865339 GCF_041734735.1 Babylonia areolata | reverse complement strand
AAGAACAACAATGATTAATGATAACAACAACAACACAGAGAGAGAGGGAAAGGGACAGGGGGAGAGAGAGACAGATAAAGACAGAGACAGAGAGCGAGCAAGCAAACGAAATAGAGAGGGAGACAGAGAGAGAGAGAAAGAAGAGAGAGGGAGGGGGAGAGAGAGAGACAGAGACAAAGTGAGAGACAGAGAGACAGAAAGAGAGAGAATAGCGGGTTTTTTTCTGAACTAAAAAAGGTCGCTCTGTCAGTAGTGACATTCCTTCTTCCTCTGGCAAAAGACTTGGTACATCTAAAATGTCACTTGATATGATACACGAAGGGCCAGGTTACGGTTTTCCGACGTCAGTTCAGGTCAATAGTTCTGCCTCTTTTTCTGTTTTTGAATGTCATTTTCCACATTATGATCAACATCAAACAATGCAATAAAGCAGTCACGCATTGACAGAAAAAAAAATAGGCGTTGATATATTAGCGTCGAATTTGAACAAGCCAAAACAAAAATAAGACACAATTAGCACGCACGCACACACAGACACACACACACACACATACACACATACTCTCTCTCACTCACTCACACATACACTCTCTCCTCTCTCTCTCCCTCTCTCTCTCTCTCTCTCACTCCCTCACACACACACTCACACACTCTCTCTCTCTCTCTCTCTCTCTCTCTCTCTCTCTCTCTCTTTTAAAAAAATCATTGATGGTTTGATGTATAAAAAAAAAAAGAAAGAAGCAATTTGTTGTTTATTAAATTTACCATCATGAAATAAAATCTTGACTTGACGTGACACACGCACAAACACACAGACACACACACACACACACACACACAAACCCACACACACACGTGACCCAGACCTGTGTTTGCGATGAAATAATCCCTGAATAATTATCCCCCCCCAACCAAGGAGAAATTCAATTCTCCAATAATTCCAATCTGCCCAGAAGGTTAGGGCGCTGAGACCTGGGCTAAGGGTGCTGGGAGAGGCATCCGATTAAAAATCCTGTATAATACCCCCTTCCGTTCAGGGGTTCCTGTATGCCAAGATTCCAGATCCATCCAGCCCCACACATCCTCCCACCCCCACCCCCCAACCCTCCCACCCCCTACCCCCAACCCCAACACCACCATCCCCCAGGTGACATGATGACTGAAAGGTATCATGCATGATGTTTGTTTGTTTGTTCGTTTTCTTTTTCTTCTTCTTTCTTTTCCTCAGACTTTCCCCTTTTCCTTCTTCTGGAGATGCCCTTTTTGGGGGTGGGGGGATGAAAAGTTATCTCCCACTACAACGTGAGGAAGAACAAAAGCAAATTGATGCAACAAGTTCTGAATTGCTTCTTTTTTTTT
Organism: Babylonia areolata; assembly: GCF_041734735.1. NCBI lineage: Eukaryota > Metazoa > Mollusca > Gastropoda > Neogastropoda > Buccinidae > Babylonia > Babylonia areolata. Next base: position 24,863,980 of record NC_134910.1, on the reverse strand, counting down.
TTATGTCAACGTAATAAAACGATGGACGCTGATGACAATAACAACAACAATAATAATAATAGAGAAGAACAAGAACAAGAACAAAACGTGCAAGAACAAGAAAGGAAGAAGAAGAACAAGAACAACAACAAGAAGAAGAACAATAAAAAGAAGTAGAGAAACAAGAACAAGAACAAGAAGAACAAAAAAATGCAGACAGACTCTCACATCTTTCAGATAGGAAGATCGCAGGGATTTGCAATATGACAACATTACAAAATGTTATATAAAAAAAGCACCATTTTATATATATATTCATATTTGTGAATTTCTAAGAAATTGGCTCAGTTAAACGAGTACTCCAGGGTGTAAGGTAACTCTGTCTCTCAACAAATAACTTTCCCAGAACAATCTACGTCAAATTCTATGTCTCCAACAATAACCTCTTCAGACCTATGTAGGTCAGTACTTTTTAACCCTCTGTCTACCACCCGACATCATCAACCTTACAGGTCAAGATGTCACACACTGCTTCCCCCGGAAGCTAAACGACTGTGTGGAGGACCTGCAGTGTACAGCTGCCTTCATCGCGAAGACTGGGGTGTCCATCTGACCAACGAAGAAGAAGGAGGAGGAGGAGACAGAAGAAGGGGAGAAGGAGGAGAAGAAGGAGGAGGAGGAAGAGAAGGAGGAGGAAGAGAAGAAAAAGAAGGAGGAGGAGGAGGAAGAGAATGAGGAGGAGAAAAAGAAGGAGGAGTGGGAAGAGGAGGAGAAGCAGAAAAAGGAGGAGGAGGAGGAGGAGAAGAAAAAAAAGGAGGAGGAGGAGGGGGAGAAGAAGAAGGAAGAAGAGGAATTGGAGGAGGAGAAAAAGGAGGAGGAGAAGAAAAAGGAGGAAGAGAAGAAAAAGGAGGAGGAGGAGGAGAAGGAGGAGAAAAGAAAAAGAAGGTGTTGAAGGAGGAGGAGGAGAAGAAGGAGGAGGAGGAGGAGGAAAAGAAGAAGAAAAAGGAGGAGGAGGAGGAGAAGGAGGACGCGTTTAAGCGTGCGTGTGTGTGTGTGTGTGTGTGTGTGTGTGTCTGTATCTGTGTGCTTGTGTGTGTGTGTGTGTGTCCGTCTGTCTGTTTTCTCTGTGTGTCTGTGTCCGTGTGTGTGTGTGTGTTTGTGTGTGTGTGTGTATATGTCCGTCTGTTTTATGTCTGTTTGTCTGTGTCCGTGTGTGTGTCTGTGTGTCTGTGTGTTCGCGCGCGATGGCATGTGTGTGCTGACTCCATCACGTTTGATGGGCATCAAATCAGGGATGATTCAGCATATTCGTCAGCGTCCCATCTAATCCTCCCCCCCCCCCCCTTCACAGATCTTTTGTTAATCAGATAATGCTTTCCCAAATACTGCCTCCCCACCACACACACACATACACACACTCATAGACACACAGACAGGCAGACAGACAGACGCACGCGCGCGCGCGCGCACACACACACACACACACACACACACACACTCACGCACACATACACATACACAGACAGACAATCACATACACACACATACAAACACACACACACATACACCCACACTCACAGACACACACACACACACACACACGTACGCACGCATGCACACACACAGACACAGACAGAGAGACAGACAAACACACACACACTCACACACACACCACATACACACACACTCACAGACTCTCTCTCTCTCACACACACACACACACACGACATAATCCTAACCCCTTCGAATCAAACATCCACGGACACACGCAAACGCTTGGACATTGAAACCTTGGGTCATTTTTTGGTTGACCTGTTTATTAGTTTTCACTTTTTGGTTTGTTTGTTTGTTCAACCTGGTAATCAGTATCCTCCTGCAATGATTTACAGGGAACTAATTTTATTAGCAAACCAGTGTTACGTTGTGGTGTTTTTTTCATGACTTCTTTCCAGAAAAACAGGCTTGTGGAGTGATGGCCTAGGAGTAATGCGTCCGCCTTGGAAGCGAGAGAACCTGAGCGCGCTGGTTCCAATCACAGCTCAGCCGCCGATATTTTCTCCCCCTCCAGTAGACCTTGAATGCTGGCCTGGACGCTAGTCATTCGGATGGGACGATAAACCGACGTCCCGTGTGCAGCATGTACTCAGCGCACGTAAAAGAACCCACGGCAACAAAAGGGTTGTTCCTGGGAAAATTATGAAGAAAAAAATCCACTTGGATAGGAAAAACAAATAAAACTGCACGCAGGCAGGAAAAAATACAAAAAAAAAATGGGTGGCGCTGTAGGTTAGCGACGCGCTCTCCCTGAAGAGAGCAGCCCGAATTTCACACAGAGAAATCTGTTGTGATAAAAAGAGAAATACAAATACAAATACTTCAGCCCTCTACAGACAGCCAGGACTTCACCCCTCCACACACACACACACACACACACACACACAGATGCAAAGATACTTACAGACGCGAGAGACGGGGGGGTGGGGGGGGAGAAGAAAGGGTGAGACACACACACACAAACACACACACACGCGCGCGCGCGCACACACAGAGAGACAGAGACAGAGAGAGATGCAGACAGACAGACACAGACAGACAGACAGACAAACGCTTTTAAGTGCTATGGACAAACCGACGACGATGATTTGATTTGCTCCGTGGAACATCGCTTCACTCAGCAAGTAATCGTAAAACCAGACACGAAATCAAATCAATTCAATTCAGTTCATATCTTACTGCCCAGCCAACCGCAAGGAACGGCAGAATCGGTCAACTTGTGGCCCAGTGTTCACCAGTGATCAGGGTTCGAGGCCACGTTTCGGAATGGTGTCGTGTCCCTTGGAAAAGGCGCTTTACTTCCATTTGTTTATTGTCTCTGTCTGTCTTCTTCTTCTGCGTTCACTCGCATGCACACGAGTGGGCTTTTACGTGTATGACCGTTTTTACCCCGCCATGTAGGCAGCCATACTCCGTTTTCGGGGGTGTGCATGCTGGGTATGTTCTTGTTTCCATAACCCACCGAACGCTGACATGGATTACAGGATCTTTCACGTGCGTATTTGATCTTCTGTTTTGCATATACACACGAAGGGGGTTCAGGCACTAGCAGGTCTGCACATATGTTGACCTGGGAGATCGGAAAAATCTCCACCTTTTACCCACCAGGCGCCGTCACCGTGATTCGAACCCGGTACCCTCAGATTGACAGTCCAACGATTTAACCACTCGGCTATTCCGCCCGTCATTATCTCTGTCAATGAGGGAAGGTGGCAGAATGGTTAAGACGCTCAGCTGCCAATACAGAGAGTCCGTGAGGGTGTGGGTTCGAATCCCGCTCTCGCCCTTTTCCTCCCAAGTTTGACTGGAAAATCAAACTGAGCGTCTAGTCTTTCGGATGAGACGATAAACCGAGGTCCCGTGTGCAGCACGCACTTGGCGCACTGAAAAAGAACCCATGGCAACGAGAGTGTTGTCCTCTGGGGAAATTCTGTTCGTTGATGATGCTGATGCTGATGCTGATGATGATGAGATTACTTTGACGACAGTATTTGGAATATTGACAACAGTTGAGTATCGCTGTTGTTGTGTTTCTTTCTTTCTCTCTTTTTTTCTTTCTTTTTCTTTTTCTTTTTTCTTTTGCTGTAACCGCCGCAAGTTGTGACGCT
>NC_134910.1:24850339-24852839 GCF_041734735.1 Babylonia areolata | reverse complement strand
GTCACTATGGCCTTCACACACACACTCACACACACACACACACACACACACACACACACACACACACACACACACACACACACAAACACACTCACACACTAACACACTAATACATACATACATAAATACATACACAGAGAAACACACACACACACAACACACACACACATACACGCACATACACACACACACACACACACACACACACACACACAGAGAGACACACACACACACACACACACACAATATATATATATATATATATAACGAACAAGAATCAATTTCTCTCTCTGTCTCTCTCTGTCTCTCTCTCTCTGTCTCTCTCTCTCTCTCTCTGTCTCTCTCTGTCTCTCTCTCTCTGTCTCTCTCTCTCTCTGTCTCTCTCTCTCTCTCTGTCTCTCTCTGTCTCTCTCTCTCTCTGTCTCTCTCTCTCTCTCTCTCTCTCTCTCTCTCTCTCTCTCGGAATCTGATTATACCCCCTTCGTGTCCAGAACACATGTCTGCGACAATAGACATCTACAATGGGTTCCAGCTCCTAAAAAACTACAACGTCCCCACGGCGTATTTCCTCTCAGTGAAGGCGATAAAAAAATATAAAAAAAACCCAGTTGACTGGATAACGGAGAACAGATATGGCGGCCATTGCCTCTGTTAACTCTATGGAATGGTTTATTTTCATCTAATCATCATGACTGATGGAGGAAGTTGAAAACAGTGCTTGGTATCGTCGCCAGGAATGCTTCAAACCTGGGCTATGGGCAGTGATATGTCAGATGTCATTGCACGATAGATAAGATAGACGAGAATGACAACAGTTGCATGAGAGGGGGGGGGGGGGAGAGAGAGAGAGAGAGAGAGAGAGAGAGAAGAAGAAGAAGAACAAAAACAAAACTTTAATCTCCAGGCCTCCGGCCCCTAGAAAGAGGTCAAAAGTACACAATATGGTGATCACGCAGCGACAACAAAATGTAAAACACGTACTAACTAAACCTGTAGAACACAAGTGCTTCTTGTGGATAGTAAATTAATTCTAACTTTCATCATTGTTGTCACAGAATTCCTGTCGTAATTTCAGGGCATTAAATATATAAACACAGAGTTTACGAATACTGTAAACAGAACCATTCTTCATCAAGTGAACATACGACTGACCTTCAGAGTTCAGATGTTTTTGCCGCAGGTTATTGTAAAGGACACAATTGTTTATAAACCGGTTTTCATCTTCGACCACATTACAACATTTACATGCGTAATTTGAATTACATTTGAATGTTCTCCTAAAAAAACGATTCATTTATTGGGAGCAAACCAAGCCGTAATTTTACCAAACAGTCCCTAAAACACTTTTTATCCACAAAGTCAAAATATTGCTCACACTGAAAACCAGTTTTAAACAGTCTGTAGTTATGATATAAATCTTTAGACATTACTGACTCGTCCCACACCTGCATAAATATATCTTTCATTCTTTGCTTAAATGATAAGAGAGAGAGAGAGAGAGAGAGAGAGAGAGAGTCAGACAGAGGTAGTGTTTATGTGTGTGCGTGAAAAAGACAGAGAGAAAGAGGGAAAGAGTCAACCAGCCAAAAAGACAGACAAGCAGAGAGAGCCATAAGGCAAAGAGTAGCAAGGAAGAAAAGAAGGAAGAAAGAAAGACAGACAGACAGACAGACAGACAGAAACAACACAATAAACTGATTAAGAAAAAGTAAAAGAGACGAATTTTAGAAACCCTGTTTGTGTCTAGAGCGCATGTATTTTTACCATAGATATCCACAGAATGTCTAAAGACATTAGTGTGTGTGTGTGTGTGTGTGTGTGTGTGTGTGTGTGTGTGTGTGTGTGTGTGTGTTTGTTGTTATTGTCGTTGTTGTTTTCGCCTTTCACACCAAAATACTACTAGTTATTTAGTTTTTTTTTTTGTTTTTTTGTTTTTTTTTTGTGTACGCCTTTTGTTGACTTCATCACGTTTTTGCGCCTTATACATTCTATTAGTAGTAGTAGTAGTTCTTTTTTTTTTATATGTATTTATCTTTTTCTCTTTTTTTTTTTTCTTCTTTTTTTCTCAAGGCCTGCCTAAGCGCGTTGGGTTACGCTGCTGGTCAGGCATCTGCTTGGCAGATGTGGTGTAGCGTATATGGATTTGTCCGAACGCAGTGACGCCTCCTTGAGCTACTGAAACTGAAACTGAAAGACAGAAATTAACCGAGGGAGGCAGTTGAAAAAAAGGGTTGTTACGCCATTGCCAAGACTGCTTCTTACAGGGACTCGGGCAGTGAAAGCGATACCACAACAGATGAGACAGATGAGACAGACAGACAGACAGACAGAGAACGAACGAACGAACGAACGAACGAATGTTTTATTCAGATAAGGCCAGAGCCCCTTACTGAAGGGGGATTCATTGATAAATAATAATTAGAAAATGACATGACACAGTTAAGTAGACAATTCAGATCCACCAAAAATTGTTAGCACAATATCAACCATATCACCCAAA
>NC_134910.1:24835339-24840339 GCF_041734735.1 Babylonia areolata | reverse complement strand
CTTGAAGAAAGCTAAAAGTGAAAACAAAAGAGCAACAATGGTTTTCGACCATCTTGTCATTGAGGGCAAGAAATACACTGTAGACGGGGAGGGGAAGTTAACTGAATTAAGATAGGAAGCTGGCCGCTCTTTTCATGAAGACCTTATTAGAAATGGTGATTTTGACTCTGTCCCCGTTCAGCTGGTAGGAGCGCATTGTAATGTGACACCGGTTTTTAACGCTACAAGCAACACTGCAAATGCACGTGAGTGTCGCAGTGAAATCCGTGACGGTGACAGTGTCAGCGGAGTGAACTCGGTCCGTGTCGCCAGTGACGATGTTCGGACTCCGGTTTCGATTAATGCCAGTGGTTTCCATGGCAAGTTGTTTAATAATGATTCTTTCAAATGTGTACATTGGAATGTTAACGGACTCATTTCGAAATTAAAAGATAAAGATTTTCTTTGTTACATTCGTTCTTTTGACTTTATTTGCATTGTTGAAACCTTTATGGAAACTTTTCAGTCTCATTTGTTTGATGATTACGTATCTTTTTATAAACCTGCAGTCAGGTTTACTAAGCACGGTCGTCCTTCTGGGCGGAATTGTTTGCCTTATAAGGAAAACATTCACCACACATATTCGTTGTATAGATGTAAATTATTCTAACATTTTGGTTTTTCTAATAAACAGAGGGTTGTTGGGGTTAACAAAAGATGTTTTGTATGTTTGTGTATATGTCCCACCCGAAGGATCACCCTTTTATTCTTTTTTTGACATAGATAACGGAAGAAGTTTAATTGAAGAATGTCTAACCGACTGTTTGCTCACAGTCAATGATGTGTACATTGTTTTGTCTGGAGACCTTAATAGTAGAACTGCTGATGTAACTCCTGAATGTTTATATAAAAATGATATTGATGCACTTTATAGAAGTTCTCCTGTCAATATAAACCGAAATTCTCAAGATATCATACTGAATAATTACGGAAAGCTCTTATTGAATTTATGTACTGCACTTGACTTATGTTTTTTAAATGGCGTATGTAAGGGCGACCTTCTAGGTTGCTATACATTCATCTCAGATTCTGGCAGTAGTGTTAATGATTATTTTATAATGTCAAGTGATATGTTTGATGTTCTTTGTTCAGCCTGTGAGCTTACTGTTAGAGAAAGATTTGATTCTGATCACATGCCATTAGAATTGTCTGTGTATTTTCCAAAAGATGGAAATGACATAGTTGAAATGCATGAACATGAACAAATTGTAAGCAAACTTGTATGGAATAGCGATTTAGCACAAACGTTCATTGATTCTATGGAAACTGAAGGAGCTCGTGAAATGTTGGAATCAGCCATTGGTTTGATTGATGTTGATATTGACAAGTCCTTGTCGTTGTTTAATAAGTGTATTACACAGAGTGCTCAATGTATGTATAAGCGACTTAGACTTTGTACAGACCAAAAGACAGATGACTGGTACGATGACGAATGCAGAAAAGCAAGAACTAACTTAAGAAATCTCTTCAGGAAATTTAATCGAACAACACAGACTGGAGATTTAAATGCCTCCTGTACGACAAGGAAAACCTTTTGTATAGCAAGAAGAGAATATAAACATTTGTTAAAACGCAAAGAGAAGGATTTCAATCGTAATGCATTAGATAAAATTTTGGCTTCTGTGAATAATCAGAAACAGTTCTGGGAAAATATGCGCAAAGTTTCGTGTAAGAAAAAGATTGTTAACAATAATATATCTGTCGATGCATGGTTTCAGCACTTCAAAAATTTATTTGACAAAGGTATTCAGAATGATGATGAAATGGACGGGGGTGATACTGATTGTTATTTCAATAGACCAATTTCAAAAGAGGAAATCTTGTTAGCATTTAGGAAGATAAAAACCAGGAAAGCTGCTGGGCCAGATGGAATAATAGGGGAATTGCTAAAAAATGCAGGTGAATGTGTTGTTGATTTCTTTGTGTTATTTTTCAATGCTTTGTTTCAAAGAGGCATGTTTCCTGAAAGATGGACGGAGGGAATTGTGCTTCCCCTATTCAAAAAAGGTGATGTGAATAACCCTAATAATTACAGAGGCATTACATTAAGTGATGTAAGTAGTAAAGTTTATAGTGCTATTATTAATCGTCGTTTACAAGAATGGGTAGAAGAAAATAATATTACTGGGGAAGAACAAGCTGGGTTTAAAAGGAATTATTCTACTATTGATCATATGTTTACTTTGTTAGCTTTTGTACAAAAACAATTTTGTTTTAATCGGAAGTTATATGTTGCATTCATAGACTTTGAGAAGGCCTTTGATTCTATAAACAGAAAATTTCTATGGTATATTCTCTTAAAAAATGGAATAAATGGTAAGTTATATCGATGTATTAAAAGCATGTATAATAACGTTAAGGTAAGGATAAGATGTGGGTCTAAATTGACAGACTATATCAGTTGCACATATGGTGTAAAACAGGGCGATGTGTGCAGCCCTATACTATTTTCACTCTTTATAAATGAACTTGCAAGAGAAGTTATAGAAAATGGTAAGCATGGGGCACGATTCTCTCTTGATTATTTTGAGCTTTTTATCTTACTTTTGGCAGATGACGTTGTTTTGCTTTCAGAAACAGTAATTGGTTTGCAAACTCAGTTGAACAATTTACATAGAGCAGCTTGTTCTCTTGAATTAAAAGTAAACTTGAATAAAAGTAATATTATTGTGTTTCGAAAAGGTGGTTATTTGGCCGCAAGAGAAAGATGGACATATGATAATCTTGTGATGCCAGTAGTTAATGCTTATAGATATTTAGGTATATTGTTTTCAACAAAACTTAGCTTCACTGCAACTTGTATCGATTTGTCTAGTAAAGGTAAGAATGCAGTTTTATGTATTTTGCGACAATTACGTAATTTGAATAATGACAGTTTATCTCTGTTTCTCAAGTTATTTGATTTACAGGTTCAACCCATTGTCCAGTATGGTGCAGAACTTTGGGGCCTTGATACTTCAGCATGCCATATTGAAAAAGTACACTTATTTGCTTTAAAAAAGTTTCTGGGGATTGAAATGCGAACGCCCAATGATCTTGTATATGGCGAAACTAATAGATATCCAATTTATATAAATTCTACGATACGTTGTATTCGGTACTGGTTGAAGTTAACGAGAATGGATAATCATAGACTGCCACGTAAAGCCTATAGGATGTTACATGATTTAGATGAAAAAGGTAAAAGAAATTGGGCGTCAAATATTCGATGTAAATTATACCAATATGGTTTTGGATATGTATGGATGAATCAAGGTGTCCAGGAAATTAAACAGTTTCTCATTGAATTTAAAGAAAGATTGATTGTTTGCAGGTGGCAGGAATGGAACTCACATAAGGAAGACAGCGACCGGTTTGAAATGTACAGAACATTTTGTACTAATCATGAAGTGAAAACGTACTTGCAAATTAGCTTAGACAAACATTTAAAATTCATAATGGCAAGATTTAGATTAGGTATTTCAGAAATTGCTCAACATTATTATCGGTACAGAAAGCATACTGTGGATGAGTTGAATTGCCCTCTGTGTAGAAGTGGTGTTGAAGATGAGTTACACTTTATTTTATGTTGTCCTGCTTTAAGTAAATTAAGAGAACAGTATATTCCACGAAAGTATTTTAAGTTTCCAAATCAGTTTCGGCTAAGTCTTTTGATGGCATCTAATAAAGAAAGCATTGTAAAGAATTTGTCCATTTACATATATAAAGCATTTAAGTTAAGATCAATAATGATATCATAATTCCTTTGATGATTGTTTCGCCTTGTGCACTTGCATGTTTAATAATGTTGTATACTGCACCCCTTCATGAGGGGCAATGGCCTATATGAATAAATCATCCGAATCCGAATCCGAATCTCTCTCTCTCTCTCTCTCTGTGTCTCTCTCTGTGTGTCTCTGTCTGTCTGTCTCTATGTGTATCTCTCTCTGTCTGTCTGTCGGTCTCTATGTGTATCTCTGTCTCTCTGTCTCTGTCTCTGCCTCTCTCTCTCTCTCTCTCGCTGTCTCTCAGTCTGTCTCTGTCTGTCTCTCTCCTTCTCCACATCTCTTTATCTCTCAGTGTCTCTGTCTTTCCCTCTCTCTCTTTCACTGTCTTGCTCTCTCCCGCTCTCTCTTTCTCTCTCAGTCACACACACACACACACACACACACACACACACACTCTCTCTCTCTCTCTCTCTCTCCCTAGCACTCTCTCTCTCTCTCTCCCTAGCACTCTCTCTCTCATGTGCATATATATATATATATATATATATATATATATATATATATATGTCAATGTCTGTCTTTCCCTCTCTTTCCCCCTCTCCCCTCCCTCTCTCTCTCTCCCTCCCTCCCTCTCTCTCCACATCTCTCTCTCACTCCATGTATCTGTCTCTCCCTCTCTCTCTTTCACTCCCTCACTCCTCCTTTATTTCTCTCCCTGTCTGTACATCTGTCTTCATTTCACACACCCCCCCCCCCCCCCCCCCCTTTTCCTTTCTCCACTTTGACACAGTCCCTCTCCCTTTACTCCATTCTGTTTCACACCTCCCTCTGGAAACCCAACACATGCGTACATACGTGTTTCGTCTCTATTTTCCAATTACTGTCTGCGAGATTTCAAACCTCTTAAACCCTAAAATCTCTCTCTCTCTCTCTCTCTCTCTCTCTGTCTCTGTCTCTCTCTCTCTCTTTCACTCCCTCTCTCTCTCTCTCTCTTTCTCTCCCTCTCTCTCTCTCTCCCTCTCCCTCTGTCTCATTTGCTTTCCTTTTCCTTTTTCTCTACATCTCCTGAAGTCAAAAGTGATTTCCCTTCTCTCTCTCTCTCTGTCTCTCCCGTCCTGTTGTTTTTATTCTTTCTGTCTCTCTCACGCTCTATCACACTTCTATGTTTCTGTCTCTGTCTCCCTTTATCTCTCCCTCTCTCTCTCTGTCCATCCCTCTCTCTCTGTAGTTCTCTCTATCTCCCCCTCCCTCTCT
>NC_134910.1:24815339-24822839 GCF_041734735.1 Babylonia areolata | reverse complement strand
TACGTCATTGCCTGCAAAAAGGGTTTTTGACATGGGGTTGCGGGGTGATTTTATGCCAACTGAGTGCATTTCCCATATTAATCAAATAAATGGTAGACACTGAAGATTAATAAACATTTGCAGGACTGTTGCAACATGATATTACGAAGAAATGAAAACAAAGAAACAAAAAACAACAACAAGAAACAATAACAATCACAGCTTATAGAAAATACTAGGATACCATCCGCTCACACGTCATGTTTTTTGTAGTGCCTACTTTCCCTAAAGAACAATTCTGCATTAATGTCAATCATAGTTAAATGCCTTCTAGTTCATTGTTTCGATTATTGTCAAGAAAACCTTGTCTAATTTCTTTGTGCCTTTTGCGATGAACTTGTGTGTGTGTGTGTGTGTGTGTGTGTGTGTGTGTGTGTGTGTGTGTGTGTGTGTGTGTGTGTGTGGATACATGTTAACCCCTTCTATTCTCATTCATCAACTAGCTAACTCTAGAAACAATAGATAGAGACAGACATAGTCCAATTTTAACCCCTGATATCACAGGACGATATTGGTAAAGGACATTCTTCTTCGTCTTCTTCTTCATCATCATCTTCTTCTCCTTCTTCTTCGTCTTCTTCTCGTCTTCTTCTTCTTCACTTTCTCCTTCTTCTTTTCTTTTTTTTTCTTCTTCTTCTCCTTTTTTTTTCTTCTTCTCCTTTTTTTTCTTCTTCTTCTCCTCCTCCTCCTCCTTCTCCTCCTCCTCCTCCTCCTTTTTCTTCTCTGTGAAGAGTCATTGGGGGCACAGCACTGAAGAACTGTTCACCAGATTCCTCCAGGTCTGTCGGCAGTGTATCAAAGCCTGGGTCTCTGCAAATGGTTTTCACGTCCATCTGCTTTTCCGTCTATCTCGCTCCCTCAAAAGTTCTCTGCAAGGCCATGGACTCTTGTTACATTGTAGATTTCGCTTTTTGTTTTTTTGTTGTTGTTTTTTTTTCTTTTCAACAATTTTTTTTTAAATTCCTTATCTCTCACCCATACATTCCACAAATCCTACATTCATTCGTCAACATCTTTCTGCTGTGGTCGTTATACAGGGTTACCTGCAAATGGACAGGAAAAGAGAAATGAAAAGTGTCATGGAAACACGCAACAGACAATGTTGGCAATGACATGATATTGTAAAGCGCATAGAGCTTCAAGAATATGCGCTATAAGAAGACATCTTAATAAATAAATAAATAAAACATTTCTTGAGACAATACGGACATGATGAATTATGTGACGGATGTCTTCACATTCTTTTTTTTAAAAAATTGCTAAAACAATGTATTACTGATGATTGTTTTAGCCTCTATTCATTTTTTTTTAAAAACTATGCAGCTCTTTGTTTTTGTAGGCTATAAAAATCATAGTCTGCGAAACGAAGAAGACATGGAGGTGGACACATCATTTGACAACTTGCACAGCTCAACATGAGCACGTGAAAACGGAAAGTAACGGCCCTGATGAGACACACAACCCTAACACGAATACCTTGACCTTCACAGAGAGACATGTCTGAACAGAACACACTTAAAACTGTCGCCATTTTGCCTGTGACGCGCCTTGCTTCAAGACGAACATCGTGTGGATCAATTGAAGCAAAAAGACTTTCGAACACAAAAGATTTCGCTTCTTTGCTGATACTAGCTGATCTTGAAGGTCTGGCGCTTTGGGCTCAAACGTGATATGATTGGTGTGTGTGATCTATGGTAGCTTTCGGTAACACCTCATTTCCAAGACTTAATTTCGCGACGTTCATACATATATGGAAATACAGCATCACGTGAGACTTCGCCACTGCGCGTGTCTTTATGCTAATTGTGAAAACGATAGGCGTGTAGGCTTCTTCTTCTACATGGGATGAGGCGTATGTTGAATAATAATCATGGCTTATCTGTTTGTTAGTGTCTGTCTGTCTGTCTCTTTATCTATGTCTCTGTCTCCTCCTCCTCCTCCTCCTTCTTCTACTTCTTCTTCCTCCTCCTTTTTCTTCTTCTTCCTCCTTCTTCTCCTTCCTTCCTTCTTCTTCTTTGTGCCTAATTTTGTACCATCAATCAATCAATCAATAATCAAACAATCAATTAACCTTCTTCTTCTTTCTTTCTTTCTTCTTTCTTCTTCCTTCTTTTTCTTTCCTTCTTTCTTTCTTTCTTTTTTCTTCTTTCTTTCTTTCTTATCTTCTTTCTTTCTTCTTTTTACTCTTCCTCCCTCTTATCCTATGTCTCAATCTTTGTCCCCCTCCCCCCCACCCCCCACCCCCAAACCTACCCCCTCTCGCTCTCTCTCAGTTTCTGTCTGTCTATCACTGTGTGTGTTTCTCCCCCCTCCCCCTCCCCCGCCCTCACTCTCCTCCTCACTTTCATCTCCTCAACATCTCTCTCTTCCCACGATCTCTATGGATAACCTTCCCACTCCTTCCACCTACACCTCCCCCCCCCCCTCACCCCGCAACCCCCTTGTCTCCTCCATCAGCTACCAGTCTCCTCTCTCAGCCCAACCACACCACCACCACCACCATCACCACTCCCTCATACATCCTGACCCTCCCTCTCACCCACCCCCACAACCCTCCCCTCTTCCTGATTTCCATAACATATCAATCTGCAAACCGATCTCTCTCTCTCTCTCCTCTCTCTCTCTCTCTCTTCCTCTCTGTGTACGTACACACATGGTATCACAGACAGCAGCACTGGCTCATCAGCACTTCGATGAGGCTTCACTGAGCCCCGCTGATTTACAGATTTACGGACATGTTTTTGGGGGCGTGAGATTTCCTCCTCCTCCTCCTCCTTCTTCTTCTTCTTCTTCTTCTTCTGCTCCTCCTCCTCCTCCTCCTCCTCCTTATCCTTCTACTCCTGCCCCTCCTCCTCCCTCCCCCCTTCTGTTTTTGCAGGTCTGTCACGGCCAAGGACTGACTGGGTGTTGCTGGGATGTCCACCCGTGGATATGTCCTTGACCCCTTTGTGTTCAGAGCACACTGCATGGGCTGTCCACTGGAGGATATGTCCTTGACCCCTTTGTGTTCAGAGCACACTGCGTGGGCTGTACACTGTAGGATGTGTCCTTGACCCCTTTGTGTTCGGAGCACACTGCATGGGCTGTCCACCCGTGGATATGCCCTTGACCCCTTTGTGTTCAGAGCACACTGCGTGGGCTGTCCACTGTAGGATATGTCCTTGACCCCTTTGTGTTCAGAGCACACTGCATGGGCTGTCCACTGTAGGATGTGTCCTTGACCCCATTTGTGTTCGGAGCACACTGCACGGGCTGTCCATTTAGGATGTGTCCTTGACCCCTTTGTGTTCGGAGCACACTGCATGGGCTGTCCACTGTAGGATGTGTCCTTGACCCCATTTGTGTTCGGAGCACATTGCACGGGCTGTCCATTTAGGATGTGTCCTTGACCCCTTTGTGTTCGGAGCACACTGCACGGGCTGTCCACTGGATGATGTGTCCTTGACCCCTTTGTGTTCGGAGCACACTGCATGGGCTGTCCACTGGATGATGTGTCCTTGACCCCTTTGTGTTCGGAGCACACTGCGTGGGTTGTCCACCCGTCGATATGTCCTTGACCTCATTGTGCTCGGAGCACACTGCACGGGTTGTTCACTGGCATTTCATTCTCGCCAAACATGCAGGAGATGGGGAGTGAGTGAGTTGTGATGGGGCGATGTAAGATAGAGAGAGAGAGGGGGGGGGGGGGCAAGTGATAGAAAGAGGGGGAAGCGAGTTATGGAGCGAAGGAGAAAGAGATAATGAATTAAATATTCACACAGAGACAGACGGAGAGACGGACATAAGGACAAAGAGACAGACAGCCAGAGAGACAAATAAAAAAATCGAACGGAGAGGAAAAGAAACCATGATGGACAGAAAGCAAAAGGCAGTGAGAAAGAGAGAGAGAGAGAGGGGGGGTAGAGAGAGAGAGAGTGAGAGAGAATGAGAGAGAGAGAATGAGAGAGAGAGAGAGTTAGAGAGAGTGAAGAGAGTGAGAGAGAGTAAAAAGAGAGAGAAAGAGTGAGAGAGAGAGAATAAGTGATAGAGAGATAGTGGGGGTGGGAGGGGGGAGGCATAAAAAAATAGATTGAAAGAGGAGTAGAACGAAACAAAGAAACAAGCGAAGAAGAAGAAGAAGAAAAGAAACGAAACATTTGAAATAACCAAAAAGAAGAAAGAACCAGAAGTGGATGTCGTCAGAAAGTCTGAGGGACACGCTAGAAACAACGAATCTCTCCTTGTGTTGCATCGGGTTCTGGCATGGACGGGGAGAAACGTCAGGGTGGTAGGTATGGTGAAAGGGGGAGGGATTCAAGATTCAAGATGATTTATTCATATAGGCCAAGGCCTCTAATGAAGGGGTATGTGAACAGACTACAATTAACAACAACAACAACAACAACAAAAACATTTCACATAATACAACATACATAGAAAACTCGATATAACATAAGTTCCAAAATTATTGAAAACTAGCCTAGCAACGAAACAGTGTTTTCATGACGTAATAGTTTCATTATTATCTGTATGCTTGCTGGCATTCATTAGCGAAACTGACATGCAGGGCTTCTGCAAATATCAGTGAAGATGTCATCGGTCTGGAGTTGTCTGTCAAATAACTGGCTCTGAACATTATCCGGATACGTGTGCACATATGTGTACTCATAATTCTTTGGCAGTTATGTCTTTTGAGTGCCTTAGAATTCAGGGTGTTCCTTTATATAAAAAAAATTTTTTTTTAATTAAAAGGAATTCATAGCATGTTGTATTCACGTCACACTTTTTTCCCTATTTGCTTGTAGACGTGGTTCTCTCGTGGTAATCCATAAACTTCAATGCCTCCATAAACTCCATAAGTTTCCAATGCAAAATCAAGATTTTTTTTTTTTAAATATCTAAATTCAATTAACGAATGAATTTCTGCATGGGGACTTAGAAATACAGGCTTTCCATTGGTCCTTTTTCTTTTTTTTTTTTTTACAATATTTTGTGGTAACAAATGACCCAATCAATTATCAAATACGACACACACACACACACACACAACTTTACAATCGCTCATACATCCACACCCCACCCCACACGCCACCAACCCCCCTCCACCCAACCCCGGACCCAAGTCTCTCTCTAAGCTGCCAGAAAATTCCATCCTGAATCCTCTTACAATAGACGCCACAGTCCTTACCAACCCCCCGCCCCCCCCCCCCCACCGGCCACCACCCCTCCCCCCCGCCCGCCCGCCCCTAAACTGTCTCTGGACCGAGGGTTCAGCACAGGGAAGAGCGAAAGTAAAAAATGAATAAATAAATATTAAAAAAGAGAAAAAAATGGAAAAGAAGAAGACGTCATGCTGCCAAATAAAGCAAATAAAAACGGCATCCCAGGGTATAACAAGTTAGAGAAAACACACACACACACACACACACACACACACACACACACACACACACACAAAAGAATGGATCTATGAGAGATGTTGTGTCTGCAAATCAGCGAAAGTGGTTGCTGAAGGGATCTCAAGCGTGCCAATACATCAGTCGGTGTGTCCAGTTCACCAGGCGCTGTTGTGATGTGCCGCGAACTAGGGATTGACTCTGTAAATTAATTAATTTGGGGATGGCTGGTCTAAGAGAGAGAGAGAGAAGGGGGGAGGGATGGGAGGAGGGAGGGAGGGGATGGAGAGAAAGAGGAGAGAGAGGGCAGAGAAACAGAGAGAAAAGAGGGAGAGGGGGAGAAAGAGAGAGCACAGAGAGAGGGAGAGAGAGAGGGAGAGAGAGGGAGAGAGAGAGAGGGAGAGAGGGGAGAGAGAGGGGGAGAGAGAGGGAATGAGAGGGAGAGAGAGGGAATGAGAGGGAGAGAGAGAGATGGGAGAGAGAGAGAGATGGGGGAGAGAGACAAAGAGAGAGACTGAGACAGAGTGAGATTGACAAACAGAGAAACACACACACAGACAGCGATAAAGGCAGAGACAGACAGACAGACAGAGAGTGAGAGACAGACAAACAGAGATGGAGAGTGAGATAGGGGAAAATGAACAGAGAGGGATATAAATAGAACGGTAAAGGAAAGGAAGAGACCGATAGACAGACAGACAGACACAAAGACAGACAAAATGAATGAATGAATGGTTTATTCAGATAGGCCATTGTCCCTCATGCAAAGGTGTCATTAACTCTCTCCATACGAACGGCGAAAGAGACGACGTTAACAGCGTTTCACCCCAATTACCATCATCAAAATATTGCAAGCGGAAGGCTCTTATACTGAAGAGGTGAATGTTGACAAAGATACCACAATTCTGACGACGGAAGCTAAAGGTTGGGTCATTCCGACCCCCATTGGACATCCGAGGGATCTGTGTAGAGGAGAAGAGAGGACTGGCCGTACTGGGCGAGTTAAAACAAAAATCTATAAAAAAAAGATAAACAAGACAAATATCATACTTTGTCAATCAATATACACTTTGCTGAGTAGTACACTGCAGATTCAACAGAGAGACAGAGAGACACAGGCAGAGACAGAGCAGAACACAGCCCACATGTTCATCAACGAAAGCTGAAAAGAGCGAACAGGGAGCACACACTCAACACAGCTTACATAAACCTTCACAGATAGTCTGCTCTGGTGTTGACTTGTTTCAAGCATCGTGGAACGTATGCTGTCTCTCTCTCCCTCTCTGTCTGTCTGTCTGTCTGTCTGTCTGTCTGTCTCTCTCTCTCTCTCTCTCTCTCTCTCTCTCTCTCTCTCCGTCGCCTTATTTGCTGTCTTTTATGTCTCTTACATCTGTGTTTAAAATTTTATCGTTACTTTTCTGTGTTAATTTCACTTGAATCATTCATGTGTAGCATTCATGCTAGGGTTTTGTTGTTGTTTTTCCCTTGGTGTGTGTGTGTTAGTGTGTGTGTGTGTGTGTGTGTGTGTGTGTGTGTGTGTGTGTGTGTGTGTGTGCGTGAGTGTGTTACTCGCTTCCGTTCCGTACAGATGTGAGCGATGTTGTGTCTCTCAGTTTGACGCTGTGTTATACTCGTACATTATACATATATTAAGTATTCAGTATAACTACATTAAAATGCGTACATGTTTGTATGTCTCTTAGAACAACGGCAGATGTGTAAGTCGGCCAAAGTGCTAATATCTTCACCGTTGGAAAATAATGATTCATTCTTTCATTCATTCATTCATTCATTCATTCTCTCTCTCTCTGCCTAATAGATGTGATCCAACGTACGATATGGATTTGTCCGAACACAGTGACGCCTCCTTGAGAAACTGAAACTGAAACTGAAACTTGATCCAAAGAGAAACCGTTTTAAGGTTTTCGGTTTGTGGTTCGTTGTCTTCCGTTGCTAAGACGCTATGGGAAAGCCTTTCTTGAATTCTTATTCTGTCCACTTGGGTTTTTGATCATAAACCAACCGTTTGCGAACGTTGCCCAACAATGTAATGGGCGCATTAGGAAGACGACCAGTACATTTCAAG
>NC_134910.1:24807839-24810339 GCF_041734735.1 Babylonia areolata | reverse complement strand
TTGACGGTGTTGCTGCTGTTTATGTTGTCGTTGTTGTTGTCGTTGTTGTTGTTGTTGTTGATGATGTATTTCTTGTTGTTGCTGCTGTTTTCGTTGCTGTTGTTGATGGTGTTGCTGTTGTTGTTGTTGTCGTTGTTGTTGATGGTGTTGCTGTTGCTGTTGTCGTTGTCGTTGTTGTTTTTGTTGTTGATGGTGTTGTTGTTGGTGTTGTTGCTGTTGTTGTTGGTGTTGTTGCTGTTGTTGTTGTTGCTGTTGTTGATGGTGTTGCTGTTGCTGTTGTCGTTGTTGTTTTTGTTGTTGTTGTTGTTGTTGCTGTTGTTGTTGTTGCTGTTGTTGTTGTTCGTGTTGTTGTTGTTGTTGGTGTTGTTGATGGTGTTGTTGTTGCTGTTGGTGTTGTTGTTGTTGGTGTTGTTGTTGTTGGTGTTGTTGATGATGTTGTTGTTGCTGTTGTTGTTGGTGTTGATGGTGTTGTTGTTGATGGTGTTGTTGTTGCTGTTGTTGTTGTTGTTGATGTTGTTGTTGTTGTTGATGGTGTTGTTGTTGATGGAGTTGGTGATGTTGTCGTTGTTGTTGATGGTGTTGGTGATGTTGTCGTTCTTGTTGATGATGATGGTGTTGTTGATGGTGTTGTTGTCGTTGTTGTTGATGGTGTTGTTGTTGTTGTTGCTGTCGTTGTTGTCGTTGTTGTTGTTGATGGTGTTGTCGTTGTTGTTGCTGTTGTTGTTGTCGTTGTTGTTGTTGATGGTGTTGTTGTTGTTGTTGCTGTTGTTGTTGTCGTTGTTGTTGTTGATGGTGTTGTCGTTGTTGTTGATGGTGTTGTTGTTGATGGTGTTGTTGTCGTTGTTATTGATGGTGTTGTTGTTGTTGTCGTTGTTGTTGATGGTGTTGTTGTCGTTGTTATTGATGGTGTTGTTGTTGATGGTGTTGTTGTCGTTGTTGTTGTTGTTGTTGTCGTTGTTGTTGATGGTGTTGTTGTCGTTGTTGATGGTGTTGTTGTTGTTGTCGTTGTTGTTGATGATGATGGTGGTGTTATTAATGTTACTGTCGTTTTAACTCACTCAGTACGGACAGTCCTCTCTTCTCCTCTACACAGACCCCTCGGATGTCCAGTGGGTGTCTGAATGACCCAACCTTTAGCTTCCGTCGTCAGAATTGTGGTATTCTTTGTCAACATACACCTCTTCAGTATAAGAGCCTTCCGCTTGCAATATTTTGATGATGGTAATTGGGGTGAAACGCTATTCGTCGTCTCTTTTGCCGTTCTCTTTCTCTCTATCCCTACCCCCTCTCTCTCTCTCTGTCCCTCTCTCTCTCTCTCTCCCTCCCTCCCGCCTCTCTCTCTCTCTGTCCCTCTCTCCCTCTCTATCCTCCCGCCCTTTGTCTCTCTCTCCTTCGCCTTCTCTCTCTCTATCCCCCCACTTTGTCTCTCTCTCCTTCACCAGTCTCTCTCTATCCCTCCGTCCCTCTCTCTCTCTCTGTCTCTCCCTCCTTCTCTCTCTATCTCCCCGCTCTCAGTCTCTCCTTCACCAGTCTTTCTCTCTCCCTCCCTCTCTCTCTATCACTCCCCCTGTCTCTCTGTCCCTCCCTCCTTCTCTCTCTATCCCCCCTCTCTCTCCCTCTCTCCCTCCCTCTCCCTCTCTCCCCCCTCTCCCTCCCCCTCTAATCTCTCCCTCTCACTCTCCCCGTCTTCTTCTCTCCCTCCTTCCCTCCTTTCAACATCTCTCCCTCTCTCTCCCTCCCTCCCTCCCCCCTCTCCCCCTCTCTCCCTCCCTCTCCCTCTCCCCCCTCTCCCTCCCCCCTCTAATCTCTCCCTCTCTCTCCCCGTCTCCTTCTCTCCCTCCTTCCCTCCTTTTAACATCTCTCCCTCTCTCTCTCCCCCTCCCTCCCTCCCCCTCTCTCTCCCCCTATCTCTCCCTCCCTCTCCCCCTCTCTCTCTTTCCCTCTCCCCCCATCCCCTCTCTCTCTCCCCCTCTCTCTCCCTCCCTCTCCCCCTCTCTCTCTTTCCCTCTCCCTCTCTCCCACCCATCCCCTCCCTCTCCCCCTCTCCCTCCCTCTCCCCCTCTCTCCCTCCCTCTCCCCCTCTCTCTCTTTCCCTTTCTCCCTCCTATCCCCTCTCTCTCTCTCCCTCTCTCTCCCCCTCTCTCTCCCCCTCTCTCTCCCTCTCTCTCCCTCCCTCTCACACTCTCTCTTTCCCTCACCCTCTCTCCCTCCCATCCTCTCCCTCTCTCTCCCTCTCTCTCCCTCCCTCTCCCTCCCTCTCACACTCTCTTTCCCTCACCCTCTCTCCCTCCCATCCTCTCCCTCTCTCTCCCTCCCATCCTCTCCCTCTCTCTCCCTCTCTCTCCCTCCCTCTCTCTCTCTCCCTCTCTCTCTTCTCTGTCTGTTACTTTGTACTTGTTCGACCCTTAAGCCAGAACATTTTCACAGTATTAAATTGCTGTTTTGATATTTGTCTCTGCCTTTGTTTCTCTGTCTCTGTCTCTTTCTCTCTCTGTTTCTT
>NC_134910.1:24802839-24805339 GCF_041734735.1 Babylonia areolata | reverse complement strand
GAGAGGGAGAGAGAGAGTGGGAGGGGGGAGAGAGTGAGGGAGAGAGTGAGAGAGGGGGAAGAGAGAGGGAGAGAGAGGGAGGGGAGAGAGAGAGGGGAGAGAGAGGGGGGGAGAAGGAGAGAGACAGGGAGAGAGAGAGGTAGAGAGATAGGGGGAGAGAGGGGAAGGAGAGGGAGAGTGGGGAGAGAGAGAGGGGGGGAGACATAGGGAGAGAGAGAGGTAGAGTGATATGGAGAGAGAGGGAGAGAGAGGGGGGAAGGGAGAGAGAGAGAGGGAGAGAGTGAGGGAGGGGGGAGAGAGAGAGAGAGAGGGAGGAGGGGAGAGAGGGGGAGAGAGAGGGGGGAGAGAGGGGAGGAGAGAGGGGGAGAGGGAGAGAGAGAGAGAGGGGTGGAAGAGAGAGGGGTAGAGAGAGGGGGAAGAGAAAGAGGGAGAGGGAGAGAGATAGAGGGGAGAAAAAAAACACCAACAGATTATGAGAGAAAAGAGAGATCGATACAGACAGACAGATAAAGAGAGAGACAGGCAAAGAGAGAGAGAGAGAGAGAGAGAGACTGAAAGGCAGACTGAGATGCAGAGACAGAGACATTGACACGTATATTTGTATCGATCTATTTCTGTTAGGTGTCACTCAATTTATCATCTTCTTTTTTATATTCCATTCATTCATTTTATTTGTTTGTTTGTTTGTTTTTATACTGGACACTTGCTGCTGTCAAAAAGAAAACCTCTGTACTAATATATAGACAACAAAGTTCGTGTATGGAAAGAACATGCATGTACACACACACTATCCATGACAACACCGTGTAGACTGTCAAAACTTCCCACCTCCTTTCACCTTCAGTCACATCATTTGCTTACTCATGTAAAAGAACCCAGGGCAACAAGACATTTTTTTCCCCATAGAAACCTTATGTGGATTACTGATTGGGAGAGACTTTCAAACTACATACACACAGATACAGAATCAGATTTCTGAAGAAAAAAAAATTGCATTAAGGTGGTGTATTTCCCCTGTGAGAGGATCCAACATTTCCACACACAGAAAGGAAAAAAACACACAAAAAACACGGAACAACAAAGTAGTCCAGTCCAGTACAACGTAATACAATACAATACAATGCAATGCAAGACAATGCAATACAAGACAACACAATACAGTACAACACAGTACAATACAATGCAACACAACACAATGCAATACAATACAACACAACACAATATAATGCAATAAAACACAACACAATGCAATACAATACAATACAACACAACACAACACAGCACAACACAACACATTACAGCACAATAGAATACAATATAATACAACACAGTACAATGTAATACAACACAATACATCACATGACATAACATTATAATGCAGCACAATAGAATACAATATAATACAACACAGTACAATGTAATACAACACAATACAATACATGACATAACATTATAATGCATTACAATACAATATGTAATAGAATAGAATATGATACAATAATATACAATACAATGACACTATGATACGATACGATATGAAATTATGTGACACGACTCGACGCGACGCAAAGGCAATTCAACGCAACACAAGGAATCCCCAACGCAAACATACAGCACGTGCACAATGCCAGATATATGCCCTCATAACCACTCACCAAAACAGAAGAAAGAAAGGAAGGAAGAAAGAAAGACAGAAAGACAAAAAAAGAAAGGAAAAAAAAGGAAAAAAAAAAATCTTTATGATTGCATGTCTCCGTCTTCAACAAATCCCACACCAAACACATCGATCCACACCCCCTCACCCCCCCCCCCCCCCCCCCCTTCCCTATTCTGTCACGTGACCTCACACTCTCATCTCGCGCCCTTTTGGTCCAATCAAATCCCTTTAGACCCAGCGCCCCCACCCCCCTCCCCACCCGCTCTCGCCAGGTCATGAATATTTATGAGACACTGACAGAACATCAAATGCGGGCCATGTCAGAATCAGAGGCGAGGGTTTCCCTGCCGCGAACCTCTTTTGTCTCACTCCCCCGACCCCCCCCCCCCCCTCCCCGCCCCCCTCCCCCCACGCCCCCCAAACACCCCATCTCCCACTCCCCCCCCCCCCTGCCCCCTCCCCCATCATTTCCGAGCAACAAGACAAGGGAGAGAAAAAGCGGAAGCGGAAGAGGAATGACAGAAAAGAAGAGAAAAGAAAAGAAAAAAAAAGAGAAAAAGAATTCAATTCAATTCAAAATACTTTATTATCTGCTTCAACCCCAAACAGAAAATTTTCTTTAGGCTCACTTGAAATAAAATGCCCGTCAGCAAAACAAAATTAATAATAATAAAAAAAAAAATATATAAAAAAGTTGACGAGAGAGAAGAGACGAGTGTGGAGGTATAATAATAATAATAATAATAATAATAGTATTTATATAGCGCTGAATCATGTGCAGAGACAAATCTAAGCGCTTTCACACCAGTCATTCACACGAATGCATAACTCTAAAACTGAAGA
>NC_134910.1:24792839-24795339 GCF_041734735.1 Babylonia areolata | reverse complement strand
CACATGGTTTTCTGTCTGTCTGTCTGTCTGTCTGTCTCTCTCTCTCTCTCTCTCTCTCTCAAAAACATCACTCAACCATACATAAACGACACACACACACACACACACACACACACACACACACATACGCACGCGCGCGCGCAAACACACACACACACACACACACACACACACACACATACACACACTCACACATAAACATAAACAACACACACACACACACACAAACGCACACACACACACACACACACACACAGAGAGAGAGAGAGAGAGAGAGAGAGGAGCCACAAACCAGACTGTCTCTCAAATCATCCTCGGACTATCTGGAGCAAAAACACTGGGCGGAAAACCTGCTGTATTCCATGCTACCCAAGTACGTTGTGTAGTGTGTAGTGCGCGTGCATGCGTGCGCGCGCGTGCGTGCGTGCGTGGCGCGTGTGTGTGTGTGTTGACGGCACTAAAATTGCAACTGTGATGAAGCAGCAATAATCCCCCCTCCACCCTCCCCCCCTCCCCATCCACTGATCAAATTACCTAATCTCTCAACACCATCCTGGTATACAAGTCTCGCGAGAGATCAACTGTTTGGGGATGGGGAAACGGTAGTTAATGGGAGGCCATGTTTGTCCAAGGGTGCCGACAATCGAAGCCTCACATCAAGGAATGATTCGCCCCGTTAAACAAAACAAGGAAGACTATCAGATTTCTCGCCACGGAGTTTTGTGTGTGTGTGTGTGGGGGGGGGGGGAGTTGGGTTGGAGGGGGTTAAAAAGTGGATAAGGGGTGTGGTGGGGTTTTGATGTTGGGGTGTGTGTGTGTGTGGGGGGGGGGGGAGTTGGGTTGGAGGGGGTCAAAAAGTGGATAAGGGGTGTGGTGGGGTATAGATGTTGGGGTGTGGGGTGGAGGAGGACAGTTGGGTTGGAGGGGGTTAAAAAGTGGATAAGGGATGTGATGGGGTATAGATGTTGGGGTGTGTGTGGGGGGGGGGGGGAGTTGGGTTGGAGGGGGTTAAAAAGTGGACAAGGGATGTGATGGGGTATAGATGTTGGGGTGTGTGTGTGGGGGGGGGGGGAAGAGTTGGGTTGGAGGGGGTTAAAAAAGTGGATAAGGGATGTGATGGGGTATAGATGTGGGGTGTGTGGGGGGGGGAAGAGTTGGGTTGGAGGGGGTTAAAAAGTGGATAAGGGATGTGATGGGGTATAGATGTTGGGATGTGTAGGGGGAGGGGGGGGGATAGTTCGGTTGGAGGGGGTTAAAAAGTGGATAAGGGATGTGATGGGGTATAGATGTTGGGATGTGTAGGGGGAGGGGGGGGGAGAGTTCGGTTGGAGGGGGTTAAAAAGTGGATAAGGGATGTGGTGGGGTATAGATGTTGGGGGTGGGTGTGGGGGGGGGGGGGGAAGTAGGGTTGGAGGGGGTTAAAAAGTGGATAAGGGATGTGGTGGGGTATAGATGTTGGGATGTGTGTGTGTGGGGGGGGGGGGAGTTGGGTTGGAGGGGGTTAAAAAGTGGATAAGGGATGTGGTGGGGTATAGATGTTTGAGTGGGGGTGGGGGGGTGGGGGTGGGGGGCTAGGGGGGGATGCACTGTAGAGAAATCAGCTGCCGTGGGAGAAAATGATGATAATGAATAAAGAAAAGTTTCTTTGGGCTGTATTGTTTTGCTACGGAAGTTAAGGGTTGTTGGAAAGAACAGGAAATTGTTGTCGTTATTGGTGCTGCTGCTGCTGCTGCTTTTTTTTTTATTTGTGTGTGTGTGTGTGTGTGTGTGTGTGTGTGTGTGGTGGAGGGGTGGAGGTGTGAGGTCATTAATTCTGAACTGGTGTTCGTAGTTTGAGAATTTGCGTTTCTGTTGTTGCCGTTTGCGTTGTTGATGTAACTGTGACTGTGGTTGTCGTTTGTGTTGTTGAGTAGTAGAAGTAGTAGTAGTAGTAGTAGTAGTAGTAGTAGTAGTAGTAGTTTTTCTTCTGTTTTTGCAGTGTTGTTGTTGGCATTAAAGGGTGGTGGATGTGATGTTTGTGGGTATGTGTGTATGGGTGTCTACGTGTGCGTGCCTATGTATGTGTGTGGGGGTGGGGGTGGGGGTGGGGGGGAGGGGTGTCTATGCATGTGTGCCCATGTATGAATGTGGGTGGTGGGTGTCTATGTGTGTGCCTATGTATGTATGTGGGTGTGTGTGGGGGGAGGTGGGTGTATGTATATGTGCCCATGTATGCATTCTGTGTGTTTGTGTGTGTGGAGGGCGGAGGGGGGGAGGCTGTGTATGTGTCCCTGTGTTTGTTTGCGTGAGAAGCAGAGAGAGACAGAGCCACACAGAGAGAGAAGAAGAAGAAGGAGAGAGAGAGAGAGGAAGAATAAAAGAAAGAAAGAGAAGAAGGGAGAGAGAGAGAGAGAGAGAGAGAATGAAAGAAACAGAGAAGAAGAGAGACAGACAGAGACAGAAATAAAACGCGAGAAAGAGAGAGAGAGAGAGAGAGAGAGAGAGAGAGAGAGAGGAAGAA
>NC_134910.1:24785339-24787839 GCF_041734735.1 Babylonia areolata | reverse complement strand
TGCACACAGAGAGAGGGAGGGAGGGGGGAAAAGAGAGAGAGTGTAGAGAGAGAGAGTGTAGAGAGAGAGACAGAGAGAAAACATGGCATGCTGACATGTCTAATTAGTTTACATCACTGCTGACACGATGAATATGCACACAGAGAGAGGGAGGGAGGGGGAAAAGAGAGAGTGTAGAGATAGTGTAGAGAGAGAGAGTGTAGAGAGAGAGACAGAGAGAAAACATGGCATGTTGACATGTCTAATTAGTTTACGTCACTGCTAACGGAATGAATATGTGCACAGAGAGAGAGGGAGGGGAGGGAGGGAAAGAGAGAGAGGCAGAGAGAGGACATGGTTGCTGACATGTCTAATTAGTTTACATCACTGCTAACGGAATGAATATGTGCACAGGGACAGAGGGAGGGAGGTAAAGAGAGGGATTGTAGTGAGAGGGATGGAGAGAGAGAGATGGGGGGGAGAGAGAGGGATAGTAGTGACAGGGATAGAGATAAAGAGAAAGAGAAAGAGTGAATGAGAGAGAGGGTAGGGGAGACAGAGAGAGCGAGAGGGAGAGGGGGGGGGAGGTAGAATAGGAGGAAGAAATGAAGGAGGGTGTTTTCGTTTTCCTCTCTCCCTCCCTCGCCCTCTCTCTCTCTTTCTTTCTCTCTGATCCTAACTCTGTCTCTCTGTATGTCTCTCTGTCCCCCCCCCCCATTTCTGTCTCTCTCTGCCTCTGCCTCTCTCTCTCTCCCCCCCCCCCTCTTTCTCTCTCTCTCTCTCTAATCTGCACTGCTGTGGTCTGCTGTTTAATTTATGTTTTTAGTTGCAGCCACCATGGCGGACAGTTGCGAACATGAGTATACAGACGTGAATACTCTCGTGGAGACGTGCATACACATCTCACAATCAGTCACCCCCCCCCCCCACCCCCCCCCCCCCCCCCCCCCCCCAAAAAAAAAAAAAAAAAAAAAATGCAACATTACTAGCATCCCTAAAACCATGTTCGCCACGGATTTTAACGGCTGTGCTTATTTGGAATTTACGCTTTATTAATTGATTACCTAGTCGATTCGGCAACCACCACCCCCAAAATAGACACATCTCCAACGTTTTTAGACATTCTCTGTGGAGGGCAAAGGGTGAAGGTGTTCGTGATTATATCTTCATTTTTCGGCTGTGTTTTCTTTCGTTTAGTTTTTTTTTTTTCCAAAACGTCATTTTTTGTCTTCGTCGTCGTCGTTGTTGTTGTTGTCGATGTCGACTTTTTTGGTGGGGGAGAGAGAGGGTGGGGGGGGTGGGGGGGGGAGGTGCAGAATAGACTACTGGAGAGTTTTCCGCGGCCATCTTGGATCTTGCGCATGCGCATTTAACTTGTAATCGAAATTGCGAGCAATGCCAAAGGCGATTGACAGAAAGCAGCAAGCATGTATTGTCCTCCATTTTTTTTAAATTTTTTTTTTTGTCAGTTGATAGCCTCCATTGAAACAACCAAACTCTGTACAATGAGATGCCATCGTATGCACGGTATAAATAAATAGATGAATAAGTAAGTAAATTCAAACAAACAAACAAACAAACAGATAGATGAATAAATTAATGAATAAATAAACAATGAAGTGTAAAGTCGAACAAAGAAACCTGCTGTTTTGCATATTCCGCTTCTTTTTCGTCTTTGTTGCTGTCGCAGAGCCAATCAGCTTTGAGAGCACAGATCATGTGATCAGTCATGTGAGCACGGAACTCTCCAGAATACCAGAACACTGAGTCAGGCCCACAAAAAATCCTGAGGGTAGTATGCAGTGTGCACATACATAATTTTATTATTGTACTTAGATGTAGAGCTTGTGGAGAGGGAGGGGACTGAGTGAGTAGAGACACAGAGAGAGAGAGTGAGAGGGGTGTGTGTGTGTGTGTGTGTGTATACCATGCTTCTCTTTCAGGGAATATGATTTTGTGTGAAGCCATCATGTATGTGTAATATACGTATGTTGCATGGTCTTGTAAGTGTTTGAACATGCCATTGGGAAGAAGACAGATTAAAAACATGAGGAAAAAAAATCAACAAAAGAACCAACTCTCTCCAGCGGTCTGTGAGAATCACTCCCATCTCGTGTCTCCCAAAAGACTCCAAGGTAGTTATATTTCAGGGTCAGTGATCCTCGTACTCAACATTGAGTTACACTGAGCTGAAAGTACTCTGATATATCACGCCTGAATGAGTGTTCGAGCGGAAAAGATACCTACACCGTTGACTCATCATCCAGTACTTTTGGAACCAGGTTTCATGTGTGTTGTGGACGTTACCCGATATTAATTATTCACTGTTTTTGTGGTTGTTTTTTGTCATAAATTCTGAGCGCGCTGGTTCGAATCACGGCCCACCCGCCGATATTTTCTCCCCCTCCACTAGACCTTGAGTGGTGGTCTGGATGCTAGTCATTCGGATGAGACGATAAACCGAGGTCCCGTGTACAGCATGCACTTAGCGCACGTAAAAGAACCCACGGCAACAGAAGGG
>NC_134910.1:24777839-24782839 GCF_041734735.1 Babylonia areolata | reverse complement strand
TGTGTGTGTGTGTGTGTGTGTGTGTGTGTATGTGTGTTACTCTCTCTAGAGGTCTCTATCCCTTCCTCCGTGTGCATTTCTCTCTCTCTCTCTCTCTCTCTGTTTTTTCTCTCTTCCTTCCTTTCTCCTCTCTCTCTCTCTCTCTCTCTCTCTCTCTCTGTATCTCCCCAGTCTTTCAACATGTGTTTTTGTCTGCCAGTAGAGATTGCCTATTGTTCCCCTTGGTTTCACCATTTGGTTTTCAATTCCCTCCCCTTCTGTTCTTCATTTGCCTTTCTTTTCCTCTTTTTCAAATCGTCTTTTTTTCCCGTTCTTCTTTTTCTTTCTTCTTTCTTTCCTTTATTTCAGCATTCTTGTTTAACTTTCTTGCTTTCTTCCAGTCTTTAATTCTCCCTTCCTTCCTCTCTTTCTTCATTTTTTTCTTTCTTTCTTTAAATCTTTATTTTCTTCATCTCCCCCCCCCCCCACCTCCTCCCCTTTTTTTTTTGTTGGTCTTGATTGGTTTCTTTCTTTCTTTCGTTCTTTTTTTTTTCTTTTATGTTTAATCTTTCTTTCGTTCTTTTTTTTTTCCTTTTTTTTCTTTTCTTCTTTTCCTTTCTTTTCTCTCTCTTTTTTTTTTCCATTTCGGTTTTTCTTTTCATTTTTTTTCTTTCTTTCCTTCTTTCTTTTTTTTTTCCTTCCTTTGTTGTTGGTCTTTATCCCTTTTTTTTTATTTTTGTCTTTCTGTCTTTGTCCCCCTTTTTTTTTTAAAGTAGAAACAAACAAAAACCACACAGAACACCACAGCGATGTTGCTTTCATTCTAAAAGCCGTTTAAAAGCGAACGGTGATTGGAGATCAAAGAAAAAAAAAGTAGGAAAAATGTCTTCACAAAAAAGAAAAAAGAAAATAGAATGGGTTGAAGAAAGAAAGAAAAACCAGGAATAAAGAAGAAAACGGAAGAATTGAGGAAAATAAGTAAGAAGGATTTTTTTTTTTTTTTTTAAAGAGGAAAGAGAGAAAGAAAAAATTAGAATGAAAAATAAAATGAATAGAGACAGAAGAAAAGGGGGGGGGGGGAGAAAATGAAAGACAAAAATGAGAGAAAAAAGAACTGAAGAAAAAGAAGAAGAAAAAAAAATATATATATACTAGTGGAGAGAGAACAGATGGGAAACAAGTGGACTGTGACTCTGTCTGTTGGGAGGGAGAGGGGGGGGGGGGGGGGGGGGGCAGCTGTCACTCAATGATTAGTGTATCTTTATTCACCCTACTCCCAGAAACATGATAATCAAAGCTGACAGCATGAAAATGAAGACCTTGCCACCCACAGGCTATGACTTTGAAGACTAATAAGCAAGCAACGAAATCAAGGGGCAAAAAACAACAACAAACAAACAAAAAAAAAAAAAAAAAAAAGCTATTGTCAAAGACAGCGTAAAAACGCAAAGGTCACCATAATTATTGGGTTTTTTTATTTTAACCCGTAGTAAATTCAAAAGTAGTCGCCTTTCTTCGTTTCTCTCTGTATATCTGTGTTTCTTTGTATCTTTGTCTCCCTGTCTGTCTATCTGTCTGTCTCTGTCTGTCTCTCTCTCTCTCCCTTTCTCTGTCCCTGTCTCACTCTGCCTACATGTCTGTCTGTTTGTCTGTCTCCCTTTCTCTGTGTGTGTGTCGCCTCTCTCTCTCTCTCTCTCTCTCTCTGTCTATCTCTCTCTCTCTTTCTCTGCCTCTGTCTCACTCCCTTTCTGTCTACATGTCTGTCTGTCTGTCTCTCTCTCTTTCTCTTTCTTTCCCTCTCCCTTTTCTCTGTCTCTCTCTGTTTCTGTCTTTCTCTGTCTACATGTCTGTCTGTCTCTTCCCCTATCTCTCTCACCCACTGTCTGTCTGTCTGTCTGTCTGTCTGTCTCTCCCCATCTCCCTCACTCACTGTCTGTTTCTGTCCAGGCTGACAAACCTCATTTCCTGCTGACAGTATCGAGGAGATAGCTTCATTCCTGTTCGCCATTAACAGCTTGGATTTCGTTTTTTTGTTTTTCCTCTTCTTTTTTTTCTTCTTTTTTTTCTTTTTCCTCTTTTTTTCCCCTTTTTTTATATAGCTAAAATCTCTGTGTTTGTGTCTGTATCAGCGTCTGGGTCTGTGGTTCTGTCTGTCTGTCTGTCTGTCTGTCTGTCTGTCTCTCTCTCTCTCTCTCTCTCTCTTTCTTTCTCCATTGTCTGTTTCTATCCAGCTTGGCAAATTCAATTTCCTTCAAAATTCTTTGGAAAGAAGAGTTGATCCGTGTTCAACATTTATAGGTAGGGTTGGGTTTGGTTTTGGTTTAGTTTTGGTTATTAATCCTTGCTAAAACATCACCTTACCCTGTTCCCTGTCTCTCTCTCTTTCTCTCTCTCTCTCTCTCTCCGCCTCTCTCTTCCTTTCTCTCTCTCTCTTTCCCTCCCTCCCTCCCCTGTCTCCCTCCCTCTCTGTCTCCCTCCCTCTCTCTCTCTCTCGCTCTCTTTCTGCCTCTTTCTCTCTTCCCTTCTCTCTCCCCCTCTCTCTCTTTCTGCCTTTCCCTCCCTCTCTCTTTCTCTCACCCTCCTTCCTCCCCCCTTTCTCTCTCCCTCCCTCCCTCCCCTTCTCCCTCTTCCCTCCAGCACCCTCTGTCTATCTATCTTTCTATCGCTCTCAGCTCCATGTTTTTTATCTGCCCGTTTTGTTCAAGAAGAGAGTACAAGATTCCTGGCACGTTCCCCCCCCCCCCCCCCCCCCCCCCCAAAAAAAAAAAAAGCTATTTGTTGGGAGAAGGGGATTCCCTTTTGTCGGCCCCATGTGACGAGTCGGGTGAAAGTGGCAGCACTTGAGTCAGCAGGCATGTTCCCCCCCCCCTCTCGACCCTCCTGCCTCCACCTGCCCCCCGACCCCTCCTCCCCCCCCCCCCCACACACACCTCCCCGCCCCTCCGCCCCCCCCCATCTCCCCACCCCCATGCCCAATTCGTCTGCCTCACTTTCACTTTCACTCACACACACACACACACACACACACACACACACACACACGCACACACACGCACAAACAAACGAACACACATAAATTGAAGAAGAAGAAGAACAACGACAACAACAACAATAATTAGAATAATAAAATAATAATAATAATAACAACAACAGCAACACCAATAACAACAAGAAAAAGAAGGGAGGGGGCAAGGAGGAGGAGGAGGAGAAGGAGGAGAAGAAGAAGATCTCGACATTGAGGTTTGGGTTGATGTCAATGTTGCAAGCTTGTGAAGGATTTCCATAGCTTGGCTGTGTTACCGTAGTTTTGTCTGAACTCCAGTTGTTTGGAAAGGAAAGGCTAGTGGTGCACCAGCTTTAGGCGCTGAGGTGAATATGCCTCCGCTAAATTTGAATTTGGTAATGACAAGGAAGATGACCCAAGCCATGGGACCTCACGATGACCTAACCATCACCATGAGGAGGAAGCTAAAATGATTCGGACACGTCACAAGATCCGACTGGCCCTCAAAGACCATTCTGCAAGGTACTGCGCCAGGCTGTAGGAAGAGACAGGGGGCAAAAGAAAATGTAGGCAGGGCAGCATCAAAGAATGGACAGACCTGACTCTCCCAGATTCCCTGAGAGCTGCGAGAGGCAGGAACCGACGGAGAGAACTGTCCTGGAAGTCATCTGCGGTGCCCCGACGACCCTCCACCGGGTCCTGGGAAAGGTGAAGGTCATGGGTAACAAAGGAAGGGGTGTCTTTAATTTGTCCAGCTGTTTATCCCTGGCTGGAGTTCAGTCAGATGGTGAGCGGTGTGCGTGAGTCTTTATGTGAGACCCCTACACGAGTGAATGCAACAATGTGATAATGAATGAATAAATAATGTAATATAATATAATATAATTACATGAACAAAACAAACAACAATTCGCAACAATAACTACAACAACAAAAAAAGCAACATTGTCAACACCAGCAATAATCACAACAGTTACAGCAACAACAACTATAACGACTGCAACAACAACACCAACTAAAAAATCAAAAACAGTCACTGCTACAATGACAACAACGATAACAACAACAACAAACAAAGGAAAGAGAAAAAAAACAACCTAAGAGGTACGATAAGTGTATAGATATGATGACGCACACATTAACAAACATACGAAAGACAGTCAGACAAACAGATACACAGACACAGACAGATAGTCTACAGACAGAGATACAGACAAACAGACATACACAGATATGATGACGCACACATCAACAAACATACGAAAAACAAGTCAGACAGACAGACAGTACACAGACAGACAGACAGTCATACAGACAGAGATACAAACACACATATACACAGATAGACGCATAGATAGAAAGACAAATACACAGACACACAGGGAGACAGATACATAGGCAGGCAGGCAGACAGACAGACAGAAAGACACAGATGAACACTTTAATATTGTATAAAAATTAATGATACATACATACATACATGCATACAGAGTCAAGCAAACAGAAAATGAACACTTTGTAGTGAAAAATATGAGGCTACACCAGGCACATTGGGCTATGCTGCTGGTCAGGCATCTGCTTGGCAGTGGTGTAGCGTGTATGGATTTGTCCGAACGCAGTGACGCCTCCTTGAGCTACTGACACTGATACTGAAACTGAGGCAAGGAGAATAAATGGTTAACAAAATAATAAAAGCGTGGTAACTCTCTCCATACACTTCGTAATACAGAGTGCTGTTCTCCTATCTGCTGAATCAAGTTCTGCTAACTTTCCGTCACCTCAACAAGACATTTTGGAGGCTCAGAGTGAGAATTCTGCCCCAGGGGACCAAGTGACAAGGGGGGGGACTTCGGTTGAGATACGACACAACAAGGGCGACGATCACCGCTTTTCTGTGGTGTCACATACACACCTTGGACGTGACGCTAGTCAGTTCCCCCTCCCTAGTGTTTTTTTATCCACCCGGGTTTTTTTTTGTTGTTGTTGTGTTTTTTCTTCTTCTTCTTCTTCTTTTTCT
>NC_134910.1:24760339-24762839 GCF_041734735.1 Babylonia areolata | reverse complement strand
GAACCGTGCGGACGTGTCGGCAGAGAACCATTTTTTTGTCAGCATTTAGGCCTAAAGATCTAAGTCTGAATCGAACCAGGGTTGTTCTGTGTCATTTATTACCGATTACTTTGATGTATTTTTCTGTCTGAAAAAATGTTCTTAACTCACTCAGTACGGCCAGTCCTCTCTTCTCCTCTACACAGACCCCTCGGATGTCCAGTGGGTGTCTCAATGACCCAACCTTCAGCTTCCGTCGTCATAATTGTGGTATTCTTTGTCAACATTCACCTCTTCAGTATAAGAGTCTTCCGCTTGCAATATTTTGATGGTGGTAATTGGGGTGAAACGCTGTTAACGTCGTCTCTTTCGCCGTTCGTATGGAGAGAGTTAAAAGAGAGGAACCTGTTGTACTGTTCTGACTTCAATGCGGGCATGCCAATCCTGTTTGTACGAATTAATTAATCTGTCTTTGAATTCTGCGAGAGATATTCCATCATTGCCAACACCCGGACACATCCAGACAATCCCAAAGCCCTGTATGGTTAAAGCATTCTTTACAAAAAAATGCCCAGTTTTCTTTCCCAGAATCAGTCTAACTGACCAAGCATCATTCCAAAAGCTTGTCTGCTTATTCTTGTCAGTGGAAGCTGTATTGATCTAAGCCAGTATCTGATAAATTTGATCTTTGTTTTTATATGTAGTGGGTATCGACCAGTTTCACCATATGACATTTTATTGGCCGAATGCAAAGGCACCGAAAGGAAGCGTTTAATTGCAATATGTATGAACTTTATCCATTTCTTGATTATCGAACAGTCCCCAGATTTCTGCACCATATGTAGAGAGAGACACAGACAGACAGACAGAGATTGAGAGAGAGTTATGGAAAGAGAGAGGGAGAGAGACAGAGACAGAGGTAGACAGTCAGACATACACAGACAGACAACAAGGCATTCAGAAACCAGGCAGACATGCAGACAAAGACAGACATGAAGACAGAAAGGAGAGACAGAGAGAATGAGAGAGAGAAAGACAGACAGACAGAGAGAGACACACACACAGAGACAAACGGAGAGACAGAGACAGACAGAGATTGAGAGAGAGTTATGGAAAGAGAAAGAGAGAGGGGGGGAGAGAGAGATAGACAGACAGAGAGAGACAGAGAGACGGAGACAGACACACAAAGAGAGAGACAGAGAGAGAGAAGAAAACGACAGAGAGAATGAGAGAGAGAAAGACAGAGAGAGAGAGACAAACAGACAGAGACTGAGAGAGAGTTATGGAAAGAGAAAGAGAGAGGGGGGGAGAGAGAGATAGAGACAGACAGAGACAGAGAGAGAGACACAGAGACACACAGAGAGAGACAGAGAGACGGAGACAGACACACAAAGAGAGAGACAGACAGAGAGACACAGACACACAGAGAGAAGGGGGGGGAGGGGAACGCAGATTCCTTTTCGATCCAGGCCACAATGGACTTTCCATGTCAGCAGTTTAATGTGGCGGGGTTTATGGGGCACGGTGCACACATTGTGCTCTGGTTACCTGTGGAGAAACTGACGGACCTGTGTCCTGACAGAGTCCATCGCTTCGTCACGGCAAGGCGAGTAGAGTTCTTCATGCACCCCCTTTAGAGCATAGAAACAGTATACCCCCCTCTCTCTCTCTCTCTCTCTCTTGGGGTGTGTGTGTGGGGGGGTGGGGGGGGGGGGGGGTTCTTCATTATGTATACCCTTCTGCATGAAAACCTTTTCCTTTCATTTATGTGTGTGCTACTTGTAATAGATGTAGATTAGCGAGGACAGATTGGAAGAATAGGCTATGCCTAAAATCTTAATCCTTGAATAAAAAACGTTTTGAGTTCTGAGTTCTCTCTCTCTCTCTCTCTCTCTCTCTCTCTCTCTCTCTCTCTCTCTCACCAGGTATTTCTATCTGTCTCTCTTTTTCAGGTCGGTCTGTCTGTCTCTCTCTCTCTCTCCCTCTCTCTTTCTCTCTCCCCCTCTCTCTCTCTCACCAGGTATTTCTATCTGTCTCTCTTTTTCAGGTCTGTCTGTCTGTCTGTCTGTCTGTCTCTCTCTCTCTCTCTCTCTCTCTCTCTCTCTCTCTCACCAGGTATTTCTATCTGTCTCTCTTTTTCAGGTCTGTCTCTGTCTGTCTGTCTGTCTGTCTCTCTCTCTCTCTCTCTCTCTCTCTCTCTCTCTCTCTCTCTCTCTCTTTCTCTCTCCCCCTCTCTCTCCTTTCCTCTCTCACTCAGACTGTCGAGATATTTCATCTCTTTCCCTCTCCTTCAACTCAGCTTGTTCTGTTTCCGCGTTTCTCTGTGCCAGCATGTCTGTCTGTCTGTCTCTCATACTAAGGGGAAAATAGGCACAGAGACAGAGAGAGACAGAGACAGACAGGCAGTCACAGGCAAAGATTGTGAGATAGGAGTTAAGAGTGTCGGAGTATGGTCGAGAGAGAGAGAGAGGGGGGGTGTTTGGAAGACTTCCGAAATCGCTACCACGGTTCAAGGTACACA
>NC_134910.1:24747839-24755339 GCF_041734735.1 Babylonia areolata | reverse complement strand
CGCCTCCAACAACAACAACACTACCATCACCAACACCACCACCAACACCACCACCACCACCGCCATCACCACTACCACCATCACCAACACCACAAAACAACAATACCAACAACACCACCACCAACAACAACACCACCACCACCACCACCACCACCACCATCACCACCACCACCAACACCACCACCATCACCACCACCATCACCACCACCACCACAACTCCCTCACTCACCACTGAACTGGTTGCCGACCTCTTCAATCAGCATGGACCTCAGGTCGCTGACCCCGGGGATCAGGATGTGAAAGTACCCCTCCACCCCCGCCTCCTCCTTGCTGTGGTGAACCAGCGCCGACGCCGCCAGGTAGCAGAACTTGGGCATGACGTCACCATGACCCTTGACGTCATAGATCACCTTCAGCCTCCCCCAGCCATAGTGCCTGGCGATGCTGACGATGCTGTGAGACAAGCTCTCGAAAGTGGCTCCGACGCGAGTTAAGGTACCGTATTCAGCATCAGCCTGGCGTTTGTCCTTGCCGAAATTATGGGCGTACCCTCCTGTGGAGATAACAGGGATTTTCCACACGGCGGAGTACCTAGCCACTGGAGCTAAAGAATAATCACAGCAAGGTCCTAGAAGGGCGTCGACCTTGTGGTTCATGTAGAACTTGAAGGCGTGGATCGGACCGCCCGTGGCGTCACAGCGACTGTCTCCGAAGCCGATGGTAAAGTTGAAAGAGTTTTGCCCAAGGAGGTTTCGCTTGTGAATCGTTTCCACGGCCAGTTCTATTGCTGGTTCCACTTTTTGTTTGGAGAATAGCCAGGTGTTGTTGAACGGGAGAAGGATGGCTAGTTTCAAGATGTTGTTGTTGTTGGAAGTGGTGGTGGTTGTGGTGTTGGTGGTGGTGAAAGTGTTCGCTATTGTCAAGTTAATTGAAATTACCAGTAAGGAGAGAAGGTGTGGTATTTTGATGAAAAAAGACGCCATTGTTTTTCTTCGTTTGTTTTACGTTGATGTTCTGGTGATGGTTTTGTTGTTGTTGTTGATGCTGTTGTGGTTGTTGCTGTTGTTGCTGTCACTGCTTTAGTTGTGCTGAAGTTACTTTTTGTTGCTTGATATTGCAGTTCCTGTTCATGATTTTCTTGTTACCTTTTCTGGTTTTTGTTGTTGTTTTTTCTTTGTGTTCTTCTCGTATGTATTGCTGCCGCAAGCTGCCTTTTGTGTGTGGTAGTAGCAACTCTTGTTGTTGTTGTTGTTGTTTCTGGTTAATTTCTATGTTCTTGTAACTGTTGCCGTTTGTTGTAGTAGCTTAGTAGCTGTAGTTTCTAGTAGTAGCAGCTCTCTTGTTGCTGTTGTTGTGGTGGTGGTGGTGGTTAAACTGTCGCTGCTGCTGATGATGGCAGTTGTTGATGTGGTCTTTCTCCTTTCGTAGTAGCACGTGTTATTTTTTCTTGTTCTTGGTATTCACAGCCAGAGGTGGAAGTAGCGTTGATAATGACTTGCCCCTTGCTGTTGTCCTTTTCGTTGTTGTTGTTGTTGTTGTTGTAGTCGGTAGTTTCCGAAAGACGCTGTCTTTTGCAGAGATCCAGATCAGATGCCAGAGTTATCTCCTGTTGATGCTGATGTTGTTCGTCTTGTTCTCGTTTTACGTCTCTGTTGTCATTTTTTTCGTCGTATCGTCCAGCTCAGTCCATTGTCTTCTTTGTCAGCTATCATTATCGCTGTTATCTTGCAGCTGTTGTGTTCAGTTTGAAGACAACTAGGTTGGCGTTCTCGAAATCACGTTATTCACCACCTCGGTGTTGTCGTTGTCGTTGTTGTTGTTGTTGTTTGTTGTTGTTGATTTTTCTGTAATGGTTTCACTTGCAGTTATCGTCCTAATTAAGTGACACAGGTTTATTCGTGAATTCACCAAATCCGTCGAATGGAATATGTAATGAAAAAAAAAAAAAAACCACGTCATTTAACAAAGACGGGCAAAAGTGACACTCACTGGTGACACACACAGATGATTAATAATAAAAATATATATATAAAGAAATAAATAAATAAAGCAAACAAAAAAAGCGATCATTGAAAAAAAAATCGAATTGGCTGCAAACAGTGGACAGACAGACAGATACAGAGAGAGACACAGAAAGAGACGGAGGTGAGACGTATGTATGTATGTATGTATTGTTTTCTTCTTTTCTTTTTTTTTCTTTTTGTGTGTGTGTGTGTGTTTGTTGTTGTTGTCTTTTATTGGGGGGGGTTGTTGTTGTTTTGTTTTGTTTTGTTTAATTCATGGCATTATAGCTAACACACAGAGACACACAGACACATTCACACAAACACACACACACACACACACCAAACACACACACGACCCAGCGACCAGTGACCATCAAACGGTACAGTTTGGGGCCAAACCAGAATCCGTCATTCCCATCAGAATGATATTAACAGTTTACGGTATTTCGCTCTTGATTGCATGCACACACACACACACACACCATAATATACTAACATCCGCATGAGCGGTTTAGCATGCATCAGCGTCTGTTCACCAGAGCGGAGAAAGTTGTCATTGATTCAGTCATGTGTTGGGAACCAGAGTTGGTCCCCCCCTATACCATTGGCCCTGTCTAATGAGCCTGGCTTTTTCCCTTCTTGTTTTGATAATAATAATAATAATAATGACAACAACAACAATAATAATAACAACAACAACACCACAAGAACAACAACAATAATAATAACAATGAAGACGATGATGATGATAACAACAACAATAATAACAACAACATAATAATAATAATATGATAATAACAATATACATTTATACAGCGTCCTTTCTTTGTAAGAGCTCAGGGCGCTTTACATGAAAGAAAAAACGTTACAAACAGCATAAATCATTCATGACCACTCTTTCTCAAAACTCTCTCCCCATCCCCCTCCCCCTCTCCCACTCCTCATACATCCAAAGTGAGCTGACATGGGTGGTGTTGGAGAACTAGGAAGCTGAGAGTGCTTACAGATAGGTTTTAATAAGATGAGTTTTTAGTGATGAGCGAAAAGCAGAGACAGAATCAGATGCACGGATATGATGAGGAAGGTTGTTCCAGATGTGAGGAGCAGCAAAGAAGAAAGAACGTTCACCATTGGTTCTTGTATTGACACGA
Organism: Babylonia areolata; assembly: GCF_041734735.1. NCBI lineage: Eukaryota > Metazoa > Mollusca > Gastropoda > Neogastropoda > Buccinidae > Babylonia > Babylonia areolata. The sequence continues at coordinate 24,752,182 of NC_134910.1, read as the reverse complement.
GGAAGTTTCAAAAGGTAACAGTCATTTATATCATGCGCACTCTATTACTATTTATTTCCCTTCGTAATGTCTTAATTTATTCACTCATTTCTTTAAATGGGCTGATTATCTTATTCAGTTCTTCTGTTAATGTTTCACACAAGCCTCAGATAGGTTCTCGATGTCCTAACTAGCGGGTTGTGTTAAGAGAGAGAGAGAGGGAGAGAGAGAGGGGGGGGAGAGAGGGAGCGAGAGGGGGAGGGAGAGAGAGAATGAGAGAGGGAGAGAGAAAAAGAAAGCGAGAGAGAGAGAGAGAAAGAAAGAGAGAGGGAGAGACAGACAGAGAGAGAGAGAGTATGTATTTCATCTCAACATGAAGCTAACACGCCGATCAGGCCTTGACATCGAGAAGAAGATGGAGAAGAAGGAAGAACAAGATGGAGAAGAAGAAGGAAGAAGAAGGAGAATAGTAATAAGAAGAAGAAGATGGAGAAGAAGGAAGAACAAGATGGAGAAGAAGAAGGAAGAAGAAAGAGAATAGTAGTAATACGAAGAAGAAGATGGAGAAGAAGGAAGAACAAGATGGAGAAGAAGAAGGAAGAAGAAAGAGAATAGTAATAAGAAGAATTTGGAGAAGAAGGAAGAACAAGATGGAGAAGAAGAAGGAAGAAGAAGGAGAATAGTAATAAGAAGAAGAAGTTGGAGAAGAAGAAGGAGGAAGAAGAAGATGGAGAAAAGAAGAAGGAAGAAGAAGATAGAGAAGAAGAAGTTAGAGAAGAAGAAGATGGAGAAGAAGGAGGAGAAGAAGAAGATAGAGAAGGAGAAGAAGAAGGAGGAGGAGGAGGAAGAAGATGGAGAAGAATGAAGAAGAAGATGGAGAAGAAGACGACGAAGAGGATGGAGAAGAAGAAGAAGAAGAAGAAGAAGGAGGAAGAGGAGGAGAAGAAGAACAACAACAAGAAAAATAAGACGACGAAGAAGACTGGGCACTACAATAACTATCAACGTTCTATTCATCAGAGCACAACACGTTGTCACTGATTCAGTTATTCGATGTGAACCAGTGCGGGCCCCACCTATAACATCCCGCCAGCTATCTGTCTGTCTGTCTGCAGGGGACAGGGTCGCTGGAGTAGAGAGAGGGGGAGAGAGCGGGGGGAGAGGGAGATATGGAGAGAGAAAGAGGGAGAGAGAGAGAGAAAGAGATCTAGAGAGAGGGGAGAGAGAGGGAGAAGGAGAGAGAGAGAAAGATAGAAGGGGGAGAGAGAGAGACAGAGAAAGAGGGAGAGAGAGGGGGGGATAGAGAGAAAGAGGGAGAGAGAGAGAAAAAAGAGGCAGAGAGAAAGAGAGAGGGGGGGAGAGAGAGAGAAAGAGGGAGAGAGAGAGAAATAAGGAGAGAGAGGGGGGGAGAGAGAAAAATAGGGAGAGAGAGAGAGAGAAATAGGGAGAGAGAGAGAAAGAGAGAGGGAGAAAGAGGGAGAGAAAGATAGAGAGAAAGAGCGAGAAAGAGGGAGAGAGAGGGACAGAAAGATAGAAAGAGGGAGAGAAAGAGGGAGAGGGAGGGACAGAAAGATAGAAAGAGGGAGAGAAAGAGGGAGAGAGAGGGACAGAAAGATAGAAAGAGGGAGAGAAAGAGGGAGAGAGAGGGACAGAAAGATAGAAAGAGGGAGAGAAAGAGGGAGAGAGAGGGACAGAAAGATAGAAAGAGGGAGAGAGGGGGACAGAAAGATAGAGAGAAAGAGCGAGAAAGAGGGAGAGAGAGGGACAGAAAGAAAGAGGGAGAGAGAGGGACAGAAAGATAGAAAGAAAGAGGGAGAGAGAGGGACAGAAAGATAGAGAGAAAGAGGGAGAGAGAGAGACACGGACACGGACATTATTGCCATTGACAATACTATCCTTTGGCAAGGGGGACAATGTATGATCAAAAGAATAACGGCGGTTCACAGAGAAACTGACACATTGCGAAGAGTAAATAGAAAATCAACGACAAACAACAACAACAACATCATCAACAACGAAATCATAAAATACAACATATTGCTAAGATTGAAAAGGAAAATAAAAAAGCTCGACCATCCAACTTTCTACAAAGTCATTCAGAATTATAAACTGTGGAACTGGCATCAGGGTAACTGTGTTTTTTCGATAACTATAAGGCTTCCGAAGATCATTTCTTTTTCCGACAATCCCAAGCTAGGGCGATGAATTTGGCTAGTGATCTTATTCTTACTTCATCATCTGTCAAAAGCATATTGGTAAAGGTTCATGTTCACCGTTGAAAACTAAGCATTTCTTTCGAATTTCTTCATAAGAGAGAGAGAGAGATGATGATGATGATGGTGAAGAAGATCTCAACAACAACATCAACAAGATGACGATGATGATGATGATGAGGAGGAAGAAGAGGAGGAAGAAGAGGAGGAGGAAGAACTACAACAACAACAACAACAACAAAGAAGGCACGAAGACCAATCATGCCAATGGAAATTTTCAAAATGCAAATTGACGACACTGGATTGTATACAGACGCTCTTTTATAACTGTTAGTTTGCAAATGTCCTGACAGTGCATAGAATATGGATCCAGTAGAGATCTGCGATGATGTAACTTGCATCAGGATAGCGTGGTGCGGGATAGCAGCAAGGGGAGGAATTACATGTTTTCCTAATTTTGTATTTGTATTTGTATTTCTTTTTATCACGACAGATTTCTCTGTGTGAAATTCGGGCTGCTCTCCCCAGGGAGAGCGCGTCGCTACACTACAGCGCCACTTTTTTTTTCTTTTTTTTTTCTTTTTTTCTTTTTTTTTCCTGCGTGTAGTTTTATTTGTTTTTTCCTATCGAGGTGGATTTTTCTTGGGATTTTTTTCAGAAACAACCCTTTTGTTGCCGTGGGTTCTTTTACGTGCGCTGAGTGCATGCTGCACACGGGGCCTCGGTTTATCGTCTCATCCGAATGGCTAGTGTCCAGACCACCACTCAAGGTTTAGTGGAGGGGGAGAAAAATATCGGCGGCCGAGTCGTGATTCTAACCAGATCGCTCAGATTCTCAGTCGCTTCCTTGACGGACGCGTTACCTCTAGGCCATCACTCCACTAACTGGTTCTTCTGGTATGTTAATGATTGTAAAAGAACATGTGCAATTTGAAATTATGTACTGATATGAAAATCGTGCATTCTTTGGAGCTGGATGGGTTGGTAATCGTGTGTGTTGGAAGTGGGGTGGTTTAGGGGTGTGTGTGGGTGGTGTGTGGGTGGGGGTATGTGATCTGTGTGTGTGTGTGTGTGTGTGTTGGGTGTGACGCTCGCATATTATTCTATTCAATCTGTTGAAACTTCTTTTTCTGTATGGATTCATATATATATATATATATATATATATATATATATATATATATATCGTGCTTTGTTTATCTATTGGTTTATGTACGTGTCTTTTCACCTGTTTCTAGATTTTCTTTCTTTGATTGTCCAAGTAGGCTGTCATCATGTATTTCCAATCCCATGTTTATTCAGTTATTTCATTTATCTATTTATCTATTTATCCATTTATTTACTTATTTGTTTATTTAGTTAGTTGTTTATGTACTCATTTATACCTTATTTTTATTTGTTTATATTGATTTATTCATTAATTAATTCTTTATTCATTGACTGATTTCTTTATCTGTCTTTATTCATCTACTTATTTGGTTGTTTAGTTATTCATTCATTAGTTGGGTTTTTTTCCACATTTTATTCATTTATACATTGATTTATGCATTTATTTATTCATTCATCTCATATCACACACACACACACACACACACACACACACACACACAGATCCTTAACTTTGACATTCCCTAAACGAACGATGGCAATTTCACATTGAAATTCTTCTTCTTCTTCGTTCGTTGGCTGCAACTCCCACGTTCACTCGTATGTACACGAGTCGGCTTTTACGTGCATGGCCGTTTTTACCCAACCATGTAGACAGCCATACTCCGTTTTCGGGGGTACACGGAAATATCATATCAGATAAAAACGAAAGAGAATAATTATGAACGGAAGGGTGTTGGTATATGTTTAAAACTGTCTACGAATGTTGTCCACTGTAGCATTTCTTGTGAAATATTGCGTATCGTAGAAGTATATTAAGTATGTACATATTAGAGAGAGAGAGAGAGAGAGAGAGAGAGAGAGAGAGAGAGAGAGACAGACAGACAGACGGAGAGAGACAGAGAGAGAGAGAGAGAGAGAGAGAGAGAGAACAATTTTTTAGTCATTTCTTGGAACAAACAAGTCACCTCGAAACGTTTTCATGAAGAAGAAGAAGAAGAGACAGACAGACAGACAGAGGGAGGCAGACAGATAGACAAACAG
>NC_134910.1:24710339-24712839 GCF_041734735.1 Babylonia areolata | reverse complement strand
ATCCGAGGGGTCTGTGTAGAGGAGAAGAGATGACTGGCCGTACTGAGTGAGTTAAGATGCTGTTGTTGTAAAATGTCAACCTATCAAAATGGAATTAAAAGAATGTTTAAAAAAAAAAAAAAAAAAAAAGTGCTGAGGGTTGGGGGGGGGGGGGGGTAGTTTTATGAAAGACTTGGTCAACAAGCGAGGCGGGGGGGGGGGGGGGGGTCTAGGGGGGGAATGAAGGAAGAGGGGGGGGGGGTAAACCTGGACAAATAAATGTCAGAAGCGGTGGAGTGCCTGAAGTATATTTTTCATGTCTTGTTGTTGTTTTTGTGGGGTGGGGGGGGGGGTAGTTTGTTTTTTGTTTCGTTTTCTGTGCCTTTTTTCTTTTCTTTTATTCTTTCTTCTTCTTTCTTTTCTTTCTGACCTTTGCATTTAATTATCGTGTTTGTTCTTTGTCACGATGGATAACTCTCATTACGCAGCAAACTATTTGGGAGAAACGGGCGAGGGAAATTTAAAAAGGAAAAAAAATAAGAAAGAAAAAAAAGTGGGTTGCCTGCAGAGTTTTCAAAACTAACACTCTTTTTTTTTTCTCCTCTCCTAACTTTTTGTCGCTGAAGCATTAACTCAAAGACAGACTGAAAGAAAGACACAGACAGACAGAGAAAGTTAATATCATCACCCCTTTTTTTCACCCGAACTCATTTCTTTACAAGACTTTGAGGAATATACACCAATAAAACTCCCCCCCCCCCTTATTTTTCACTCTGCACCAGAATATAATTATTGATTCTACCTTGGACAGTGCCGTTTCTTAATTAATTCATCCAGCACTGTACCACAGCTTCAGATCTTCCGTAATATTGACAATACTCTTATATTTACAGCAACCAGACGCTTTGGTCTACATTCTCAGACGGAGAAGCAATTTTCTTGCTTCGTACTCCAGCGACCAAAGTTAGGAGGAGGAGGAGGGGGCAGGGGGGGGGGGGGGGTTAGTTTGAAAACTCTGCAGGTAACCCACTTTTTCTTTTTTATTTCCCTCGCCCCTTTCTCCCAAAATAGTTTCCTACGTAATGAGAGTTATCTATCATGACAAAGAACGAACACAAAGACAAAGGCAAAAAGAAGAAAAAGCAAACGAAAACGATACGAAGATCAGTACCAGTACCAGTACCAGTACCAATACCAGTACCAATACCAGTACTAGTACCAGTACCAGTATCAGTACCAGTATCAGCAGCTCAAGGAGGTGCCACTGCGTTCGGACAATTCCACACACGCTACACCACATCTGCCAAGCAGAAGCCTGACCAGCAGCGCAACGAAGACACCAGCACAAGACATGGAATTTACTTCACTTACACAGTCGCTATTGCCGTGTGCATGTCCGCTTGTATAGTAGGTTTGTCTTCCTGTTTATATATATATATATATATATATATATATATATATATATATATATATATATATATATATATATATATATATATATATATAGATATATTGTGTGGGGGGGGGGGAGAGAGATTTGTGTGTGTGTGTGTAATCATAATTATTTGTGTGTGGAAAGAGAGAGAGAGAGAGAGAGAAAGAATTTTTATGTATGCGTGTGTGTGTGTGTAATCATAATTATTTGTGTGTGTGGAGAAAGAGAGAAAGAGATTTATGTGTGTGTGTGTGTGTGTGATCATAACTATTTGTGTGTGTGTGGAGAGAGAGATAGAGATGTGTGTGTGTGTGTGTGTGTGTGTGTGTGTGTGTGTGTGTGTGTGTGTGTGTGTGTAATCATAATTATTTGTGTGTGTGGAGAGAGAGAGAGAGAGAGAGATTTATGTGTGTGTGTGTAATCATAATTATTTGTGTGTGTGTGGAGAGAGAGAGAGAGAGAGAGAGAGAGAGATTTACTTAACTTTTTTCAATTAAAACAGCCCTTTGGCATCCTATAAGCTTTCCTTCAAGGAAAGTAAAAAATTTAAAAAAAGAAAGAAAGAAAAAAAAGAAACACATACACACAAAAGAAGAAAAAAAAAAGAAAAGAAAGTTGCACCCATTGTACAGCACAGCAATAATCAGTTCTGTCCAGAGGCACTCAGACGTACCACCACCCCATTCCCTATTCTTTACCACGCACCCTCACCCCCCCCCCCCCCCCATGTCCCCCTACGCCCCCGTCCCTTCCTCCACCCCCTCCACGCTCTTTGCACTTAGAACACCCTCCCCATTCCCAACCCCCCACCCCCACCCCACACACACACACACCCGCCCCCTGGTCTACCAAACCACATGTTGACCTAGTCTTTCATAAACCTTCCACCCCCACCACCCCCACCCCTCTCCAAGCACACACAGACAGCACTGAAGCCAGACAAAATGTCTGGAATGAAAGGACTACTTTTCTTTTCTTTTTTTCTTTTCTTTTTTTTCTTTTTCTTCGGGGCGTAGTCATTTCTGCTGTTGCATGTCCCTTTCTTTGCACACAGAGACAAGTGAAAAGTCGTGCTGTGTGTTGTGG
>NC_134910.1:24695339-24700339 GCF_041734735.1 Babylonia areolata | reverse complement strand
CACACACACACACCACCACCACCACAACACAACACACACACACACACACACACACACACACACACACACACACAAACACACACACACCGAAGCAATCACATAGCAACACGAAAACTAGTCAGGAACTAACAAGGGAGATAAGATAAGCGGGGGAAAAAACAGCAACAACAAAACCGTTTTGCATTTATTGCCAGAAGAGAGAACTTTGGGTGTTTTTCAGTCGGCGACCAAAGAGAACAGGCAGCACTATACCATCGGCACTGGGTCTGTAATCAATTATCACAAACACTGGGATGGAGCCTGGGTTGGTTTATGTTGTAGATTTGTTGGGGGGTTTTTGTTTGTTTTTGTTTTGTTTTTGTTTTTTTTTTGCTTTTGAGTCATGTGACCTCTTGAACTTTACTCTGACCCACCCCTTAATCCATCCCCCACCCATCCCCCCACCTCCAACCTCCCACACACACACACACAGGGAGAGAGAGAAAGAGAACTGGACAGACAGGAGATAGAGAGACAGAGGGGGAGAGAGACAGACAGAGAGACAGACAGACAGAGAGGGGAAGAGAGACAGAGGGGGAGAGACAGAGACACAGACAGACAGAGAGGGGAAGAGAGACAGAGGAGGGGAGACAGACAGAGGGAGAGAGAGAGAGAAAGAGACAGACAGAGGGAGACAGACAGACAGAAAGAGGGAAAGAGAAAGAGAGAGGCAGACAGACAGAGGGAGAGAGAGAGAGACGGGGAGAGAGAGAGAGAGAGAAAAGAGAGACAGTCAGACAGAGGGAGAGAGAGAGAGGCGGGGAGAGAGAGAGAGAGAGAAAAGAGAGACAGTCAGACAGAAGGAGAGAGAGAGAAAGAGACAGAGACAGAGATCAGGAAGTAACGCCATTTTCCGATCCAGTTACCCTCACGAAATAGCAGATAAAATCAGGTTAAGAGTTTATCGCGGCTGCAACGGACAATTTGACAAGGGACAGACACACAGAATAAACACTATAAAACACACACACCACACCAAACTCTCTCTCTCTCAATTTCTCTCTCAATTTCTCTCTCTAATTTCTCTCTCTCTCTCTCTCTCCCCATTCTCTCTCTCTCTCTCTCTCCCTCCATTTCTCTCATTCTCTCTCTCTCTCTCTCCCCCCATTCTCTCTCTCCCTCTCTCCCCATTCTCTCTCTCTCTCCCCCACTCTCTCTCTTTCTCCCCCCATTCTCTCTCTCTCTCCCCCCATTCTCTCTCTCTCTCCCCCCATTCTCTCTCTCTCTCTCCCCATTCTCTCTCTCTCTCTCTCTCCCCATTCTCTCCATTTCTCTCATTCTCTCTCTCTCTCTCTCCCCCCATTCTCTCTCTCCCTCTCTCCACATTCTCTCTCTCTCTCTCCCCATTCTCTCTCTCTCTCTCCCCCCATTCTCTCTCTCTCTCTCTCTCTCTGTGTCTCTCTCTCACGCACTAAAACACAGATACAGGAAGAGATACGTGGAGCACTAGATAAGGATCGAGACACACCGTGATCAATTAAACAGACAGAGAGCAAAAGGTGGCAAGATTCAAGATTCAAGATTCAAAAACGTTATTACTCAAGGATAACGATTTTAAGCATTGCCTAAGAGAGAGAGAGAGGTGGGGGGGGGGGGGGTGAGTGGGGAGGGAGAGAGAGAGGGAGAGATAGGGCGGATGGACACAGAGATGGACAGAGAACAGGAAAGAGAGAGAGGGAAAGAGAGTGAACACGCGAAAGAGAAAGAAAAGGGGAGAGATACAGACAGACAGGCAGAGACAGACACACAGACAGACAGACAGAGACAGACACAGACACCGAGAGACACAGACAGACAGAGGCAGTGACAGACACAGAGAAGGAGAGACAGAGACAGACTCAACATGGGGCATACAGACACACCCAAACACAGAGACAGAGATTCACACAGACAGACAGACAAAGAGATTCGCACAGACAGAGATTTACACAGAGACAGAGATTCACACAGGCAGACAGACAGGGATTTACACACACAGAGACAAATTCACACAGATTTACACACACACACAGAGATTCACACAGACAGAGACAGAGATTTACACACACAGAGACAGAGATTCACACAGACAGAGACAGAGATTTACACACACAGAGAGAGATTTACACACACAGAGACAGAGATTCACACACACAGAGACAGATTCACACAGACAGAGACAGAGATTTACACACACAGAGACAGAGATTCACACAGAGACAGAGATTCACACAGACAGAGACAGGGATATACACACACAGACAGAGACAGGGATATACACACACAGACAGAGACAGAGACAAGGATTTGCACACAGAGATTCGCACAGACAGACACAGATAGATATTTACACAGACAGCGACAGAGATTCACACAGACAGAGACAGGGATTGACACAGACAGAGAGAGATTCACAGAGAGAGACAGAGACAAGGATTTGCACACAGATTCGCACAGAGATTTACAGAGACAGAGATTCACACAGACAGATTTACATAGACAGAGACAGAAATTCACACAGACAGACAGGGATTTACACACACAGAGACAGAATCACACACACACACAGATTCACACACACACACACACACACACACACACACACACACACACACACACACAGATTCACACAGACAGACAGAGACAGAGATTCACACAGACAGAGACAGGGGCTTACACAGACAGAAAAACAAAAAAGAAAAAAAAACCCAGACACACAAAGTATCACACACACACACACACACACACACACACACACACACACCACACACACAACACAACACAACACAACTCACTTGAAAACCGATTCCCCACTTTGGTGATCAGTTTCTGTCTTAGGTCTTCCGGACTATCGTGCTCCTCCAGCTTGAAGTGGTCTTGGTGGATGTGTGGTACAATGGTTTGAGACCTGCAGACAGACACACACACACACACACACACACACACACACACACCTGATAATCACAAAGGTGGGAAGAAAAACGTAAAATTGAAAACACAGATGCACGCGCACATTCATTCATTCATTCATTCATTCCCTCATACAGTCAGTCAGTCACTCATTTATTTAGTCATCCAATCCTTTCTTCCTTCTTTCCCTCCTTTTATTCATTTATTCAGTCATTTAGTAATTCAGTCCATTAATTCATTCATTCATTCCCGTCTTCTTTCTTTCTTGCATTCATTCGTTCGTTCGTGCGTTCATTTGTTGATACGTTCCTTCTTTCCTCACACACACACACACACACACACACACACACACACACACTGTCACGCTCTATAAGAGAGCGGACTAGAAACCCCCACCCTAACCCAGCACTAACACCCTGACAAAACAGACTAAAATGATTCAGAGTTTACATACATTTATTCAATCACACACAGAACTTGCCAAATAAAACTAACCACAATCACAGCCACAATAACTGATACACTTCAACGTCAACAGAATGGATAAATAACCCACAAAAAAAACACACAAAAAACGGAGCTTGAAGGCACGTTCGTCCAGCGGAAAAAAAACAAAAAAACAGTCACGCTGACAGTGACGAGACGAGGGCAGCAGGGAAAAACTGCAGGCAACAGACAACTGCAGCACCAATGCTACCCGGCCGACACAGGTGGAAGGACAAATGGCACAGAAAGTGGGACGCTGCAAACTGCATAAATTATATTATCCTTCTGGAAGGAAGGAATACCCCTGCCCTCCCCACCCACCCCTCCCCTCAATGAACGTGCAAGACAAAGTGATGAACAAAAGATTTAACGAAACTGAAACAGCATTATAAAATATCACTATAAAATTCCGTTCGACAGCTCCCTACCCTTCACATTAATTAGTGAACACACTTTTCTGGCAGAAGGCCATGTACAAAGAAACGTGAAGGAAGTGGTGAGGGAAAGCTAGAATTAGGATGTTATCAATAATTCAACCTTGATAGGTGGCGCTGCGCTCAATGGCGACACGGTGTTTTTGCAATGTTCTAATTTTGTTGGCGTGACATATGTCATGTGCATGCATACGTTGTATGTGTGTGTGTGTGTGTGTGTGTGTGTGTGTGTGTGTGTGTGTATTTTACTTATATATACGATTTATTCCCTTGATGTTTATATTTATGTATTGTTGTACAATACCTTATGGTCTTAACGTGTGTGCGTGTGTGTGTGCGTGCGTGTGTGTGTGTGCGTGCGTGCGTGCGTGCGCGCATGTCATGTTTAGTAATCTATACCCTTTTTTGTTGGATGTTTTCATTTGTTAATATTGTTGTGCAATACCCTATTGTCTTAACATGAGTATGTGTGTGTGTGTGGGGGGGGGGTTAGTATATCGTCAGCTATTGGGAATTCTTATTTGACTAGTTTTAATCTCTTCTTATGTTGCGCATGATTTTATGCCAGTGTTTACAATGAGCCTGTGATTGCACAACTTAATTTCCATGTGGATTAATAAAGTGTTTTTGATTTGATTTTGATTGATTTGATTTGATTTGTGACGGTAACAAAAATATAAACATTGTTACAATGACAATAAAGGGATTCACAAGGAAACGTTAGTGGCTGGAATACTTTAAGCATACTTAATAACTCCCAGTAACCATTATTTTTATAAGTTATGTTTAAAATATCATCACAACAGAGGAACATACAAGCCTGACTTCAGCAGTAACCCTCAGATCCCAATAAACACAATCAACCATCTCGCATTTTAACAGAACAGGGCAAATGAACACAGAAACGGCACTGGTAACAGCTAACTGACAAGTACAAACTACAACAGGAGTGGAAGTGATGGCCTAGAGGTAACGCGCCGCCTAGGAAGGCGAGAGAATCTGAGCGCGCTGGTTCCAATCACGGTTCAGCCGCCGATATTTTCTCCCCCTCCACTAGACCTTGAGTGGTGGTCTGGACGCTAGTCATTCGGATGAGACGATAAACCGAGGTCCCGTGTGCAGCATGCACTTAGCGCACGTAAAAGAACCCAC
>NC_134910.1:24687839-24690339 GCF_041734735.1 Babylonia areolata | reverse complement strand
TCTGTTCTCTTGATATCTCTGGAGCAAGAAAATGCTGCTCCTGCTGCTACTACTGCTCTGCTGCTGCTTCAAGAAAAAATGAAAAGAAAGAAAGGAAGAAATGAAGAAGACAATAGAGGAAAATAAGGAATAAACTGAATGTGATGTATTGTACGTGAACGATAAAAAAACAACACACAAAAAACCCCAACAACAACATAAGTATATAAAATACATAAACAAATAGATAGATAGATAGATAGATAGATAGATAGATAGATATATGCATAAATAAATAAGCAAATAGATAAATAAATAATCAATGAATGAATGAATGGATGGATGGATGAATGAATGAATGGATGGATGGATGATTGAATGAAGGAAGGAAGGAATGGATGGATGGATGGATAGATGGATGAATGATTTAATGAAGGAATGAATGGATGGATGGATGAACGGATGGATGGATGAATGAATGATTGAATGAAGGAAGGAATTAATGAATGGATGGATGGATGAATGATTGAATGAATTGACAAATAAATGAATAAATAAATAGATAAATGAATAAACAAATGAATGAATGAATAAATGAAAAAAAACAAGTGACTAAACACATAAACAGATAAATAAATTAATGAATAAAAAGAATAGATGACTAAACAAATACATATATAAATAAATGATTTTGAAAATAATCTACCCATACATTTCTCTTTTAACAGCAGATGAAAAAGACATGCTGCTAAAACGGAAGCATGGGGTTAAAAAAGATAAGCAGACATTCATTATTTCTAAGGGGGTGGAGGGAAAGGGAGGTCAGGGGGGAACGGGGGGTGGAGAAGGGGTAGGGGACAGGGGGGGGGAGGGTAGCTGAACAGAATTTCAACCCCCCCCCCCCCAAAAAAAAAGAAGAAAAAAAGCAATTGAAGAAGGAAACGTATTTTGCTCTAACTCGCCTGTAAATGCCCAATTATCTTTCAAGGCAACGACAATTTATCTTTTGATCACAAGTAATCACTTTCTTACTTCTTCTTCCCTTTCTTTCTTTCTTTTTCTTCTTCTCCCCCCCCCCCCCCCCCCCCCCCCCCTTCAAAATAAAAGGGTTTTTTGTTTGGGGGGGGGGGTGAGAACCATCAGTGAAGGTGTAAAATTGGAAGAAAGAAAAAAAAGTTTGGCGCGGATCGTAACTTTAAATGAAACTCTCACTATTTGGCATCAGATGGGGGTGCACCGGTAACTGACAATCGATGAGCGAGAGAGAGAGAGGGGGGGAGGGAGAAAGAGAAAGCGAGAGAGAGAGAGAGAGAGAAAGAAAGTGAGAGAGGTAGAGAGAATGGGGGAGAGAGAGAGGGGAGAGAGAGAGGGGGGGAGAGAGAGAGAGGGGGGGAGGGAGAAAGAGAAAGCGAGAGAGAGAGAGAGAGAGAAAGAAAGTGAGAGAGGTAGAGAGAATGGGGGAGAGAGAGAGAAACAGAGAGAGGGAGAGAGAGAGAGAGGGGAGGAGGGAGAAAGAGAAAGCGAGAGAGAGAGAGAGAGAGAAAGAAAGTGAGAGAGGTAGAGAGAATGGGGGAGAGAGAGAGAAACAGAGAGAGGGAGAGAGAGAGAATGACAGACAGACTTCTTCTGCGTTCACTCGTATGTACACGAGTGGGCTTTTTACGTGTATGACCGTTTTTACCCCGCCATGTAGGCAGCCATACTCCGTTTTCGGGGGTGTGCATGCTGGGTATGTTCTTGTTTCCATAACCCACCGAACGCTGACATGGATTACAGGGTCTTTAACGTGCGTATTTGATCTTCTGCTTGCATATACACACGAAGGGGGTTCAGGCACCAGCAGGTCTGCACATATGTTGACCTGGGAGATCGTAAAAATCTCCACCCTTTACCCACCAGGCGCCGTCACCGTGATTCGAACCCGGGACCCTTAGATTGACAGTCCAACGCTTTAACCACTCGGCAATTGCGCCCGTCGACAGACAGACAAACAGAGAGAGAGAGAGGGAGAAAGAAAAAAAAGGAGAGAGAGAGAGACAGTGGGAGAGTCAGAAAGAGAAACAGAGAAAGAGAGAGAGGTACAGAGACATAGACAGCCAGTCAGAGAGATCGAGGGGTGTGTGTGTGTGGGGGGGGGGGGAGAGACCGAGAGAGAAAATGGGGACAGTCAGAGAAAGTGAAGGATGGGTAGAGACAGAGACAGAGAGACTGGGAGAGAGAGGCTGGGAGAGAGAACAAGAGAAAGAAAGGGGGAGATAGGGAGACAGAGAGTGAGAGAGACAAAGGGAGAGAGAGACAGAAAGAGAGTGAGAGAGAAAGGGAGAGAGAGAGAGTGACAGAGACAAAGAAAAAGAGAGAAAGAGAGACAGACGGAGACTGAGAGAGGGAGAGAGAGACAGAGAGTGAGAGAGAGACTGAGAGGGAGAGAGAGAGGCAGAGGGAGGGAGAGAGAGGGGGCGGGAGAGTGAGAGAGAGAGAGACAGAGAGAAAGAAAGAGATAGAACGAGAGTGACAGACAGAC
>NC_134910.1:24662839-24682839 GCF_041734735.1 Babylonia areolata | reverse complement strand
CACACACACACCCTCCCCCCCCCAACACACCACACACCCACTCACATCAGACCGAAATACAGAGCACTTGTCGTGATTCTATTCCATTCTATTCTATTCTAATCTATTCCCTCCTTCCCTCCCAACACCCCACCCCCTCTCACATCGGACCAGAGTGCAGAGCGCTGATTGCAAAGTGACAGAACTTCTCCAAGATTCTATTCTGTTCTATTCTATTCTATTCTATTCACTCCCTCCTCCCACCAAACACCACCCCCCCCCCACCCCCCACTCACATCAGACCGAAGTGATAGCGGACGTGACAAACCTTCTCCAAAATCATATCCTATTCTATTCCGCTCCATTGTATTCCAGTCACCCTCCACCATCCCCCGCCCCCAACACAACACCGCCCCCCCCCACCCCCCACTCTCTCCCCTCCCGCCCCCAACACAACACCGCCCCCCCCCCGCCCCCCACTCTCTCCCCTCCCGCCCCCAACACAACACCGCCCCCCCCCCCACACACACACACACCCTCCACTCTCCCCCCTCCCGCCCCCAACACAACACCGCCCCCCCCCCCCACACACACACACCCTCCACTCTCTCCCCTCCCGCCCCCAACACAACACCGACCCCCCCCCCCCACACACACACACACACCCTCCACTCTCCCCCCTCCCGCCCCCTACACAACACCGCCCCCCCCCCACACACACACACATCCTCCACTCTCCCCCCTCCCGCCCCCAACCCAACACCGCCCCCCTCACAATCTCCACTCTCCCTCCTCCCGCCCCCAACACAACACCGCCCCCCCCCGCCCCTACACCCTCCACTCTCCCCCCCCCCCCCCGCCCCCAACACAACACCGCCCCTCCCCCCCCCCCCTCAGCCCCCAGCCCCCCACTCTCCCCCCAACATACCACCCCTCACTCACATCAAACCGTAGTGCAGAGCGCTGATGGCAAAGTGACAGAACTTCTCCAGGATGTGACTCTGGCCATTGGCGTCGTACATCAGCAGCACCCGCCTCCACCGGTACTCTTGGAGGGCCTCCAGGGTGAAGGACACCAGCGAGTTGAGGTTCGGGCCTATCCTGGTCACCAGGGCGTACATGTCCTTCTTGGCGAACTCGCTGGAGAGTCCGCCTGGAGTCACCATGGGCAGGTTCCAGTACTTCACCTGGTTTGTCACACACAGACGTGGGTATATGCTGCTGGTCAGGCATCTTATTGGCAGATGTGGTGTAGCGTATATGGATTTGTCCGAACGCAGTGACGCCTCCTTGAGCTACTGAAACTGAAACTGAAACTGTCACACACAGACGTGGGTATATGTATACATGCATGTATGTATGTATGTATATAAGTGCAGTGATGGCCTAGAGGTAACGCGCCCGCCCAGGAAGCGAGAGAATCTGACCGCACTGGTTCCAATCACGGCTCAGCCGCCGGTATTTTCTCCCCCTCCACTAGACCTTGAGTGGTGGTCTGGACGCTAGTCATTCGGATGAGACGATAAACCGAGGTTCCGTGTGCAGAATACACTTAGCGCACGTAAAAGAACCCACGTCAACAAAAGGGTTGTTCCTGGCAAAATTCTGCATGCAGGAAAGAAAGAAAGAAAAAAAAGGTGACGCTGTAGTGTAGCGACGCGCTCTCCCTGGGGAGAGCGGCCCGAATTTCACACAGAGAAATCTGATGTGATAAAAAGAAATACAAATACAAATACAAACAAATACAATATATATATGTATATGTGCATGTGCATGTGTGTGTGTGTGTGTGTGTGTGTGTGTGTGTGTGTGATAGCCAGTGATGTTCAACTATGACCATCAGAACAGCAGTGGAGGCAACTGCTGTCCTGACTATCCGGGCTAGAATCTCATGACAGTGGGGAGTGTCTGGCCCAAGTTACATCCCCATTCTCTCTCGGCCAAAAGGGTTTTAGGACAGTCGGCGTTGGGGATGGTTCCTAAAGGCCAGCTAGCCCCCAAGGCTGTAGCACTAAGAGCCAGTGCAATTTTGCCTCCGAGTTTGAGAGTCGTATTCATCCACAAAAGACAAAGTTGTAAATAATTTACCATTGTAATGGAGAAACCATTGATTATACAGCTCAAGAGACAAACAGACAGGCAGAGAGTGCGTGTGTGCGTGCGTGTGTGTGTGTGTGTCTGTGTGTGTGTGAGGCAGGGGAGAGCGGGGGGGGGGGGGGGGGGAGGGAGAGAGAATAAGAGAATAGTGTGAGGTTGTAGGGTAGATTGAAAAACAGATATAAATAGATAGATAGATTCAATCATTCATTTATTGATTTCTTCATTCATTCATTGATAGAAGGAGGGAGAACAATAAAGGTCATTTGTATGTATAAGTGTGTGTTTGTGCGCGTATGCGTGGATGCGTGTGCGCGCGCGCATGGGAGTTCGTGTTTGTGTAAGAAACAGCCAGCCAAACAGACAGCCAAACAGACAGCCCAACCACCAAGAAAACTAAACTGCAGTGCAGGGTCTCCTCTGGTGTGTGGCCTCCTAGCAACCTAACACCGATGGTTCCCTGTGGACTGCCGGCACTGGGACTGAGTCAGACGAACCTGGGTGTGGCTGTGTATGGGGGACTCGGAATGAGTGGCGTGGAAGTAATGCCACTGAAACGGCGAAGATGATGGGGGGAGCAAATAAATGAATAAATAAGATAGATAAATAGATTGTGGAGTGATGGCCTAGAGGTAACGCGTCCGTCTAGGAAGCGAGAGAATCTGAGCGCACTGGTTCGAATCACGGCTCAGCCGCCGGTATTTTCTCCCCCTCCACTAGACCTTGAGTGGTGGTCTGGATGGTAGTCATTCGGATAAGACGATAAACCGAGGTTCCGTGTGCAGCATGCACTTAGCGCACGTAAAAGAACTCACGGCAACAAAAGGGTTGTTCCTGGCAAAATTCTGTAGAAAATTCCACTCCGATAGGAAAAACATATATATCTGCACGCACGAAAAAAATAACCCCCCCCCCCCCAAATGGGTGGCGTTGTAGTGTAGCGACGCGCTCTTCCTAAGGAGAGCAGCCCGAATTTTACACAGAGAAATTTGTTGTGATAAAAAGAAGTACAAATAGAAATACAAATAAATGATTTAGGAGGGGAAAAACAGCAACAACCGCCACCCTCCCCCCGCCCCCCAAGCCTTACCTGTCTACCAACCGGCGCCGCACTGAAGTCACAGCAGGGCCCGAAGAAGACATCCACGGTGTTGGTGATGAAGGCTTCAATGGCTTCCTTCATCCCTCGCTCTATGGAACACGAGGAGTTGCGGTAGTCCACCACCAGCTCAACCCCCCTCAGCAATGGACTCGCCCCGAGCTGAACCTTGTCCACAGCTAACATCAAAGCCTCACGCACGCGCGGCCAGGAGAACAACCATTTGGGGTCGTGGGGGAGCAAGGCTGAAATCACAATTTTCCGGGGAGGAGTCTTTCCCTCTGCTAAAGCCTTGCTGGGATCGTCGGGAAGTGGGGAAGAGGCTTTAGCAGTTTTCAGAGCTGCGGGTTTGCCGTTCTTGTGATAGGGTTTGGGTTCAGGGGGTGAGGGTTTGAGTTCAGCCGGAAAGGGGTTTTCAGTGGAGGAATCGTCATCCTCTGCCGGGATCGTGGACTCGAAGAAGTCTGACGGATCTGGTGTCTCTTTGCTGGAGAACAGTCGACGCATGGGTTTAGGAGCATGCCGAAGGACGACGGTAGAATGGACTTTGCTGCTCCCGCTGATGGAGTACCTGTGGTATCCAACACCCTGGCTGTGTTTGCGGGCATGATTTTTCTTTGCAGCGCAGATTTGAATCGATGTGTGGACAGCCAGAATTACAACCAGGAAAAGAATCGGACAACGCATCGAAGATTTCATTTTGGAGGTGTGGTACCTTGTAGCCAATAGAAAACAAGGTCAACAAGAAGAGCTGTGAAGATTTTCACAACAGCAGCAGCAAAGATGATCACATAGAAACACACACAATGAAGAGAGAATAGTATATCCGTGATGAATGAATGAAAATTATACGTTGAAACCTCACACAAACACTTCAGGGATAATAAAGCACTGGTGAACACGTCAGTTTAAACAGTATCCATCAAAACAGTGAAACCTTGAACGCCGCCCGAATTTCAAACACATCCATCACATCTGAAGTTTTCAGAAACTGTTTTGCAGACACCCCACTTTCATAAATGGGTGCAGATCATGCAGCTTTTCGAATTGCGAATATCTCGATGGTTTTGAGATCACTGTCAACCTGAGACTAACTCTCGTGTGACTGTAGAACCATCAAGGCCTGAAAAAAGAGACACAAAAAACAATAGCTGATTTTTTTTTAAAGCTTTTCATACCTTAATACAGAACTCCTGGGCAATGCTGTAATGCACACGAAAGCACACGAATCGCTTTATTCGTTTTCACAAACACAAATCTCTAAACCTTTGCTTGAAGACCAGCAATCTACTGAATTTATAGAGTGCTTAATAGACTTCTTTCATCTTCTCTTCTTTGTTTCCCCCTTTTTTCGAAGCTCCTCGTGTTACTATGTTGCACAAAGGAAAAACACGAATCGCTTTTTAAAGGATCGTTTTCACGAAGCCGAATCTGTTTACACTTTGCCTGAGGACTTGTTGACCTGAAATCCAAAGTGCTTTGCTCGGAAATAGGGTAGATAGGACTAGGATCAATAAGATGTCAACATAAGAACACATCCACAAATAGAATATTAAAAAAAAAAAAAAAAAAGAAGAAGAAAAAAAGAAAAGAAAAACACATTGTGAAATGGACACCGAAAGTTTTCAGAACGCAATCTGTGTCAGATAATTTCATGAGACATACGTTTTGAAATCTGACCCAATCTCGTCGACTGATATTGATCACGTACACCACTGGTGTTGATTGCACATACTACTTGATATACTTTTTTTTTCAAAATCTTGTGTGATAAACTGGTGTCTATTTTTTTGCATTCTCTTTGCAGCAGAACCTTTAAATGAGTCAAATATTGTAGAAATTGTCATGGAAGATGGATCAAGAAATACACTTGAAGATATGTTTTTAAATCAGTTTTTCAACAATATTCAGAATAGCTGAATGTCCCAATGTTGTATACGAACTGTTGTGTCTGCGGTTACGTCCGGGCTACACTGTATCATACTGAGTCAAGTGTTCAACAGGAATGATCACTCTTCTGCTAAAATAATAATGACAAAATTAGTATGCAAGAATCAAGTCAAACATGTTTCAGAACTAAAATTTTCAGTGTTTGAAACTTTAATTCAGACATTTCACGAGATCGAATTAAAAGAAGAAACCAACAACATCAATCATGATAACAACAAAATCAAATAATAATAATTATTGAAGATATACTACGACTACTACTACTACTACTACTACTACTACTACTACTAATGTTGCACCCCCTCCTTTTTTTAAACAAATCTTGTAAACAGGCCTCTTTCTTTCCAACTGACACAGTCAGTGTCAGATTGAACACACATCCCTTGTGACAAAACCATCAGTTTTTCGATGATCTCAGATGATCAAAAATAATAGGTGTCATTTCTTCAATCTGGCCCGAGAGAAACTGATGGCAAAAAGTGGAGAAAGATCCCAAGACATGTCAACAGAGGATGGGGTGACACCAGCAAACAGTAGAGACAGACCTCAGACATGTCAACAGACGATGGGGTGACACCAGCAAACAGTGGAGAGAGACCTCAGACATGTCGACAGACGATGGGGTGAAACCAGCAAACAGTGGAGACAGACCTCAGACATGTCGACAGACGATGGGGTGACACCAGCAAACAGTGGAGAGAGAGACCTCAGACATGTCGACAGACGATGGGGTGACACCAGCAAACAGTGGAGAGAGAGACCTCAGACATGTCGACAGACGATGGTGTGACACCAGCAAACAGTGGAGAGAGAGACCTCAGACATTTCAACAGAGAATGGGGTGACACCAGCAAACAGTGGAGACAGACCTCAGACATGTCAACAGACGATGAGGTGACACCAGGAAACAGTAGAGACAGACCTCAGACATGTCGACAGACGATGGGGTGACACCAGCAAACAGTGGAGAGAGACCTCAGACATGTCAACAGACGATGAGGTGACACCAGCAAACAGTAGAGACAGACCTCAGACATGTCGACAGATGACGGGTGACACCAGCAAACAGTGGAGACAGACCTCAGACATGTCGACAGATGACGGGTGACACCAGCAAACAGTGGAGACAGACCTCAGACATGTCGACAGATGACGGGTGACACCAGCAAACAGTGGAGAGAGACCTCAGACGATGGGGTGACACCAGCAAACAGTGGAGAGAGACCTCAGACGATGGGGGGACACCAGCAAACAGTGGAGACAGACCTCAGACGATGGGGTGACACCAGCAAACAGTGGAGACAGACCACCAGACACCAGCAAACTGGCTGAAAACCATGAACAATGGAGCGCTTTCACTGCTGCCTCATGCGTCCAACAACGCGGGTGTATTAACCCTTTCACTCGCATTGATGCAGCAGCTAGGTAGAGGACCCATGTCACTGAAGGGTGACCAGATCATGGGTCTGTTATTCATGAACCTACTGCTCATTCTGTTCGGTAGTAGCGTGGACCATATTTTCTACACATCACAGGGCGGTCCACAGCTCCTCTTAGACACCATATGTTCTGTGTTTATAGCACAAGGGAATTTTGCCTTCTGAACTGACTGGCGGTGAAAGGGTTAACGCCTCAGCGAGTTGGTCTGTGGACGACAGAAGTGTGGAGGATTGGAATGATTAACCACTGTTCCTCTGACAGCTGTGCAAGTGGTTCATTGGCCCTTCACTTGTGCTTTACTGAAACAAACGAAATACAAAAAATTAACAATAATAATAATAATGGTAATAATGATAAGAAAAATTATATGGCGCAAACTCCCATTCAAAAGGCTGTAAGCACCGTGCATGAAACAACACATCAATACGATAGTGCATAATAACATACCACTGCACTTGAAAAAAAACACACAAAAAAACAACAACAAACACATATATGTGTATCGATACACCAAGACAACACTACAAATTGCAGGTAGAACACACACACACACACACGGACACACGGACACACACGCATACGTACGCGTATATGTGTTGATAACTATTGTGTTAGAACAATGTAGGTCTGATTTTTTTTTTTTTTAAAGAAGTAATAATGGAATTCGTACCAGCAGCTTAAAGTCGGTTGTTTGGTGGTTTTTGTTTTGTTTTGTTTGTTTGTTCGTTTTTTTGTGTGTTTTTTTGTTTGTTTGTTTTTTGTTTTGGGTTTTTTTGTTTGTTGTTTTGTTTTCGGTTTTTTGTTGTTGTTTGTTTGGGTTTTTTTGTTGTTGTTTTTTTGTTTGTTTGTTTTTTTTTTGGGGGGGGGTTGTTGTTGTTGTTGTTGTTTTATTCAGTCAGTTGTTCAGCCCTGACACTGCAATAAGTGTCATCAGTTTAATGACGGTACATACATTTTCCTTTCTGAGCATGGTGAGGGGGGGTGGGGGGAAGAAGTGGGAGGGGGCGGGGGGGGGGGATGGGAGGGAGTGGGGGGCGGCGGCTATTTTCGGGTATGTTTTGCTGTTTGTTTCCTCATTTCCCTTATCTTTATTGTGTGTCCTCAGTAGTAGCAGTGTCTATGATTGCAAAATGAAAATGATCAGATATATTAAAAGATTAGTGAATGGATAATAAACGAGCAAAGCAAATAAATATATAAACAAACAAATATCTATGAATGAGTAAATGAATACATATATACATATATACACACATAATACATACATACATATATTTCAAGTAAATAAATAAATCAATTGATACATAAACAAATAAATCAATCAATCAATCAATCGATGATTACATGACTGAATAAATCAATCAATCAGATAGATAGACAGACAGACAGATAGATAGATAGATATACAGCCCCACAGATGACCCATAATCACATAATCTCCATAACATTGCACAGGCTGTAAACAGAACCCGGACCAAGAAAAATGAATAAATAAATAAATAAATAAAATAAAATAAAGGTGCAGGGGAAACGATCCATTGAAAACTAGCAATGTGAAAAAGCTGCCATCGCTCTCATGAAAGAAAAGGAGGGCAGGGAGAAGAAGAAAGAGTAAACGAAGGATAAGATGAAAAGATGAAAAATGAATGATGACATGAACACGAGAGGAAGGAAGCAGTGATTGTGATTAAGTAACATCAGCAGCTACATCATCAGCTGGAGAAGAAGAAGAAGATGATGGTGATGATGAAGAAGAAGAAAGAATGAAAGAACGAAGAAGAAAGAAAGGGAGAAAGGAACAAAAAAAAAAACAAAAAAAAAAGAGGAAAGAAAGAAGAAGAAGAGGAAACGAAAGTAAGAACGAAAGAAAGAAGAAGAACAAGAAGTAGAAGAAGGAAAGAAAGAAGAAAAGGGAGAAGAAGAAAAGAAGGAAAGAAAGAAGAAAAAGGAGAAGAAAAGAAGGAAAGAAAGAAGGAGAAAGAAGAAAGAAAGAAGAAAAAGGAGAAGAAGAAAGAAGGAAAGAAAGAAGAAAAAGGAGAAGAAAAGAAGGAAAGAAAGAAGGAAAAGGAGAAGAAAAGAAGGAAAGAAAGAAGGAAAAGGAGAAGAAGAAAGACAGAAGAAAAAGGAGAAGAAAAGAAGGAAAGAAAGAAGGAAAAGGAGAAGAAAAGAAGGAAAGAAAGAAGGAAAAGGAGAAGAAGAAAGAAAGAAGAAAAAGGAGAAGAAAAGAAGGAAAGAAAGAAGGAAAAGGAGAAGAAAAGAAGGAAAGAAAGAAGAAAAAGGAGAAGAAAAGAAGGAAAGAAAGAAGGAAAAGGAGAAGAAGAAAGAAAGAAGAAAAAGGAGAAGAAAAGAAGGAAAAGGAGAAGAAGAAAGAAAGAAGAAAAAGGAGAAGAAAAGAAGGAAAGAAAGAAGAAAAAGGAGAAGAAAAGAAGGAAAGAAAGAAGAAAAAGGAGAAGAAAAGAAGGAAAGAAAGAAGAAAAAGGAGAAGAAGGAAAGAAAGAAGAAGAATGAACGAACGAAAGAAAAAAGAACGAAAGAAGACGAAGAAGAAAGAGAACAAAGAAAAGAAGAAGAAGAAGAAGAGGGGAAAAAAAACACAACAAAAAACCAACAACAGAATGCCACAGTTTGTTTTCGAAAATAAATAAAGTTCGAGTCATCCTCAAACACAAAACAAAACCCAAGAATAATAATGTTTTAATTAAAGTTTGTTCATCGGGTGGTTTTGTTTTGTTTTAACTCCCAGGGGATTTCCTGCTGGCTTCTTTGCCTGCTTTCATTTTCTCGGCTTAATGAAAAGCTTCGGATTTGTTTTGCCCACTGTTTTATTCTTAGTTGTGTGTGTCTCAGAGTTTGCGATATTTTGTTTTCAATGTTTCCACGACGAAAAACGATTGGGGTGGGGGTGGACAACAATGCTGCTATAGAAATCCATTTTTGGAGGGGTTTGGGAAGGGGGTGGGGGGAACCTTGTGTGGGGGGGGGGGGTCTACTTGTCAAGGCTGTACTCTCGTCATAGATAATCACATCCCGGTGTAAACCAGGCTGAGATATATATATATATATATATATATATATATATATATATATATATATATATATACACATATATATATATATACAGACACCTGGTACTGTTGGTCAGTAAATTTGAAGAACATTCCCAAAGACGCATCTCCGTAACAGCGCCTGGTGGGTAAAGGGTGGAGATTTTTCCGATCTCCCAGGTCAACGTATGTGCAGACCTGCCAGTGCCTGAACCCCCTTTGTGTGTATACGCACGCAGAAGATCAAATACGCATATAGATTTTTTTTGTTTATTATCTTATCTACGCTTCTTATCTTTGTTCAGTTTGGTCAGCCTTTATTCATTCCTTAGGATACTCACATATTTAATTTGAGAATGTTTGTTTATCGAAATCAATCTCTTTCTTCTTTTTCTTCATCATCTCAATCATCATCATGATCATCTTCTTCTTCTTTTAAAATTCGCGTATTTCCTTTTCTGTGCATTTGTTGTTGTCTGATTCGTTCGTTATTCTATTTTTTGGGGGGAATATTTTCGGTCTGCATGTCTATATACTCCCTACGTCCCCCCCCCCCCCCCCCCCCCCCCCCGGCCCCCCTGCCCCCTTCCCCAATCTCGTGTCCTGAGGGGTTTCCTGAAATAAACTCATCTTCATTTTTTCTTACACTGTCGTGTCTTGTTCATTTAGACTTCTTGATTCAATTATCTATTTTGGTTTTGAGTTTGTAAGTTTCCTTATTTCGTCTTGCAAAACTTTTGTGTCATCTCAACGGCGAAATAGTGCTGCGTTTTTAATTTACAAGTTTTAAAGACATGCCAAGACTACTGTCTGTTCTTATTTTCATATTTTGCCGTTTTCGGTAAAAGCATATATATATATATATATATATATATATATATATATATATATATATTCAGTTTCAGTTTCAGTAGCTCAAGGAGGCGTCACTGCGTTCGGACAAATCCATATACGCTACACCACATCTGCCAAGCAGATGCCTGACCAGCAGCGTAACCCAACGCGCTTAGTCAGGCCGTGAGAAAAAAAAATTATGTATATATATATATATATATATATACATATATATAATATGTCTTTATGACCAAGTGTACCGGAGTCACAACGAATATTGCGGGGGTACATAAGAAGTACGAACTTAAATCGAAAATCATGTGTGTGTGTGTGTGTGTGTGTGTGTGTGTGTGTGTGTGTGTGTGTGTGTGTGTGTGTGTGTGTGTGTGTGTGTGTGTGTGTGTTAAAAACACTTATTTGTGGATTTGTTTCTGACTTTTCTCTAGGGAGTGGGAAATGGGGGGGGGGGGGGGGATGGGGGGTATTGTTTCCCTGTTTATTCCTTCTTCTTTTATATATATATATATATATATATATATATATATATATATATATATTATTCTTTTCATTTTTGGCGATACCGATTTTTTTTTTTTTTTTTTTTTGGTGTGTGTGTGTGTGATCGTGTGTGTGTGTGTGTGTGCGTGCGTGCGTGTGTGATATTGAATTATCTCCTTTGGCCGCAGACTTAGTTGCCTGACATACGTGTTGACCTGGTCAATATGGTCAGAGAAAAATATATTTTAAAAAAAACCCACCCCAAAACACGGGTTTTGTGTCTGTATCTCGCTGTTTGTCTGCCTGTTTCCTTATCTGTATGAGGTCTCTGTCTGTCTGTCTGTGTTTTTCTGTCTGTCTCTCTCAGTCTGTCTGTCTGTCTCTCTCAATCTGTCTCTCTGTCTGTCTCTCTCTATCTCTTTCTATCTGTCTGATGGTCTGTCTGTCTGCTTCTGTCTGTCTGTCTCTCTCTCTGCCTCCTCCGTCTCCTCCGTCTCTTCTGTCTGTTTCTATGCCTCTCTCTCTCTCGTTCTCCCTCTTTCCACACACACACACACACACACACACACACACACACACACACACACACACACACACACACACACACACACACACACACACACACACACACACACACACACACACACACACACTAGGAGACAGAGACACAAGGAGACAGAGGCAGGCACTAAGACAGACAGACACAGAGAGAGAGAGACAGACAGAAACAGACAGACAGACAGTCATTCACACAGACTCTGCAAACATCCAGCTCAGTTCTGGCCAATCATCAGGTGATTCCCATGATTCCAGATCGCTGCTCAAACATGCAGCGGACAGATTTACAATGTGCCCTGTTGCAGAACGAGTCAGGCGACGTTGGGACCTGTGGCCCAGTGTTCACCAGTGATCAGGGTTCCAGCCCCCGTTTCGGCATGGTGTTGTGTCCCTTGGGAAAGGGCACTTTACTCCGGTTTTTCCTAATTCCTCCTCGTTCAGATAAACTTTCCAGTCAAAGGGCGAGAGCGGGATTCTTCTTCTTCTTCTTCTTCTTCTTCTTCTGCGTTCACTCGTATGCACACGAGTGGGCTTTTACGTGTATGACCGTTTTTACCCCGCCATGTAGGCAGCCATACTCCGTTTTCGGGGGGGCGGGGGAGGGGGGGGGTGTGCATGCTGGGTATGTTCTTGTTTCCATAACCCACCGAACGCTGACATGGATTACAGGATCTTTAACGTGCGTATTTGATCTTCTGGTTCAGGCACTAGCAGGTCTGCACATATGTTGACCTGGGAGATCGTAAAAATCTCCACCCTTTTACCCACCAGGCGCCGTCACCGTGAATCGAACCCGGGACCCTCAGATTGACAGTCCAACGCTTTAACCACTCGGCCATTGCGCCCGTCGAGAGCGGGATTCGAACCCACACCCTCACGGACTCTGTGTATTGGCAGACGAGTGTCTTAACCAGTCCGCCACCTCCCTCCTCTCTCAGTGCAGAGACATAAGAAGGCAGGAAAGGAATGAAGACAACAAAAAATGAAAAAAAAAAACTACCCCCTCCCCCCAAAAAAACAAAACAAATCAAAACAAAAAAAAAAAAATCTTTGATTAATCAATTGTCAAATCAAAACGAAAGAAAGAAAGAATGAAAGAAAGAATCTGTCCACCCCCAAAAAATCGTTGATTGATTAATTAATTAATTATCAAATGAAAACGAAAGAAGGAAAGACAGAATCTACACCCCTCCCGTCCCCCCCGCACCCCCCCCCCCCCCCCCAAAAAAAAAAAAGTTGAATAATTGATTATCAAATAAAAACGAATTAAAGAAGGAAAGAGAGAAAGAAAAAAGAAAGAATGAAAGGGAAAAAAAAAAAAGAAAGAAAGAACGAAAGAAAGAAAGAAAGAAAACACGAAAGAAAGAATCCCCCCCCCCTCCCGCCAAAAAAAACAACAACCAAAAAACGAAAGAAATAAAAAAAGAAAAAAAGCGAAAGAAAGAAAAGAAAGAAAGAATCTATCCCCCCCCAACCCCCCTCCCCACCCGCCCCCCAAAAAATCGTTGATTAATTAATTATCAAATCAAAACGAAAGAAAGAAACAAGCAAAGAAAGAAGGAAGGAAGGAATGAGAGTGAGTGCAATAACGATGCCATGAAAACCAGGGATTTTCAAAGAGGAAATTAGGATTGGGGGGGAGGGGGGGGGTTGAATGGAGGATTGTGGGGGGAGGGGGGCATTGAGGGAGGGAGGGGGAGAGCGATTCTGAAACGTCTGTCTGTCTGTCTCTCTTTCTCACTCTTCCTCTCTCTCTCTCTTTCACTCTCTCTCTCTCTCTCTCACTATATCTCTCTCTCTCACTCTATCTCTCTGTCACTATCTTCCTCAGTCTTTTTTTTCTCTCTTTCACTCTCTGTCTCTAGCTCTCACTCTTTCACTCTCACGCTATCTGTCTGTCTCACACTCTTTTTTCTCTCACTTTCTCTCTCTCTCTCTTTGATGGTCGAACTGCACTTTGTTGCACAGATTGATTGATTTCGTTTTGGCTTTGGTTTTCATCAATATTATTACTATTGATGCATGTTGTTATTTGTATTATGAACCCCCCATGTCATTAGGGCTGTAAAGCTATTGACATTAAAGTGTTCAGTGTTCAGTGTTCTCTCTCTCGCTCTCTCTCTCCATCGCTCTCTAGCTGTCTCTCTCTGTCTCTCTATCACTCTCTCACTCCTTCTCTCTCTCTCTCTCTCTCTCTCTCTCTCGCTCCCTTACAGATGAAATCATTGAAAAGTAGTTATATCTTACAGGACATCTGATTAACGAACTAACCAACTAATTAACCAACAAACCAACAAACAAACCTACAAACTAACCAGGCAACCTCACAAGCAACAAACCCACCAACTACCAAACTACATATCTAACTAAATACCTACCTACCTACTTGACTGACTGACTGATTGATTGATATGGATATTTATATATCGCCTATCCTCAGTCGGAGACCAAGCTCTAGGCGCTTTACAAACACGGAGTCATTTACACAACAGGCTGTCTACCTGGGTAGAGCCGACTGACGGCTGTCATTGGGCGCTCATCATTCGTTTCCTGTGTCATTCAATCAGGTTTCAGGCACGCACACCTACACACTCAAACAAACATGCAACATTTAACATTTTACGTGTATGACCGTTTTGTTTTTTTTACCCCGTCATGTAGGCAGCCATACTCCGTTTTCGGAGTTGTTGTTGTTGTTGTGTCGTTTTTGTTGTTGTTGTTTTTCTGGTTTTGTTTTTGTTTTCTTCTTTTTGAATTAAAGAAAGATTCTAAAACGTGTAAACATAGCTGCAAACATTCATTCCATATCAAATTATCATACTCGTTCATTGTCACTTTGTATTGAATCGACAGTAAAACAATGTGAAAAGATAGAAACATTCTCTCTCTATATATTTCTTCTTCTTCTCCTTTTTTTCTTCTTCTTCTTCTTTTTCAATTGGAAGACACGAGCATAGTTGTTGAAATCAGTTGCTACATCTTTTCCTTTTATGTACCTCCGTTGTTTATATCCAAGCCGACCACAATGGACAGTATCAGGGGAGAAAACCGGTTACTTGTCGTGGCATTCAAAATTTGATATTCATGTTGTGCAAAGAAATTTCGTCGGCGTTATTTTGAAAAAATAAAAAAAATAAAAAAAAATAAATGGAAAATAAACACCCAAAAAACCGTTTCTCATTAAAATACTTCCAAGCCTACAAGCCTACTATGAAATAATGTGTGTGTGTGTGTGTGTGTGTGTGTGTGTGTGTGTGTGAGATTCCAGTTTCTAACTCAGACTTCAACCAGTCGGAATCAGTTGCATTGTCGTCGCATGCAAGCAGAGACGTAAAAAAAAAGGAAAGAAAAAAAAAAAGATAATGATAGAAATAAGTATTAAAAAAAAAACGGTAAGAAAAATCTCTTAGCATTCATTCAATATTCGGAAGACCCAGACATGCCCAAGGCCCTTTTCAAAGTTTTTCATTTCTTGTGGATATTTGAACTTCGACGAAAACTCAAAACTTTCACTTGCAATGAATTTATTCCCATACATAGAACGAAATTCTTGAAATGTGTGTGTGTATGTGTGTGCGTGTGTGTGTGTGTGTGTGTGTGTGTGTGTGTGTGTGTGTGTGTGAGGGGGTGGGGGGGGGTTAGGGGGGGCAGGGAGTGGGAGTAAGAGAGGGGTTGTACAAATGCAACACAACAACTCATACCTACACACAGGGCCTCACAAACCACCTTTCGTTTCAACCACAACCACATGTGCTCCAGCATATAGCTTACTAACGGAGACACTTGCGGGCGGGGGGTGGGGGGTGGGGGGGAAGCGGTTTTAAATATCGAGGTTTCTGTTTAAAAAAAAAAAAGCACTGAAAACAGAATAATCAGAAGAAGAAGAGGGGGAAAATAATGATGGAGAAACAGCTGAAACAAGACATGACAAGAAAAAAAAAAAAAAAACAAAAGGAAAACAAAGATTGGTGAAAAACATGAAGCAGAAAGAAATCTACAACCTATGGCTAGCGGTGGTCAGTAATCGTCAACAGCAGTCCCCACACCACTACTCACCTAATGATCCGGTTGACCTGACAAAAATTGAAAGCGAAATGGGAAGCCCAGAGTGACATGAGGCAATGCGCAACTTTCAGATTCAAAAGCCTACATGGTCATACTGCCCAGGACATGCAGGTGTTAAGGGAAATGAGCGAGCTGACAGACTTGCCGGTAACGCAACAACAACGAGAGGTTTACATCTAGAAAAATCGGAAATCCTCAGAAAAGTCATAGAATACCAAAAGGGTACAAGGCCATCACACCATCGATCGCCTCAAAGAAAGAAAGGTAGAGAGAGAGGGAGCGGCCGTAAGTCTAACATGAAAGGTAGAGCACGATGCTTTGCAAATCAAACAAATATCGGCATCATTTCCAAACCAACATTGCGCAAATTTCTTCAAAAACGGAACACAGTCTCTGTGGGCTTTTCCAAATACAATTAGACTGAGCAACAGTCCAGACGCCATTTTCCTGGCATCAGAGATCTTTTCCCACCCTTCTTGTGGCAAATCTGTGGCAGCATGTGTGTATGTGTGTGTGTGTGGGTGTGTGTGCCTGTGGGTGTGTGTGCGTGTTTGTCTGTGTGTAGTGTAGCGTATATGGATTTGTCCGAACGCAGTAACTGAATTGAACTGACAGGAAATAATTCCAACAATACCTTTTTTTATCTTTAATTCAGTAAGACGGCAATGGATCAGGTATACAAACAAATAAACAAGAAAACAAATAAGAACACAAACAAACAAAAGCAAGCACATTATCTGCCCACAAACAAAGAAAACAAACAAGCAAAAAGCAAGCAGATTATTTGCCCTGGAGACAAACCGTTTGTTTGTTTTGTGTGTGTGTGTGTGTGTGTGTGTGTGTAACAACAGAGACAGACTGTTTAACGTTTATACCGTGCTTAAGTGGGGAGGGTTTATTTCTGACGCTGAATACAAACCAACAAAGCGACAAACAAAGAAATAAAGAAACAAACAAACAAACGAATTGCCAGACAGAGAGAGAGAGAGAGAGAGAGGAATGAGGTTGCTCTGGTGAGACAGAGACTGAGGCTGTCTGAGAGGGGGAGAGGGAGAGGGGGGCCGGGGGAGAGGGAGAGAGAGAGGGGGGCGAGGAAGAAAGTGAGAGAGTGAGTGAGAGGGAGACAGACAATGGAAGAAAGAAAGAGAGAGAGACAAACAGGCAGAGAGAGACAGAGCGAATGTGAAAGAAAGAGAGAGACAGACAGTGAGAGACAGACAGGGAGACAGATAGAGAAAGAGATATTGAGACAGAGAGACATACACATAAGTACTGAGACAGAGATGGACAAAGAGACAGACAGACAGAAACACAAAGAGACAAAGGCAGAGAGAGGGAGATAGGGGAGAGAGAGGGGGGGGGGGGGACAGACACAGACAGAAACAGAGAAACACAGGCAGAGAGAGAAAGAGTGAGAGAAAAAAGGAGAGAAACAATAGCACAGAGAGGGAGAGAGAGGTGATAGGAAACATAGAGAGAGAGAAAGGCAGAGAGACAGAGACACAAAGGTAGGTACATGGAATGAAAGAGACAGGGCAGCAGTGAACCAGAGACAGAGACAGATACAGACAGTGGCTGGCAGACGAAAGCAGAGAGACAGAGACAGGGCAACAGTGAACCAGAGACAGAGACAGATACAGACAGTGGCTGGCAGACGAAAACAGAGACAGAGACAGGGCAGCAGTGAACCAGAGACAGAGACAGATACAGACAGTGGCTGGCAGACGAAAACAGAGACAGAGACAGGGCAACAGTGAACCAGAGACAGAGACAGATACAGACAGTGGCTGGAGACGAAAACAGTGAGACAGTGACAGGGCAACAGTGAACCAGAGACAGAGACAGATACAGACAGTGGCTGGCAGACGAAAAATGAGAGACAGAGACAGGGCAACAGTGAACCAGAGACAGAGACAGATACAGACAGTGGCTGGCAGTCGAAAACAGAGACAGAGATAGGGCAGCAGTGAACCAGAGACAGAGACAGATACAGACAGTGGCTGGCAGACGAAAACAGAGACAGAGACAGGGCAGCAGTGAACCAGAGACAGAGACAGATACAGACAGTGGCTGGCAGACGAAAACAGAGACAGGGCAGCAGTGAACCAGAGACAGAGACAGATACAGACAGTGGCTGGCAGACGAAAACAGAGACAGAGACAGGGCAACAGTGAACCAGAGACAGAGACAGACAGTGGCTGGCAGACGAAAACAGAGAGACAGAGACAGGGCAACAGTGAACCAGAGACAGAGACAGATACAGACAGTGGCTGGCAGACGAAAACAGAGAGACAGAGACAGGGCAGCAGTGAACCAGAGACAGAGACAGATACAGACAGTGGCTGGCAGACGAAAACAGAGAGACAGAGACAGGGCAACAGTGAACCAGAGACAGAGACAGATACAGACAGTGGCTGGTAGACGAAAACAGAGAGACAGAGGCAGGGCAGTTGTGAAGCAGAGACAGAGACAGATACAGACAGTGGCTGGCAGACGAAAACAGAGACAGAGACAGGGCAACAGTGAACCAGAGACAGATACAGACAGTGGCTGGCAGACGAAAACAGAGACAGAAACAGGGCAACAGTGAACCAGAGACAGAGACAGATACAGACAGTGGCTGGCAGACGAAAACAGAGACAGAGACAGGGCAGCAGTGAACCAGAGACAGAGACAGATACAGACAGTGGCTGGCAGACGAAAACAGAGAGACAGAGACAGGGCAGCAGTGAACCAGAGACAGAGACAGATACAGACAGTGGCTGGCAGACGAAAACAGAGACAGAGACAGGGCAGCAGTCAAGCAGAGACAGAGACAGAGACAGATACACACAGTGGCTGGCAGACGAAAACAGAGACAGAGACAGGGCAGCAGTGAGACAGAGACAGAAACAAACAGTGGCTGGCAGACGAAAGTAGAGAGACAGAGACAGGGCAACAGTGAACAAGAGACAGAGACAGATACAGACAGTGGCTGGCAGACGAAAACAGAGACAGAGACAGGGCAGCAGTGAACCAGAGACAGAGACAGATACAGACAGTGGCTGGCAGACGAAAACAGAGACAGAGACAGGATAGCAGTGAACCAGAGACAGAGACAGATACAGGCAGTGGCTGGCAGACGAAAACAGAGAGACAGAGACAGGGCAGCAGTGAACCAGAGACAGATACAGACAGTGGCTGGCAGACGAAAACAGAGACAGAGACAGGATAGCAGTGAACCAGAGACAGAGACAGATACAGGCAGTGGCTGGCAGACGAAAACAGAGACAGAGACAGGACAGCAGTGAACCAGAGACAGAGGCAGATACAGACAGTGGCTGGCAGACTAAAAACAGAGACAGAGACAGGGCAGCAGTGAACCAGAGACAGAGACAGATACAGACAGTGGCTGGCAGACGAAAACAGAGAGACAGAGACAGGGCAGCAGTGAACCAGAGACAGAGACAGGGCAACAGTGAACCAGAGATAGAGACAGATACAGACAGTGGCTGGCAGACGAAAACAGAGAGACAGAGACAGTGCAACAGTGAACCAGAGATAGAGACAGATACAGACAGTGGCTGGCAGACGAAAACAGAGAGACAGAGACAGGGCAGCAGTGAACCAGAGACAGAGACAGGGCAACAGTGAACCAGAGACAGAGACAGATACAGACAGTGGCTGGCAGACGAAAACAGAGACAGAGACAGGGCAGCAGTGAACCAGAGACAGAGACAGATACAGACAGTGGCTGGCAGACGAAAACAGAGAGACAGAGACAGGGCAGCAGTGAACCAGAGACAGAGACAGATACAGACAGTGGCTGGCAGACGAAAACAGAGAGACAGGGCAACAGTGAACCAGAGACAGAGACAGATACAGACAGTGGCTGGCAGACGAAAACAGAGAGACAGAGACAGGGCAGCAGTGAACCAGAGACAGAGACAGATACAGACAGTGGCTGGCAGACGAAAACAGAGAGACAGAGACAGGGCAGCAGTGAACCAGAGACAGAGACAGATACAGACAGTGGCTGGCAGACGAAAACAGAGAGACAGAGACAGATACAGACAGTGGCTGGCAGACGAAAACAGAGAGACAGAGACAGATACAGACAGTGGCTGGCAGACGAAAACAGAGAGACAGAGACAGTCAGACAAAGAAGCTCATCCAAGTATTGTTATGATCACGTTTGTTTCAAAATCGGTATTGAGAAGACAAAAGAATAATAACAAAAGAAGCAAGAACAACAACAACAACAACAGATACAGCGAAATACGAAACAGCGTGCTACTTGAAAACAAGTGCAAAACAACAACAACAACAATAACAACTAAAGTTCTGATTTCTGTTGTGTTTTTGTTTTTCGATATGAGCACACACACACACACACACACACACACACACACACACACACACACACACACACACACACACACACACACACACACAGA
>NC_134910.1:24640339-24647839 GCF_041734735.1 Babylonia areolata | reverse complement strand
GCTCCAGTAATTTCGTTATTATTAATGTTAGTAAGCCATTGATCTACTAAATTTGTTAGTGCAGAATGACATGAGTGATTAGCTCTAAATCCAGACTGGTTTGGATGGAACAAGTCAAAATTATTAAAATGCTTAAGAATATGTTTATTTATATGATTTTCCAGGGGTTTTGATAATATTGGCAAAATAGAAATTGGTCTGTAGTTTGATGGTTCAGATCGATCACCATTCTTATATATAGGAATAACTTTAGCAGTTTTGAGCGTTTTGAGAGAGAGAGAGAGAGAGAGCTAAAGGGAGAAAGAGAGAGTGGAGGGAAGATTTAGCGAAAGAGAGAGAGAGAGAGAGAGGGGGAGTGGGAGAAAGAGAGGGAGGGGGAGAAGAAGAGAAAGATAAACAGGAGAGGGAGAAAGAGAGGTGTCGAGAGAGAGAGAGTGAGAGAAAAAAGAGAAGGTGGAGAGAGTGAGAGAGAGTGAGAGAAAAAAGAGAAGGTGGAGAGAGTGAGAGAGAGAGTGAGAGAAAAAAGAGAAGGTGGAGAGAGTGAGAAAAAAAAGAGAAGGTGGAGAGAGTGAGAGAGAGTGAGAGAAAAAAGAGGTGGAGAGAGTGAGAGAGAGTGAGAGAAAAAAGAGGTGGAGAGAGTGAGAGAGAGTGAGAGAAAAAAAGAGAAGGTGGAGAGAGTGAGAGAGAGTGAGAGAGTGAGAGAAAAAAAGAGAAGGTGGAGAGAGTGAGAGAGAGTGAGAGAAAAAAGAGGTGGAGAGAGTGAGAGAGAGTGAGAGAAAAAAGAGGTGGAGAGAGTGAGAGAGAGTGAGAGAAAAAAAAGAGAAGGTGGAGAGAGTGAGAGAGAAAAAAGAGAAGGTGGAGAGAGTGAGAGAAAAAAGAGACGGTGGAGAGAGTGAGAGAAAGAGAGAGACATAAAAGGGAGAGACAGAGAGTGAGAGAGAGAGAGAGAGAGAGAGTAAGAGGGAAAGAGAGGAGAGATCCGTGGAAGTGTGAGAAGAGAGAGAGAGAGAGCTGGGCAGGGGGTAGGGGGTGATGGAGGGGGGGTGAAAAAGAGAAAGAGTAAGAGAGGAGAGACAGAGACAAAAACAGAGTCTGGGAGACAGATTGACGCAACCAGAGACTGAGACAGAGAAAGACAGACAGACAGACAGACAGACAAAGAACAAGACAAGACGGAAATCGAAAAAAAAACCAACTATATAATCAAACTATTTGTTTTCCTGTCTACACAATTCTCACGACCCTTTTGTTGCCTGTGGGTTCTTTAACGCGCACTGACTGCGTGTTGCACACATACGGGGCCACTGTTTATCGTCAGTCCAATTGCTCCGAATGACTAGCGTTCAGACCACCACTCAGAGTCTAATGGAGAGGAAGAAAACACTGGCGAAAGTGTGGGATCCGATTAAGTGTTGTCAGATTCTACATGGAAGCTTTACAGCCAGGCCTCTGAGTACTGAACAAAGTGCCCCCCTCTCGCCCCCCCCCCCACCCCCCCCCACTCCCACACTTACACACACCCATACACACTGTCTCTCTGTCCCTGTCTCTCTCTCTCTCACACACACACACACCTGCACACACACACACACACACACACCCATACACACACTCTCTCTCTGTCTCTGTCTCACACACACACACACACACACACCTACACACACACACACACACACACACACACACACACACACATACACACTCTCTCTCTGTCTCTGTCTCTCTCACACACACACACACACACACACACACACACACACACACACACACACACATACACACACCTACACACACACACACACACACACACACACACACTCACATACACACTCTCTCTGTGTCTCTCTCACACACAAACATACACACACACTCACTCACACACACACACACACACACTTACACACACACACACACACACACACACACACACACACACACACAAATACACACACACACACCCCCTCTCTCTCTCTCTCTCACACACACTCTTACACACACTCTCTCTCTCTCTCTCTCTTTCACATACACACACACACTACCTCCCCCCCCCCCTCACACACACACACACACACACACACACACACACACACACACACACACACAACTACACACACACACATACACTCACACGCACACACCTACACTCACACACACACACACACACACACACACCTACACACACACCTACATTCACACACACACACACACACACACACACACACACACACACACACACACACACACACACACACACACACACACACCCTGTTTTGTTTATCTCCAAAGTCCATGCAGGCATGTTCAAACTGAACATCACAGAGGCAAGGGTTATTGCTGCCTGAAATAGAGACAGGCCGGTCAACATTAAACCAGAATGAAAGAGAGAGGGGGGTGGAGAGAGAGAGGGGGGGGGGAGAGAGGGGGGGGGCCGGGGAAGGGAGAGAGACAGAGATAGAGAGAGAGATGGGGAAAGAGAGAGAGAAGGCAAGACAAGACAAATTCTTTATTTCGAGTATAATAGATAAGCACTGGTTTTCCTCTTTTTTTTCACATCCAGTCCACACCCTGAATAGGGTCTACACCACACAATACTAAATAAAATAAAAGCATTCAGTTTGAAAGAGAGAGAGGGGGGGGGAGACAGACAGACAGAGACAGAGAGAGGGGGAGAGAGAGTGGGGGGGGGGGGGAGAATGAGTCGGACAGACAGAGAGAGACAGACACACGAAGAAAATGAGACAGAGACAGAAACATAGAGGGACAGGGAAGAGAGAGAGACAGACAGACAGACATACAGAGTCAGAAAGACACACAGAGAGAAAGAGACAGAAAATGAGAAAGAGAAAGAGACAGACAAACAGAGACAGACAGACAGACACACACACACACACACACACACACACACACACACACACACACACACACACACACACACACACACACGAGAGAGAGAGAGAGAGAGAGAGAGAGGGAAAGAGAAAGGGGGAATATAAAGAGAGAACACTGAACACTGAAATGTTAAATGTCATTAGCTGTAAAGCTCAAGTGACATATCAGAACAAAAATGGTGCAAAAAAAAAAAAAGAAAAAAAAAAAAAAGAAAAAGAAAGAAACAGAAAGGAAAAACCTAATCAAAGTAAACTAAACTACTAAGGGACAAGCGGCACTTTGGTACTTTGTCATTAGCTGAAAATGTAAAATGTCCATGTGGCAGGCGGGTACTGTGCCCCCCCCCCCCTCCCCCCTCCCCCCCCCACAGTCCGCTCCCCCCCCCCCCACGCATTCGTTCGCCTCCAAGGTTTGAGCAGTACACAGGAAACAAAGTATATATAATAATCCGTATAATAGTTACTTACGCATGTGACATCGACACACATCATATCCATACAAAGACATAGCAAAGTACATGTAAAACATACAATGGTTATTTAAGAATGTAGCACCGAAACACGTCATATCAATACGAACACATCATTAAAATACATGGTCTAAATTGACCATCCAAATGTAACTCTTTCTTTTTGTCTATGCCTTTTTTTCTCTCCCTCATAGAACCCATACAAAGTTTTTAATCGATTAGTGAGTATTTGGACTGATAATAGACGTTTTACGTATATTTACTGCCTCGGATACATATTTTGCTGCTGAGAGTATCATAACTTGATTTTCTGTCAGTTTGCCGAACAAAGGGTACAGGTGTTTTTTTTTCGCAGTTCTTGGAATCTTTTGCAGTTAAATATGAAATGATTTTCATCTTCTGGGCTTTCGCCACACATTGGGCAAGGGGATGTTGCTACGTCTGAATCGAGCCATCTTCTGTTGGCATTCAGTCCAAGTGCTCTCAATCTGAGCCTCGCAAAACAGATTCTGTGCCACTTGTGTGTGTGTGTGTGTGTGTGTGTGTGTGTGAGAGAGAGAGAGAGAGAGTGTGTGTGAAATTTAGAGATCGCTTCTAATGGTAGGAAGAGAGAGACACACACACACACACACACACACACACAGAGTGAGAGAGAGAGAGAGAGAGAGAGAGAGAGAGAGAGAGAGAGAGACACAGAGAGAGAGAGAGAGAGAGAGACGCGCATTATGAGTTCACCAGATGATTGAATGAGAAACGTAGCATGAAAATTATCAAAGGGACAGCCCCCCTCCCCCCCCCCCCCCCCCCCACACACACACCCCTCACCCCCCTACCCCCCTCCTCTTTTTTTTCATATTTATTTCAAATTACATCTTAGTTTATTTTCAGGGGAAATAATTTTGTCCAGGGGCGACAATCAGGGTGATAGTTAACTAGGGTACACGTTCCTTTTCGTGCACGCACACACAAATCTGAAGGGGGAAAAATCACTACTCTTATATTTGTTTATTCTTTTTCTTCTTTTTTTCTTTTTTTTTAATACTCTTTCTGGGTTTTTTTTGTGTGTGTGTGTGTGTGTTCTTTTGTTATTTTGCTGTGTTTCTATCTATCTATCTATCTATCTATCTATCTATCTATCTATCTATCTGTCTGTCTGTCTGTCTAATCCAGTGTGTGTGTGTTGTTTGTGTGTGTGTGTGTGTGTGTGTTTGTCTCTGTGTGTGTGTGTGTGTGTGTGTGTGTGTGTGTGTGTTTGTGTGTGTGTGTGTGTGTGTGTGTATGTCTCTGTGTCTGTGTGTGTGCGCGCGTGCTTTCAAACGCGCACACGTGAGCAAACGCACGTGTGCAGCAGTAAGTGTCTATCTGTCAGTGTGTGTGGGGGGAGGGTGTGTATGTGGGGGGAGGGGGGGAGGGGGGGAGGTGTGTACGTGTGGGTGTGCAGGTGAAGGGAGGAGTGGTGCAGAAGTGAGGGGGGTCGAGGGGGTGGGGGGGTGGCAGTGTGATTGGTCCAGAGGAATAGACTTTCCTTATCCGCCATAGCCACAGTGTGTGTGTCGATCCTAAGCAGGAGAGAGACACCTATCTACCTGGTGCCTGGCTTGTAAACCTGTCCCTTTGAAGTGGTTTGCTGAGCCCTTGGAATTCCCCCTGCTACTGGTTCTGGTTGTGGCTCTGTTTCACTGTTTGTTTGTCTGTTTGTTTGTCTGTCTGTCTGTTTGTCGCCCTCTCTCTCTGTTCCTGTCTCTGGTCTATCTGCATGTCTCTGTCTGTCTGTCTGTGTATCTGTCTCTCTCTCTCTCTCTCTGTGTCTCTCTTTCTCTGTGTCTGTCTCTCTCCCTCTCTCTCTTTATCTCTCACTCTCTCTCTCTGTTTCTCTCTGTCTGTGTCTCTGTGTATTTCTCTGTCTCTGTCTGTCTGTCTGTCTGTCCGTCTGTCTGCTTTTTCTCTCTCTCTCTCCTCTCTCTCTCTCTGTGTCTCTCTCTGTTTCTGTCTGTTTGCATCTGTTCCATTTGTTGTGTCTCAGAATGGGTATATCAGTTTGCCTGTCTGACATTCTGTTTGTCTGTCTGTCTGTCTGTCTGTCTGTCTAATTTCCCGTCTATCTCTCTCTATGTGTGTGTATGCGCGTCAATGCATGTGTGTGTAAGGGGGGGGGGGGGGGATGTGTGTGTGTGTGTGTGTGTGTGCGTGTGTGCGGGCGCGCGCGTGTGTGTTAGTGTGAGTGTTTGTTTGTAATATATGTGTGTGTGTGTGTGTGTGTGTGTGTGTGTGTGTGTGTGTGTGTTTGTCTGCTAAACATAGCTGCCATTGTTTTATGTGGATCATTACTTCTATGATGAAATAGAGCTTGGCAGAGATATAGACCTTTGTTCGGGGACAGTAAAAAAAAAAAGAGGGGAAAAAAGGCGTCTTCTGCAGGGTTTCCCAGCCATGTATATCCCTGCAGTGTTTCCCTGCCATGTATATCCCTGCAGTGTTTCCCTGCCATATATCTCTCTCTGCAGTGTTTCCCTGCCATATATCTCTCTCTGCAGTGTTTCCCTGCCATATATATCTCTCTGCAGTGTTTCCCTGCCATATATCTCTCTGCAGTGTTTCCCTGCCATATATCTCTCTCTGCAGTGTTTCCCTGCCATATATATCTCTCTGCAGTGTTTCCCTGCCATATATCTCTCTCTGCAGTGTTTCCCTGCCATATATCTCTCTCTACAGTGTTTCCCTGCCATATATATCTCTCTGCAGTGTTTCCCTGCCATATATCTCTCTCTGCAGTGTTTCCCTGCCATATATCTCTCTCTGCAGTGTTTCCCTGCCATATATCTCTCTCTGCAGTGTTTCCCTGCCATATATATCTCTGGATGCAGTGTTTCCCTGCCATATATCTCTCTCTGCAGTGTTTCCCTGCCATATATCTCTCTCTACAGTGTTTCCCTGCCATATATCTCTCTCTGCAGTGTTTCACTGCCATATATATCTCTCTCTGCAGTGTTTCCCTGCCATATATCTCTCTCTCTGCAGTGTTTCCCTGCCATATATATCTCTCTGCAGTGTTTCCCTGCCATATATCTCTCTCTGCAGTGTTTCCCTGCCATATATATCTCTCTCTCTGCAGTGTTTCCCTGCCATATATATCTCTCTGCAGTGTTTCCCTGCCATATATCTCTCTCTGCAGTGTTTCCCTGCCATATATATCTCTCTGCAGTGTTTCCCTGCCATATCTCTCTCTCTGCAGTGTTTCCCTGCCATATATCTCTCTCTGCAGTGTTTCCCTGCCATATATATCTCTCTGCAGTGTTTCCCTGCCATATATCTCTCTCTGCAGTGTTTCCCTGCCATATATATCTCTCTGCAGTGTTTCCCTGCCATATATATCTCTCTGCAGTGTTTCCCTGCCATATATATCTCTCTGCAGTGTTTCCATGCCATATATCTCTCTCTGCAGTGTTTCACTGCCATATATATCTCTCTCTGCAATGTTTCCCTGCCATATATCTCTCTCTCTGCAGTGTTTCCCTGCCATATATATCTCTCTGCAGTGTTTCCCTGCCATATATCTCTCTCTGCAGTGTTTCCATGCCATATATATATATATCTCTGCAGTGTTTCCCTGCCATATATCTCTCTCTGCAGTGTTTCCCTGCCATATATCTCTCCCTGCAGTGTTTCCCTGCCATATATCTCTCTCTGCAGTGTTTCCCTGCCATATATCTCTGTCTGCAGTGTTTCCCTGCCATATATCTCTCTCTACAGTGTTTCCCTGCCATATATATCTCTCTCTGCAGTGTTTCCCTGCCATATATCTCTCTCTGCAGTGTTTCCCTGCCATATATATCTCTCTGCAGTGTTTCCCTGCCATATATCTCTATCTCTGCAGTGTTTCCCTGCCATATATATCTCTCTCTGCAGTGTTTCCCTGCCATATATATCTCTCTCTGC
This sequence comes from Babylonia areolata, assembly GCF_041734735.1. Lineage (NCBI taxonomy): Eukaryota > Metazoa > Mollusca > Gastropoda > Neogastropoda > Buccinidae > Babylonia > Babylonia areolata. The sequence goes on along the minus strand of NC_134910.1, from coordinate 24,640,545 downwards.
AGTGTTTCCATGCCACATATATATATATCTCTGCAGTGTTTCCCTGCCATATATCTCTCTCTGCAGTGTTTCCATGCCATATATATATATATATCTCTGCAGTGTTTCCCTGCCATATATCTCTCTCTGCAGTGTTTCCCTGCCATATATCTCTCCCTGCAGTGTTTCCCTGCCATATATCTCTCTCTGCAGTGTTTCCCTGCCAT
>NC_134910.1:24625339-24635339 GCF_041734735.1 Babylonia areolata | reverse complement strand
TTTTTGTTTTTTGCTTTTTTGTTTTTTGTTTTCTTCTTCTTTATCGTGTTGTTGTTTTTTAGGGTTGTATTTGTTGTTGTTGTTGTTGTTGTTGTGTGTGCGTGCGTGTGTGTGTGTGTGTGTGTGGGTTATGTGTGCGTGTGTGTGTGTGTGTGTTGTGTGTGTGTGTTGTGTGTGTAGAGAGAGGGAGAATGGGAGAGAGAGAGAGCAAGAGAAAAAGAGAGAGAGAGTGAGACACAGACAGAGACAGGATCACAAGAGGACATTAAAACGTCCCAGCACCAAACTACCGTGCCATCAAACTTTCACATAATGTTACTCTCCGGAAAGAAAGAAAAGAAAAAAAAGCATTCCTGCCAGATTTACAGCTAACTGTCTGCCGACATTCCGGTTTCTGCAATGGGGTCTTTGACATGATTGACTTCACTGAGGACGTGGGGGGACGTGTGTGTGTGTGGGGGGGGGGGGGGGCGTGGGGGGCGGGGTAGAGAGAGGTAGAGGGGGGTTGGTGGTGACAGAGAGGGGGGGGGAGAGAGAGAGGGAGAGACAGAGAGAGAGGGTGTGAGAGAAACAGAAACAGAAAAAGAAACACATAGGCAAGCGCGCGCGCGCGAGCACACACACACACACACACACACACACACACACACACACACACACACATACAAAAACGCGCACGCACGCACGCACGCACACACATACACACACACACACACATTCACACACATACAAAGACACGCACACACAAACACACACACACACACACACACACACACACACACACACACACACACACACACACACACACACACACACACACACACACACACACACACACACACACACACACACACACACACACACACACTGCGGAAAGAAGATAACATGTGCAGTCTTGCAAAGCATGGAGAGTGTTGTACCAGTGCAGTACACTTGACGTCAGTCTGATAATTTCCCTTCCTCGCGTGAGTCTGAGAGACACAGACAAGACTGACAGACAGACAGAGAGACAGAGGTAGTGAGAAACGGGGAGAGGGGGCGGGGGTGGCGGGGGGGGGGGAGAGAGAGAGGGGGGAGGCGAGAGAGTGGGGATTGACAGAGATAAGCACAGAGAGAGAGAGACAGAGACTACTGAATGAACAAAAGAACTACAATGTTTTATCGAACTTTGGCCATGGATCACAATTCAAAACGGAGAGAGAGAAAGAGAGAGGGAGAGAGAGGGGAGAGAAGAGAGAGAGAGAGAGAGAGAGAGAGAGAGAGAGAGAGACAAAGAGAGAGAGATGAATGAACGAACAAAAGAACTACAATGTTTTATCGAACTTTGGCCATGGACCACAATTCAAAACGGAGAGAGAGAAAGAGAGGGAGGGAGAGAGACAGGCAGACAGACACAGTGAGAGAGAGAGAGAGAGAGAGGAATGAACGAACAAAAGAACAAGAATGTTTTTTTGGAACTTTGGCCATGTACCACAATTCAAAACGGAGAGAGAGAGTGTGTGTGTGTGTGTGTTGGGGAAATAGAGAGACAGAGAGAGTGATGGGGGACAGAGAGAAAGAGAAAGAGGGAGAGAGTGAAAGAGAGATGGGAGAGAGAGAGAGGGAAACGAAAAAGAGAGAGAGTGGGGAGAGAGAAAGTAAGAAAGGGAGAGAGAGAGGGGGAGAGAGAAAGAGAGAGAGGGGGAGAGAGAGGGGGGAGAGAGAAAGAGAGAGAGGGGGAGAGAGAAAGTAAGAGAAGGAGAGAGAGAGGGGGGAGAGAAAGAGAGAGATGGAGAGAGAGAAAGTAAGAGCAGGAGAGAGGGGGAGAGAGAAAGTATTAGAGGGAGAGAGAGAAAGTAAGAGAGGGAGAGATGGGGGAGACAGAAAGAGAGAGAGATAGAGAGAGAAAGTAAGAGAGGGAGAGAGAGAAGAAATAGAGAGAGAGAAAGAAAGAAAGAGGGGGCAGAGAGAAAGAGAGAGAGGGGCAAAATGAGAGGAGAGGGAGAGAGAAAGAGAGAGGGGGCAAAGAGAGAGAGGGAGAGAGAGAGAACGAGGGAGAGAGAGAAACATAGAGAGAGAGCGTCTCTAAGGACTCAAAGGCTTTAAAGAATTTGTTCGACCTCCGGCCTATAAACACTTGAAGTGCAAGTGCCCACAAGTGATCGCAGCAAGAAAAGACGATGAGAAAATAAATGAAGTAAAAGCAAATGCTTGAACACAGCATCATTGTGGAAACGAAAGAAAGGATTATTTGCTCAAACTTAAAAACCTGTTTCTGCGAGTTCTTTCCGTCTGTTGAATACACGTCCTCATTTTTAGTGCCAGTTCTGTACTGTCTCTTGGGCTCTCTGATCCTCTCACTCTCTCTCCCTATCTCTCTTTCACTTTTTATATGTCTCTCTCTCTCTCTCCACCCCCCCCCCCCCCCCACCCCTCTCTCTCTCTCTCTTCTTCTCTCTGGCTTTCTCGGTAGATAGATGCCTAAAATCTTAATCCCTGAATAAAAACGTTTTGAGTTCTGAGTTCTCTCTCTCTCTCTCTCTCTCTCTCTCTCTCTCTCTCTCGCTCTTTCTCTCTCTCTCTCTCTTTGTGTGTGTGTCTCTGTCTCAGTTTCTCCCAGTCTCTCTAGGTCTCTATCTGACTCTGTCTCTCTCTGTCTCTGTCTCTGTCCATCTCTCTCTCTCCCCCTCTCTCTCTCTCCCCTCCCCCCACTCTCTCTCCTCCCTCTCTCTTCCCTCCACCCCCCCCCCCTCTCTCTCTCTCTTTCTCTTTCTCGCTTTCTCGGTAGATGGATAGATAGTATTACCTCCCACCATGCCTTATCACACCCTCTCACTGGAAACAATTTTGGAGTTGGACTGGAAAGTAGACTGGCGGTATGTACTAAACTGCCTATTTTAAAAAAAAATAATCATGTTTCTCTCTCAAAAGTATGAACACATCGCACTGTAGCAGTTAATGAAGTCTATCCTCTATTTGATTGCAGAAAGGGCATGTTTCCTTTCGTTATCCCTGTATCGTTTAGTATGTTCTCAAATTATCAATGCCAAGTCAAAACCTTTCAAAAGTTACCTTAAACTTGTATAGCGTTAAGCAGGAATCCGGTTGAAACAATGGTTTAAATGAACGATATGTTTCGAAACGATCACCTGAAATTTAACTTTCCGGACCATTCCTCTTGAAAACAGACCCCTATTCTTTGTCTGAAAATTCTAATAAAAGCCTGTATATTAGCGCCTCCGCACGCCAGACAACATCTGAAAATCCGTATCTGTCTAACTAGTTTTTGATACAAGATGCCCAGTTACAATTGTGGCTTCTGCCACCAGTATTTTCAGTAATCTGATTGAAAAGAGCAATATTTTGCTTGCTTGGGAATTCCAGAGAAGTCTATTGTTTGTTAGGAAACCCAGTATCCCAGTGTTCTCATAGTGGTATCTATCAATAGCGAATACCGCCCAGTCTCGCCATGAATCATTGTGTTAGAGGTTTTGGAGGGGGTATGTTGAAAAAGGTTTCACAGCCAAACAATTCTACTGATCTGATTGTCTCGTTCTGTGACACACCCAAAGCCTCCAGTGCCCACAGGAGAGAGAGAGAGAGAGAGAGAGAGAGAGAGAGAGAGAGAGAGAGAGAGAGAGAGAGAGAGAGAGAGAGCAAATAAAGAAAAAAAAGTGCCAATAGCTTCATGTCTTATTTCATTGTCTGGTGTTACTGTTTCCTGATATAAGTGAGTAAGTAAGAAAGACAGAAAGTATGTATGTATGTATGTATGTATGTATGTGTGCTCATAGATAGATAGATAGATAGACAGATAGATAGATATATAGATACATAGACAAACTGATACACAGATAGATAGATAGATAGATAAACAGCATTACCTTCCCCCATCTCTTGTCACACCATATCACTGGACACAATTTGATAGATAGATAGACAGATAGATAGATAGACAGCATTACCTTCCCCAATCTCTTGTCACACCATATCACTGGACACAATTTGATAGATAGATAGATAGATAGATAGATAGATAGATAGATAGATAGATAGATAGATAGATAGATAGATAGACAACATTACCTTCCCCCATCTCTTGTCACACCATATCACTGGACACAATTTGATAGATAGATAGATAGATAGATAGATAGATAGATAGACAACATTACCTTCCCCCATCTCTTGTCACACCATGTCACTGGAAACAATGTGGGAGCTGGACTGGAAAGCAGACTGCGGTACAGACACAAATTTGTTTGTTTGTTTCTTTCTTTCTTTCCCTTTTTCTTTCTTTCTTTCTTTCTTTTCCCAGGACTCCACCTTCCTTCAGACAGTCAGGACTGTAACTCTTTACAGATAACAAGGATTTCATCTCTCTTCGGACATCGAAGATTCATCCGCGTAATGTCAGAAGAACAGCCAGGACTTCACCCCTCTACAGACAGCCAGGACTTCACCCCTCTACAGACAGCCAGGACTTCACCCCTCTACAGACAGCCAGGACTTCACCCCTCTACAGACAGCCAGGACTTCACCCCTCTACAGACAGTCAGGACTTCACCCCTCTACAGACAGGACTTCACCCCTCTACAGACAGCCAGGACTTCACCCCTCTACAGACAGCCAGGACTTCACCCCTCTACAGACAGGACTTCACCCCTCTACAGACAGCCAGGACTTCACCCTCTACAGACAGCCAGGACTTCACCCCTCTACAGACAGCCAGGACTTCACCCCTCTTCAGACAGCCAGGACTTCACCCCTCTTCAGACAGCCAGGACTTCACCCCTCTACAGACAGCCAGGACTTCACCCCTCTACAGACAGCCAGGACTTCAGCCCTCTACAGACAGCCAGGACTTCACCCTCTACAGACAGCCAGGACTTCAGCCCTCTACAGACAGCCAGGACTTCACCCCTCTACAGACAGCCAGGACTTCACCCCTCTACAGACAGCCAGGACTTCACCCCTCTATAAACAGCTTGGACTTCACTCTCTCTCTCTCGTTCTCCCCCCCCCCCCACCCCCCTCTCTCTCCCACTATACACCCACGTCTCTCTCCCCCCCCCCCCAACGCCCCCGTCCCCTGCCCCGCCAATTACCCCCCCCCCCCCCCCCCCCCCCCCACCCCACACACACACACACTCCTCTCCTCTGTCTCCTACCCGCATTCATCTTCCATGCCCTATTCTCGGTTGTCGCCCTTGCCAGAGAACAGGAAGCAGAGCAGTCGCCATGATGAAACAGACCTTATGCCTCGTGACGTGAGGATGGATGAGATTTTCGTCTTTTCTGTTTCGGTGATGATGGTGATGATGGTGGTGGTGGTAGTTGCGGTGGATTTTTGTTTGTGTGTGTGTGTGTGTGTGTGTGTGTGTGTGTGTGTGTGTGTGTGTGTGTGTGTGTGTGTTGTTGGTGTTTTTTTGTTGTTTTTTTATTGTTGTTTTTTTTGTCTGTTGGTTTGTTTGGTTTGATTTTTGTTTGTCTGTTTGTTTTCGCTGACGTTACGTTTCAGGCGATCGTCTGTATCTTGTAATGGGAAAATATGATTGTGGATCTCTCTCTCTCTCTCTCTCTGTGTGTGTGTGTGTGTGTGTGTGTGTGTGTGTGTGTGTGTGTGTGTGTGTGTGTGTTCTTTGCATTTCTATCATTTTGTCTTTCTGTCTCTTTCTCTGTTTCTTTGGCTTTCTCTGTCTCTTTGTCCTTCTTTGTCTGTTTGCTTCTTTCGGGACACACACACACACACACACACACACACACACACACACACACACACACACACACACACACACACACACACACACAGATTCACACACACACACACACACACACACACAGATTCACACACACACACACACACACACACACACACACACACACACATCCTCACCTTCTCTCTCTCCGCTCTCTCTTTCTCTCTCTCAACTCTATATATATCCCCCGCTTTCAGTCTCTCTCTCTTTCTATCTCTCTCTTACACACTCTCTCTTTCTATCTCTCTCTTACACACTCTCTCTCTTATACACTCAGGACTTTAGTTTGTCAATGCGTTTAACGGTTTTCTTTCTTACTCTATAAATATGTCTCTTTAACTTTTTTAAAATATTTTATTCTTTTATTCTTATTCTTTTACTTTCATTGGTTTTTCTATCGCTCCAACCCATTCGTTCATCTATTTGTTGTACTGTTTTTCATTTAACAGGAGCATCGTATCAACTGTTTTTTTTCTTTGTTGCTTTTATTATTATCCTTTAAAAATAATAAATTCCGTTTTTAAAGTTTAATTAAAAGCTTCTTTTTTTTCTTTCTTTCTTTTTTTTTTTTTTTTTTTTTTTTTAAAGATGATCAACTTTCGTGGGAATCTCTTGATTGAACAGAAAATATGATTCATTGCTTTGGGGTAGGGATGCTGAACCGATATTGCCCTGTCTTTGAGCGAGTTATAATCTTATTTTGTAACATAGAAAACTGCTCTGAAGTGTAAATATGGAATAGAAATTTAAGAAATAATTATTTTTAAAAGAAATAATTCAATCAAAAAAAAAACCCAAACAAACAAACAAAAAAAACCAAAAAAACAAAAAAACAGGGGAAATAAGTCGTCATGCAATCGCAATCTTTTCGTTTTGTAACATAGAAAACAGCACTGAAGTGTAAAAAGGTGTAAAAATGAAGATAGAAATTACAACACCTACAAAAACAGGGGGAATAATTCGTCATGCAATCGCTTTTTGCAATCGCAATCTTTTCATTTTGTAACATTAGAAAACTGCACTGAAGTGTACCTATGGAATGAACATGAAACTAGACATTAAAACACCTACAAACAAAAGGGAAATAAATCGTTCAGCAATCACAATTCAGCGTGTCTCCTCTCCTCTAACCGTTTCTGTTCTGTGTTGAAGAAAAAATGAGGGGTGGGGGGGGGGGGGGGGGGGTGGTCGTCTTTTTTTGTTTGTTTGTTTCTTTCTTTTTCTTGTATGTGTGTGTGTGTGTGTGTGTGTGTGTGTGTGTGTGTGTGTGTGTGTGTGTGTGAATCCAGTATTTTTTTTTAAATCGCATTTATCTTCTCTCTCTCTCTCTCTCTCTCTCTCTCTCTCTCTCCCTCTCTTTCTCTCTCTCTCTCTCGCTCTCTCTGTCTGTCTCTCTCTCCCTCTCTTTCTCTCTCTCTCTCTGTCACAAGGACTATACAGTCAATGACAGTAAAACATCAAAGCGTCTCCCTCACACACACACACTCTTTCTCCCTATCTCTCTCTCTCTCTCTCTCCCTCTCTCCCCCCTCTTTCTCTCCCCCTCTCTCCCCTTCTCTCTCTCTCCCTCTCTTTCCCCCTCCCTCTCTCTCTCCTCTCTCTCTCCTCTCTCTCCCTGTCACTGTACAGTCAATGACAGTAAAACATCAAAGCGTCTCTCTCTCTCTCCCTCTCTCTCTCTCTCTTCCCTCTCTCTCTCTCCCCATCTCTCCCTTTCTCTCTCTCTCTCCCTCTCTTTCCCCCCTCCCTCTCTCTCTCTCTCTCTCTCTCTCCCTGTCACAAGGACTGTACAGTCAATGACAGTAAAACATCAAAGCGTCTCTCTCTCTCTCTCTCCCTCTCTCTCTCCCTCTCTTCCCCCTCTCTCTCTCCCCATCTCTCCCTTTCTCTCTCTCTCTCCCTCTCTTCCCCCCCTCCCTCTCTCTCTCTCTCTCTCTCTCTCTCTCCCTGTCACAAGGACTGTACAGTCAATGACAGTAAAACATCAAAGCGTCGCTCTGTCTCTCTCCCTCTCTCTCCCTCTCTCTCTCCCTCTCTTCCCCCTCTCTCTCTCCCCATCTCTCCCTTTCTCTCTCTCTCTCTCCCTCTCTTTCCCCCCCCCTCTCTCTCTCTCTCCCCATGTCACAAGGACTGTACAATGACAGTAAAACATCAAAGCGTCGCTCTCTCTCTCTCACACACACACACACACTCTCTCTCTCTCCCTCTCCCCCCGCCCTCGCTCTCTCTCTCCCTCTCTCTCTCTCACTCTATCATGCATGCTGTGAAATGAAAGTTTTCTCCAGGAAACAGAGAGAGCCGCTAAACAATTCAATTCTGCCCCGTGCTCCGTACAGCCTGGCTACATATTGGGGTCCCTTGAGGATGAAGACAGCTGACAGGAAACGAATGAGAGAAAAAAGATTCTAATATTAGGAAGGAGGAGGAGGGGGAGGAGGAGAAGAAGAAGAAGGGGAGGAGGAGGAGGAGGAGGAGAAGGAGAAGGTGAAGAAGAAGGAGGAGGAGGAGAAGGAGAAGGAGGAGAAGAAGGAGGAGGAGAAGAAGGAGGAGGAGGAGAAGAAGGAGAAGGAGGAGAAGAAGGAGGAGGAGGAGAAGAAGGGGAAGAAGGAGGAGGAGGAGGATGAGAAGAAGAAGAAGAAGAAGAAGAAGAAGAAGAAGAAACAGAACAAGGAGGAGGAGAAGATGAAGGAAGAGAAGAAGAAGAAGGAGGAGGAGGAGGAGGAGGAGGAGATGAAGGAAGAGAAGAAGAAGAAGGAGGAGGAGGAGGAGGAGATGAAGGAAGAGAAGAAGAAGAAGAAGGAGGAGGAGGAGGTGGTGGTGGAGGAGGAGAAGAAGGAAGTAGAAGAAGAAACAGAAGAAGGAGGAGGAGAAGAAGAAGAAGGAGGAGAAGGTGGTGGTGGAGGAGGAGAAGAAGAAGTAGAGGAAGAAGGAGGAGAAGGAGGAGGAAAAGAAGAAGGAGGAAGAGGAGGTGATGGTGGAGGAGGAGAAGAAGTAGAAGAAGAAGGAGGAGGAGGAAAAGAAGAAGAAGAAGTTAAACATCATTCAATTCGCAAACAATACGTCGACATATATTGATCAGAATCATGGACCAAATCGCAGACAGCATTCCGATTTCGGTTTAATGAGTGATATCAATTAGCTAGCAAACAGAAGTTCGATTTCACTGAATAAGATGTATTCATTCATTAGCAAACAAGAATTAAAAATTCATTCAATCGATTCGATATCCAGGCACTTGTTCCAATTTTGTGAGTGTGGGTGAGTCAGTGTGTGTGTGTGTGTGTGTGTGTGTGTGTGTGTGTGTGTGTGTGTGTGTTGTGTGTGTGTGTGTGTGGGGGGGTGACACAGAGAAAGATCTGTGTGTGGGGGGGGGGGGGGGTGAGTGTGTGTGTGTCTGTGTCTGTCTGTGAGTGTGACAGAGAGAGAGAGATCTGTGTGTGTGTGTGTGTGTGTGTGTGTGTGTGTGTGTGTGTGTGTGTGTGTGCGCGTGTGTGTGTGTGTGTGTGTGTGTGTGTGTGTGTGTGTGTGTGTGTGTGTGTGTGTAAACGTTGTGTGTGTGAGGGGGAGGAGGAGGGGTAACTATGCGTGTGTGTGTGTGTGTGCGTGCGTGACTACGTGTATGTGCGTGTGTGTGTGTGAGTGTCTGTGTGTGGTCACCTGGCTGTATATCTGCAAAGCCTTTGGACAAACGGAAGGCAGGCAGAATGGGTTATGACGAAATGCTGAGGTTGTCCAGATTTCTGGCAGGACATCGGGCGAGGGAGGGGTGTGGGAGGGGGGGAGGGGGAAGGGCTTGGGTGGGCGGGGGGTGGGGTGGGGGGTCGAGGCTTTGGGAGAGGGCTGATGTGGACGAAATAAAGGGGGGGGGGAGAAAGAGATAAGCGGAGGGGAGTGAGTGAGGAAAGAAGGGAGGAAGAAAGGAAGGAAGGATTATAGAAAGAAATATGGGGAAGGATGGAACGAAGAATGGAAGGAAGGGAGGGATGAAGGGAGGAAGGAAGGGAAGAGGGGAGGAAGGAAGGAAGGAGAGAGGAAAGAAAGGAGGAAGAAAGGAAGGAAGAATTATAGAAAGAAATATGGGGAAGGATGGAACGAAGAATGGAAGGAAGGGAGGAAGAAAGGGAAGAAGGAGGAAGGAAGGAGAGAGGAAAGAAGGGAGGAAGAAAGGAAGGAAGGATTATAGAAAGAAATATGGGGAAGGATGGAACGAAGAATGGAAGGAAGGGAGGGATGAAGGGAGGGAAGAAGGAGGAAGGAAGGGA
>NC_134910.1:24610339-24612839 GCF_041734735.1 Babylonia areolata | reverse complement strand
AAAACAGAAAGACACAAAGAACGAATGGGGAACAAAGATGAAAGAGAAAAGAGTGAATGAACGATTGAATGAGAAGAACGAAAGTCAGGAAAGAAAGAAAGCAAGAGAGACATAAAAGAATGATGTAGCCTACAAAAAAAAATAATGAAAAGCAAAAAGGAAGGGAAAAAAACAGCAAAAGAGAAAGAAGAAGAAGAAGAAATAAAGAAAGAAAGCAACGATTAAAAAAAAGTACATAAATCAGAAAGAAAGAAAGGAAATAAGAAAAAAAGAAAGAAAGTAAGTAAGGCTACGTGAAAACAGACAGAAAGCTACACACATAGAAAGAATGAGTGACTGAAGCCTAGAGAGAAAGAAGAAAAAACTGTTCAAAGAAAACGAAAGACAGAATCAGAAAGACAATGAGAGAGAGAGAGAGAGAACACTGAAATGTTTAATGTCATTAACTCTCTCCATACGAACGGCGAAAGAGACGACGTTAACAGTGTTTCAGCCCAATTACCATCATCAAAATATTGCAAGCGGAAGGCTCTAAAACTGAAGAGGTGAATGTTGACAAAGATACCACAATTCTGACGACGGAAGCTAAAGGTTGGGTCATTGAGACACCCACTGGACATCCGAGGGGTCTGTGTGGAGGAGAAGAGAGGACTGGCCGTACTGAGTCAGTTTTAACTGTAAAGCTCTAGTGACATTTCCAGGTCCTAGAGAGAAACGGCCTGCCCAGCATTGAAAGCCTGCTGATCCAGTGCCAGCTACAATGCACAGTACACGTTGTCCGCATGACAGACAGCAGGATCCCGAAGATGCTTTTGTATGGCCAGCTGAAGGAAGGCCACCGTAAACTTGGAAGACCCTGCAAGCGCTTCAAGGACACCTTGAAGACAAACCTCAAAGCCTGTGACATAGACATCGCTTCCTGGGAAACTGATGCCCTTGACCGCTGTCGCTGGAGGATGCTGTGCTCTAGTGGCATAAAGACGTTTGAAAACAAGAGAATGCTGGCGTGAGCGAAGGAAGCAGGGCTCAACTTCTGGAGACGTTTTCCCTTGCAACACCTGTGGGGAGTGCTGCGCATCCAGAATCGGCCTCTTCTCCCATATGAGGACACACACCGACAGATAAGCCTGCCTGCCTACTCATCCGTCGGACCGACGGGAGACTCCATCTAGTGACATTGTAGGTACTAATCAGAACAAAATGGTGCAACGAGAGAGAGAGATGGAAATAATCGAAAGAAGAAAGACGGAAACGAAAAAAATAAGCAATGATTAAATGTAGCCTAAGAGAAAGAAAGAAGAGGAGAAGAGAGAAAAAAATCATAAAACAAGCGAGGAAGAGAAAAGAAAGAAACGATGAATAGAGTGTATGTAGCCTAAAAGAAAGAATGGAAGACAACAGATAAAAGACAGAGAGAGAGAGATATGGATAGGGAGAGAGAGAGAGAGAGAGAGTGGGGGAGAGGAAGAGAGAGATGGGGGGGGGGGGGGTGGCCTAGAGAGAGAGAGAGAATTAGAAGAAAGAAGAAAAAGGAAGTAAGAAACAATGAATGAATTCATTTTAATCCCCAAATGAAAATAAATGGAATGAATGAATGAAAGGAGACACACACACACACACACACACACACACACACACACACACACACACACACACACACACACAGAGAGAGAGAGAGAGAGAGAGAGAGAGAGAGAGAGAGAGAGAGAGAGACAGAGAGAGAGAGAGGAGAAAATTAAAAGGAAAGAAAGGGGGAGGGGGGTAGAGAGAGAGAGAGAGAGAGAGAACAGAGACATAGACAGAGACAAGGAGAATTAGAAGACAGGGAAGACAGAGATAGAGAAGAAAGAAAGAAAGAAAGAAGGAAAGTAAGAAACAAAGACAGTGCAACACAATTGCCTCCCCTTCCCTCGCCCCGCCCTTTTTTCCCTGCTGTGTGCTTTGCTTCTCCGATGCAAGATTAGTTCGGTCGGACCTCTGTCGCTGCAGGCCATTGGCTACTGAGATGAGTCCCTGGACCAATCAATAGCCAAGTCTTATTAGTTTCGCTGCAGACCGCCCGAATGTCAGGGACAGTCTGGTTGGTGACTTTTTCTTTGGTGTGGTTTTGTCTCTGTCTCTGTTTATCTGTCTGTCTGTGTGTCTGCCCGTCTGTCTGTCTTTCTCTCTCTCTGTCTCTGTCTCTCTATCTCTCTTTCTCCCACCCCCTCTGGGTGTGTGTGAGTCTGTGTCCGTGTCTGTGTATCTGTGTGTCTGTATTTGTATCCGTGTGCCTGTGTTTGTGTCTGCATCTGTGTATCTGTATCTGTCTGTGTCTGTATCCGTGTCTGTGTATCTGTGTGTCTGTATCTGTATGCGTCTGTGTCTGTGTCTGTGTGTCTGAGTTTATCTGTATGTATCTGTGTCTGTGTGTCTGTATCTGTGTGTGTGTGTGTGTGTGTGTATCCGTGTCTGTCTGTATGCGTCTGTATCTGTGTCTGTATGCGTCTGCGTGTCTGTG
>NC_134910.1:24597839-24605339 GCF_041734735.1 Babylonia areolata | reverse complement strand
CGTGCCGTGCCGTGCTGTGTCGTGCTGTGCTGTGTCGTGCTGTGCTGTGTCGTGCTGTGCTGTGCTGTGCTGTGCTGTGTCGTGCTGTGCTGTGCTGTGCTGTGCTGTGCTGTGCTGTGCCGTGCTGTGCTGTGCTGTGCTGTGCCGTGCCGTGCTGTGCTGTGCTGTGCTGTGCCGTACTGTGCTGTGCTCAGGTTTCCCTGTGTGAAGTTAGGGGTGCACTGACAAGGGAGAGCACGTGGGTTCAGTAAAACGCCGCCCTTTTCTTCTGCCCACATGTGTGTTGGTTTTCCTATCAAAGTGGATTCATTTTACAGGGACTATCCTCTTGTTGTCGAAGGTTCTTTTCCATGCGCTAAGACGCGACTTTTGTTTATCATCTCATCTTAACCTACAGCCTCAATCTCAAATCAGTAAGGTGATAGCCCTTCACTGACATCCTGACCTGTAAGCTCTGTCTTATTTCAGTGAGGTGACAGCCCTTCACTGGCATCCTGACCTGTAAGCTCTGTCTGATCTCAGTCAGGTGACAGCCCTTCACTGACATCCTGACCTGTAAGCTCTGTCTGATCTCAGTCAGGTGACAGCCCTTCACTGACATCCTGACCTGTAAGCTGTGTCTTATCTCAGTGAAGTGACAGCCCTTCACTGACATCCTGACCTGTAAGCTCTGTCTGATCTCAGTGAAGTGACAGCCCTTCACTGACATCCTGACCTGTAAGTTCTGTCTTACTTGAGTGAGGTGACAGCCCTTCACTGACATCCTGACCTGTAAGCTCTGTCTTATCTCAGTGAAGTGACAGCCCTTCACTGACATCCTGACCTGTAAGCTCTGTCTTATCTCAGTGAGGTGACAGCCCTTCACTGACATCCTGACCTGTAAGCTCTGTCTTATCTCAGTGAAGTGACAGCCCTTCACTGACATCCTGACTTGTAAGCTCTGTCTTATCTCAGTGAAGTGACAGCCTTCACTGACATCCTGACCTTTAAGCTCTGTCTTATCTCAGTGAGGTGACAGCCATTTACTGACATCCTGACCTGTAAGCTCTGTCTCATCTCAGTGAGGTGACAGCCCTTCACTGACATCCTGACCTGTAAGCTCTGTCTCATCTCAGTGAGGTGACAGCCCTTCACTGACATCCTGACCTGTAAGCTCTGTCTCATCTCAGTGAAGTGACAGCCCTTCACTGACATCCTGACCTGTAAGCTCTGTCTGATCTCAGTGAGGTGACAGCCCTTCACTGACATCCTGACCTGTCAGCTGTGTCTTATCTCAGTGAGGTGACAGCCCTTCACTGACATCCTGACCTGTAAGCTCTGTCTCATCTCAGTGAGGTGACAGCCCTTCACTGGCATCCTGACCTGTAAGCTCTGTCTGATCTCAGTCAGGTGACAGCCCTTCACTGACATCCTGACCTGTAAGCTCTGTCTGATCTCAGTGAAGCGACAGCCCTTCACTGACATCCTGACCTGTAAGCTCTGTCTTATCTCAGTGAAGCGACAGCCCTTCACTGACATCCTGACCTGTAAGCTCTGTCTGATCTCAGTGAAGCGACAGCCGTTCACTGACATCCTGACCTGTAAGTTCTGTCTTACCTGAGTGAGGTGACAGCCCTTCACTGACATCCTGACCTGTAAGCTCTGTCTTATCTCAGTGAGGTGACAGCCCTTCACTGACATCCTGACCTGTCAGCTGTGTCTTATCTCAGTGAGGTGACAGCCCTTCACTGGCATCCTGACCTGTAAGCTGTGTCTTATCTCAGTGAGGTGACAGCCCTTAAACGAGGTGTATACTTGTTGCTGCAGCCAAGGGGTTAAAACTGAACCACCAGAACACAGTAAAACTGCTGTAAAAGAATAGTCTACCTGCCCTAGAGTTTTTGGGGGGTTTTTTTATGCGTGTCCAAGATTTCCATGACAAAAGAGAGCAATTTGAAAACAGAAAAAGTTGTAATTCTCAGAAACTTGTGCGACAAGTGCGGTTTAGCTTAACTTCGAGGGGGGGAAAAAAAGCTTTCTTTGTGTGAGTGATGTAGTTTTCTGCGAGCTAAAGGTTACGAAGAAAGGGATAAACATCTCACCCATGTCATGTGTATGTGAGACAGACAGAGAGACAGACAGAGAGACAGAGAGAGAGAGAGAGAGAGTTCCCTTGGGAAGAAGGAGAAGAAGAAGAAGCAGAAGCAGAAGCAGACACACCCCATGATCTTGCAGCACTGTGAGACATAACACTGAAAAGGCTTTCAGACAGAATTGCATTAAAGTTTCATTTCTCTGAACGAAGTAACTTCTTGTGGAACATAAAGGCAGAGGACTTTCAGACTCATAAACTGGAAACAGAGAGAAAGGTGGGGGGGGGGGGGGGGGGGGGGGGGGGAGACAGACAGACAGACAGACAGACACAGTTGAGAGAGACAGAGATAGAGAGACAGAGACAGAGACAGTGGAGAGAGAGAAAAAAAAGAGAGACATCGAGACAGTGGACAGAGAGAGAGAGATAGACAGACAGACAGAGTGAGAGAGAGAGAGAGAGAATTTTTATTTCTGAGGGTAAAAAATAAGCAACAATGCTTTTTTTTCATCCAGCCCCCAAAAGGAGGAAATTGGGGGGAAATACAGACAAATGAATTACAAACAGCATCACATAACATCAAACGAGACAGAAAGAAAATAAAATCCAAGCATCACATCCATTACAAATCATGGAAAGGACTACATGGAAATTGTACACATAAACGCAAACACACTCTTTAGAACAACGTATATGCGCCAAGAAACTGATGTAGAGAAAATAGAGAAAGACAGACAGACAGACAGACAGACCAACAGAGACACAGAGGGGGGGGGGAGAGAAAGACGTCTTTGAGAATAGTGCCATTATATGAATTGTTTTAATTCATAGACAGAAATAGCAAACTTAATTTCTACATAGAATCAGCAAAGCTTTCCATCAGGTAGTCATGATACCTTTTTTTTTGGGGGGGGGGAAACATTGAGACTTGTATGAACATTGAAACTAGATAAGATGTTGTTCATCTTGATGAGAGACAGAGAGACAGACACACACACAGACACACAGACTGACTGACAGACAGAGGAGAGAGAGAGACAGAGATAGTGATGGGGAAGAGGGAGACGCACACACAGACACAGATAGAGGACAGAGAGAAACAGAGAGAGGGGGGGAGAGAGAGAGAAACAAAGAAACAGAGAGAGAGAGAGAGAGAAAGAGAGAGAGAGAGAGAGAGAGAAACAAAGAAACAGAGAGAGAGGGAGAGAGAGAGAGAGACAAAGAAACAGAGAGAGGGGGAGAGAGAAAGAGAAACAGAGAGAGAGGGGGAGAGAGAGAAACAAAGAAACAGAGAGAGAGAGAGAGAGAAACAAAGAAACAGAGAGAGAGGGAGAGAGAAAGAGAGAGAGAGGAACAAAGAAACAGAGATAGAGGAGAGAGAGAGAGAGAGAAACAAAGAAACAGAGAGAGAGGGAGAGAGAAAGAGAGAGAGAGGAACAAAGAAACAGAGAGAGACAGAGAGAGAGAGAGAGACAGACATAGACAGATAGAGACAGAGAGAGAGGGAGATACATACATACATACATATGCCCGCGCACGTGTGTGTGTATGTGTGTGTGAGAGAGAGAGAGAGAGAGAGAGAAGGGGGATTTAGGTTTGGAGTATTAAAAAAACAAAACAATGGATAGACAGACAGGCAGGCAGGCAGGCGCACACACACACACACACACACACACACACACACACACACACACAGAGAGAAAGAGAGAGAAAGTCTGGTTTGCGCAACAACAAGAACAACATCCCCAGAAACCTTAAAGATCAATAGCAACAGCAACAACAACAACAACAACAAAACGAAAGAAAATCTATCATCCTTTTCTCACTGGAACAAAAATCCCTGACTCGTCAACTGGGGGTCAGTATTTCTACTTTGCCTGGGCAGGAAAAAAAAGAAAAAAAGAAAACAGAAACAATAACAGGCATGGATGCAGTGAATGACCATTGCTGATGCACAGAGATGTCCGTCCACTTCTAAAACACAGACATTGGCCAATTTCACTGTTCCGTTTTCCATTCCTGTGTCAGACACAAAACTCTAACACTGTGCAAAAGTTCTCTTCTTCTTCTTCTTCTTCTCCTCCTCCTCCTCATTCCTCTTCTTCTTCATTCTTCTTCTTCTTCTTTTTCCTCATTCTTCTTCTTCTCCTCCTCCTCTTTCTTCTTCTTCTCCTCGTCCTCCTCCTCCTCTTCTTCTTCTTCTTCTTTTTCTACTTCTTCTTCTTCTCTTCCTTCTTCAGAGAAAGAAATAGACAGAGAGAGGGACTGTGTGTGTGTGTGTGTGTGTGTGTGTGTGTGCGTGCGCGTGTGTGTGTGTGTGAATGCGAGTGTGTGTGTGTGTGTGTGTGTGTGTGTGTGTGTGTGTGTAGTGAGTGTGACAGTGAGAGAGAGAGGGAGAGACAGACAGAGAGAGAGAGTGACAGAGACAGAGACAGAGAGAAACGGGGAAGGAGAGAGAGAGGGGGAGGGAGGGGGGGAGAGGAAGATATCGCAGACGACTGATCCATAATAAAACCCCATTGTCACTGACGTAGTAGAGAAAGATCCAAAGATTCCGAAATTGCCAGGATCACCGTTTCCAAGCTTTTGGTCAGTCAATGGGAAGGTTAAAGAGTATAGAATTATTGATTTTTAGACAGACTGGATGAACGGGAGGAGAGAGGAGAGAGAGAGAGAGAGGAGAGAGAGAAGAAGAAGAAGAAGAAGAACGAATGAAAGAGGGAGAGAGGGGGGAGAGAGAGAGCGAGGGAGAGAGAGAAGAGTGAAAGAGAGAGAGAGTGGGAGAGAGAAAGAGAAGGAGAGACACAAAGAGAGAAGAAGAAGAGAGAAAGAGAGGGGGAGAGAGAAAGAGAGGGAGAGACACAAAGAGAGAAGAAGAAGAGAGAAAGAGAGGGGGAGAGAGAAAGAGAGGGAGAGACACAAAGAGAGAAGAAGAAGAGAGAAAGAGAGGGGGAGAAAGAGAGAGAGTGAGGGAGGAAGAGAGAAAGAGAGAGGGGGGAGAAAGAGAGAAGAAGATTGAAAGAGAGAGAGGGGGAAGAGAGAGAGAGCGAGGGAGAGAAAGAGAGAGAGAGAAGAAGAGTGAAAGAGAGAGAGAGGGGAGAGAGAGAAAGAGAGAGAGGGAGGGAGAGAGGGGGAGAGAGAAGCAGAGTGAAAGAGAGAGAGGGGGAAGAGAGAGAGCGAGGGAGAGAGAGAGAAAGAGAGAGAAGAACAGTGAAAGAGAGAGAGGGGGAGAGAGAGAAAGAGAGAGAGCGAGCGAGGGAGAGAGAGAGAAGAGTGAAAGAGAGAGGAGAGAGAGAGAGAGAGAGAGAGAGAGAGAGCGAAGGAGGGAGAGAGAGAGAGAAGAACTGACCCGCTGTTCATTATGACATGACAACAACAACAACAAAAAAATTAGTCAGACGATGGAACGAACGATAATAAGATCGGAATTGTATTATTCCCAGTGTATCGATATAGGAGGGATGGCCACTGAGGTTGGCAGGCTTGTTTTCTGTTGTTGTTGTTGTTGTTGGTTTTCACCCAGCCTTTGGGTGCATTAATAAGAGGGGGGTGTGGGTGTCTTACGAAGGAAGATAAAACTGATATAGGAAGAAGAGAAGATTAAATAAAAAAAAAAAAAAGAAGAAGAAAAAAATAGAAGAAGAAGGAGGGCGAGAGTGAGAGAAGAAAGAAGAGAAGATGTAATACCATGGAGAGAGAGGGGAGAGGGAGAGAGAGAAAGAGAGAGAAAAGGATAGAAAGAGAGAGAGAGAGAGAGAGCGGGAAAGAGAAAGATAGAGAGGGGAGAGAGAGGGGGAGAGTGAAAGAGTGAGAGAGAGAGGGGGGGAGAGAAAGAGAGAGAGGGAGGGAGAGAAAGAGAGAGAGGGGGAGTGAAAGAGAGAGAGGATAGAAAGAGAGAGAGAAGGAGAGAGAGGGGGAGAGAGAGAGAAAGAGGGAAAGGGGGGAGAGGGAAAGAGAGAGAGGGGGGAGGGAAAAAGAGAGAGAGTGAAAGAGAGAGAGAGAGAGAATACGAATGCAAATACGAAATGTTTTATTCAGTTTAGGCCAGGGCCCCTTACTGAATGGGACATTCATACAATGAAGCTTTGAAACGATTACATATGGTGACAACTGAGAGAGAGAGAGAGAGAGAGAGAGAGAGAGAGAGAGAGAGAGAGAGAGAGAGAGAAGAACAGAGACAGACAGACAGACAGATAGACGGGTCCAGACAGATTTAAGGCAGACACAGACAAGGTACAGACAGACCGAAAGAGAGGATATAGAAGAATCACGAAGGATACAGACAGACACACTGAATAGAACACAGGCAGACAGACATTGTCCGAGCATAGGACAGCTAATTCCAAAAGATGTAATTGATGACTTTTCTTCCAATATTTCATTAGCCACTGAAAAAGATTTCGAATGATTATTCATTGCTTAGAATGTTTTCAGAAATTTTAAACTCCAGTCCAGTTGGTATCCTCCTTTGATGTATTACAATTAATGTTGTTATTTATATTTACATTGTTGTAGGTTAATACTTGTTGGTATGCATATACATATTCTCCCCCCCCCCCACACCCCCCATGACATCTCATTCAATACACACCACAATCTCTTTAGACTTTTTCTTATAATAATCTACCTTCCCTCTGATACATAACATGAACACTTTTTTTTTTACACTAATATTCACATGCACTCCCTTTCCTTTATCCACTACTTGAATCATTTCCGTCTAAAAACACTTCTAGTGAATAGACGTTAAACTGAAGATAAAAAACAGACAGACAAACGGGTCCAGACAGATAAAAGGCAGACACAGACAAGGTACAGACAGACCGAATGAGAAGAGATAGAAGAATCACGAAGAAGACAGATAGACACACAGACAGTAGAACACAGACAGACAGACAGACGGGTCCAGACAGATAAAAGGCAGACACAGACAAGGTACAGACAGACCGAATGAGAAGAGATAGAAGAATCACGAAGAAGACAGATAGACACACAGACAGTAGAACACAGACAGACAGACAGACAGACGGGTCCAGACAGTCAAAAAGGCAGACACAAGCAAGGGACGCGGTCGAAGAGACACCAATACAGCAGTAGCAGCAGTAGCAGTAGCAGTAGCAGCAGTAGCAGAGATAAGCAAGGCGGACAGACCTACACAGAGCGACACAGACACACAGACAACTCAATCAGCAGGCCTGAGCCACCTGTCACTCATTGTAAAGACCCTTCCTCTCTCAAACGCCCGTGCTTTTTCTCTGGTCTGTCTGTCTGTCTGTCTGTCTGTCTCTCACCCCCCGTCTCTCTCCTTCTTTCTCACCCCCTCTCTCTCTCTTTCTCCCTCCTCTCTCTCCCTCTGTCTCTCTCTCCCATCCCTCTCTCTCTCTTCTCAACCCCCCTCTCTCTCTCCCTCTCTCTCTCTCCCCCATCCC
>NC_134910.1:24587839-24592839 GCF_041734735.1 Babylonia areolata | reverse complement strand
CCCACACTCACACACCCACACCCACCCACCCACCCCACCCCCACCCCAACAGGTTACAACCACAGGCTTTATTATAATATCAAACATGAACAAGAAGATTGTGTTTCCTCCCTTTTCTGCCCTGTGCAGGGCTGACTTGCAAATGCAATCGCTTTTTGCTGACAGAAGCCATCCGGACTGGGCTGACTGTTGATGGAAAATGGGTAAGCATTCGGCCTGCCACGTTAATACTTTCTTTTTCGTTTTCACAAGTCCGCAAGATTTGTCCTGGTAAGATGGAAAATAAAGGAAACTGTGCAACAAAGGGAAATGATGGAAAGAAGAAAAGAAACTGTGAAAGTAGCAACAGTAAAGAAGGAAAGAAAGACGGAATAGGATGAATGAAAGTACAGAGGGACAAATATGTGGAGTGATGGCCTAGAGGTAATGCGTCCGCCTAGAGAATCTGAGCGCGCTGGTTCGAATCACGGCTCAGCCGCCGATATTTTCTCCCCCTCCACTAGACCTTGAGTGGTTGTCTGGACGCTAGTCATTCGGATGAGACGATAAACTGAGGTCCCGTGTGCAGCATGCACTTAGCGCACGTAAAAGAATCCACGGCAACAAAAGGGTTGTTCCTGGCAAAATTATGTAGAAAAGTCCACTTCGATAGGAAAAACAAATAAAACTGCACGCAGGAAAAAATACCAAAAATTGTCTGGCGCTGTAGTGTAGCGACGCGCTCTTCCTGGGGAGAGCAGCCCGAATTTCACACAGAGAAATCTGTTGTGATAAAAAGAAATACTAATACAAATATAATGTGATAGTTAGACAGAAGAAAACAAAGACATCAACAAGGGAACAACTTTAAAAAATAAACACACACACACACACACACACACACACACACACACACACACACACACACACACACACACACACTCAACCACCTACCTTTAAACACACACACACACACGCACGCACGCACACACACACACACACACTGCCCCCTCCTCCACACACAACCCCACCTTTCCCGACACATACACACACACACTCACTCTCCCCTACCTCCACACAACCCTCCCCCCTCCGCCATACCCCCTCCACACACACACACACACACACACACACACACGCACTGGTGTTGTCCAAACCCAAAGGCTGTTCCAAAGAAACCCAGCAGCCATAGCCACCAACACTCACCCCACTGTCAACTTTTCTTCCTGATGCACGTGAATTACTGTCCATGGTTCAGATACTCACGTGAGAAGAGGCATTGTCTAAAGATAGATGGATAGCTCACTGGCCAGGAAAACTGAAGCCAACTGGGCGCCATACTGCCACCCGTATCCAGCTGTCAGTCCGTAGACAAGTCGTCTGGTTAGTGGTGGTAGTTTCTGAACTGCAACTGTGTATCTTCGATGAAATCGTTTTATGCTTGCCGCCATGACATGCCAGATGTTGTGTCTTGATTGATATCTGCCAATGGTTTATTTACCAAAGTTATTACAGGAAAACAGTGCAGTGACATGTAGCGCAAACTTGCTGTGGAGGCACACACATGAATGTCAGCTTAACTAACGCCGTGAGCAAGTCAAAGCTTGCCGTGAAGCAGTCATCGTAGCCAGCTGAGCGTTCGGCTACAGATACAAAGTTATCGCTTCGCGCTGTACTGACACGAGTAGCAAAATGGCTGATTGAACACTTCCGCTGGCTTCAGTTAGCAAAGGGGCTGAATAAAGGCATGCGCTATCCACCTAATTAAGAGCGGTGGAGAAGAGGCCAGATTCCTCATTTTCTGTTCTTGGTTGAAACAAAATTTCTTTTGTGAACATGTCACAATATGACACAGTTATAGGTGAACAGCTGTTGTTGGTTTAAACAGTGTTTCTATCTGTGAACATGTCGCAATACAACACAGTGATAGACGAACAGGACAACAAGAAGAAGATCTTATATAAAGTCCTGTCCTGTTTTGTTTTCTGTCGTTGACAGAGTGGGGAATTGTGAATGTATGTTGTTTCATGCGGACATTGTTGCAAAGACGCTGTTGACCGTTCTACAGAGACTGACCGTCCTGTATATCAGTTTGGGCCTCTCTGTTGTCCACTGTCAACCGACGTTTTGCGTCCAGTTCTCTTCACGTCTAAAGGCCTGAGGACTACCACACCATGATGTCCTGAGTTCAGCGTGAGCGGACATCATACGTTCGCCAACAGGTACTCTCTCCCTCTCTCTGTGTGTGTGTGTGTGTGTCTCTCTCTGTCCTTATGCCTTTCACTCTCTCGTTCTCTGGGTCTGTGTGTGTGCGTGTGTGTGTGTGTGTGTGTGTGTGTGTGTGTGTGTGTGTGTGTGTGTCTCTCTCTCTCTGTCCTTATGCCTTTCACTGTCTCGTTCTCTGGGTCTCTCTCTCTTCTGTGTGTGTGTGTGTGTGTGTGTGTGTGTGTGTGTGTGTGTGTGTGTCTGTCCTTATGCCTTTCACTCTCTCGTTCTCTGGGTCTCTCTCTCTTCTCTGTGTGTGTGTGTGTGTGTGTGTGTGTGTGTGTGTGTGTGTGTGTGTCTGTCCTTATGCCTTTCACTCTCTCGTTCTCTGGGTCTCTCTCTCTTCTCTCTCTCTCTGTGTGTGTGTGTGTGTGTGTGTGTGTGTGTGTGTGTCCTTATGCCTTTCACTCTCTCGTTCTCTGGGTCTCTCTCTCTTCTCTCTGTGTGTGTGTGTGTGTGTGTGTGTGTGTGTGTCCTTATGCCTTTCACTCTCTCGTTCTCTGGGTCTCTCTCTCTTCTGTGTGTGTGTGTGTGTGTGTGTGTGTGTGTGTGTCCTTATGCCTTTCACTCTCTCGTTCTCTGGGTCTCTCTCTCTTCTCTCTCTGTCTCTCTCTCTGTCTCTCTGCTGGAAGAGGAGTGAATCCTTGAGAGAGAGAGGGAGGGAGGGAGAGAGAGAGAGAGATAGGGAGGGTGAACACTGAACACTGAAATGTTCAATGTCATTAGCTGAAAAGTTCTGGTGACATAGCAAGTACAAACCAGAACAAAATGGTGCAAATAGATGAAATGGAACAGAAAAAAAAACAAAAACAAAAACAAAACAAAAGATAGGGAGAGAGAAAGAGAGGAAGGGAGAGAGAAAAAGATAGGGAGGGAGAGGGAGAGAGAGATGGAGATAGAGAGGGGGGGGGGGAGAACGAGAGGGAAGACGAAGAAAGAGACAGACAGAGATTAAACTATACGAGATAGAATGATTTATTTTCTAAGTAAACCCTAGTGTGCGGGCTTTGTGTGTGTGTGTGTGTGTGTGTGTGTGTGTGTGTGTGTGTGGAGGGAAGAGGGATGTTTGTTTGTTTGTGGTTGTTGTTTTTTTTTCACACTTTTCTACCCTCCCCATTTCCCTCAACAACCGGGCCAATGCCTCGTTAAATGCCACACATCTCTCTCCTTCGCTGGACTCTCCAAAAACAGGACAATAAACGGAACAAAAGCAACAAGCATGCCGAGAATAAAATATTTTAAAAAAACCACCTTAGAATATAGCCATGTAGTCTTGGCTTGGAAGACACGCAAAAAAACCCCTCAAACAGGCCGTGAGATGGAGGGAGGGACAGACAGACAGACAGACAGACAGAAAGGCATGTAGACAGGGCATCAAAAGAAAACAGCGCTGTCAGAGAGGGGGATGTGGGGGGGGGGGGGGTCCTTGAGAGAGAGAGACGGACAGACAGACAGGCAGACAGACGGACGGACGGACGGACAGAGACAGACAGACAGACGTGAGACAGACAAAAGGGAGTGCAAACAGGCCATCACAAGAAAATGCTGTCAGAGGGGGAAATCCTTGAGAGAGAGGGGGGGTCAGAGAGGGGGTGGGGGGGGTAGAGAGAGGGGGACAGAGAGAGAGAGAGGGGAGAGAGAGAAAGAGAGGGAGAGATAGGGAGGTGATGGAGAGGGAGAGAGGGGGTAGGAGAGAGTGGGGGGAGAGAGAGGGGTGGGAGAGAGAGGCAGACAAGACAAGACAAGTTCTTTATTTCGAGGATAATAGATATGCACTGGTGGGCTTTTTTTTTACATCCAGTCCCCGCCCTGAATAGGGTCTACGCTACACAATACTAAATAAAATGAAAGCATGGTGTTAGTAGAGATACATAACAGGGGAGAGAGAAAATAGAATAAAATGAAAAAACCAAACAAACAAGAAAACCAAACACACACACACACACACACACACACACACACACACACACACACACACACACACACACGCACGCACGCGCGCGCGCGCACACACACACGGGGCATACAGGTACATAGAGAGAAAGGGAGAGAGAGGGGGTGAGAGAAAGAGAGAGAGGGAGAGACAGAGAGAGAGGGGGAGAGAGGGAGAGGGGGAGAGAGAGAGAGCATAGTGACATAGTCGGTGAGAGAGAGAGAAAAAAAAGAGAGAGTGAGAGATTCAGACAGGCAGACAGACGGAATACAGAATGCATAATACAGAACACACTATTATCTCCAACGAGAACTGAATTAAGACACGAAGGAGGTTACAGCACCAGCAGGTCTGCACATGTGTGTTGACCTGGGAGATTGGACAAATCTCCACCCAGACGCCCTTACCGAGATTCGAACCCGGGACCCTCAGATTGCATGCTCCCCATGGTGGCTGGTTCAAAGTCCAGAGGCGTTCCTTGGTTAGCTCTGTCGTGTGTCTGTCGGGGTTTCCAGGTTTCGTTCGTTCTTTAGTTCAACGTCTTTTCACTGTAAGTGATATTATGTTAAGAGCAACATCAGATTCCACACAAAATTCCTGCTCTACAAGTCACTGGTGGTCTCCATCCTCTTATATGGATGCGAGACACGGACACTGATGGCAGAAACAGAAAGAAGAATCCAAGCATTCGAAACCAAGTGCTGGAGGAGACTACTACACATCTCCTACAAGGAGCACAAGACCAATGACTATGTGCGGAACCTGGTCAGCAACCTTGTTGGGCCCCAAGAACCAGTGCTGGCGACTGTCAAACGACGGAAGA
>NC_134910.1:24567839-24577839 GCF_041734735.1 Babylonia areolata | reverse complement strand
CCACCCCCACCCCCTCCTTTTGGAAATAAGGTATTGATTGAAATTCATTGATTCTGGAGTCTACATGTGCGTTTGTGTGTGTGTGTGTGTGTGTGTGTGTGTGTGTGTGTGTGCGCGTGTGTGTGTGTGAGTTTATTTCGTTCACTGATTAAATGACGTTTTCCATGGGGTTCTCTTTTATTCTGTTCTCATTCTTTTTTTTACTGTTTCTGTTCCTATCTCTGTCTCTCTGTCTCTTTCTGTATCTCTTTGTCTGTCTTTGTATCTGTCTGTTGCTGCCACTCTCTCTCTCTCTCTCTCTCTCTCTCTCTCTCTGTCTCTCTCTCTCTCTCTTTGAAACTCACTCTCTCTCTTTTTCACATTCTATCCCTCTTTTGCTCCGTCTCTGTCTGTCTGTCTGTCTCTCTCTCTCTTTCTCTCTCGCTCTCTCTTTCTCTCTCTCTCTGTCTGTCTGTCTCTCTCTCTCTTTTGTTTCGATTGGGGTGGGGTGGGGGATTCTTAATCTTTTCCTTCCTACCTTTCTTTCTTTCTTTCTTTCTTTATTTCTTTCTCTCTCTTTCTCTCTCTTTCTGAAGCCCTGTCTCTCTCTTTCTCTCATTCTTTCTTTTGCTCCGTCTCTGTCTCTGTCTGACTCTCTCTCTCTCTCTCTCTCTCTCTCTCTCTCTCTCTCTCTCTCTCTGTGTCTCTGTCTGTGCTATGCATGCACTCAAGGCCTGTCTAAGCAGGCTGGGTTGTGTGGCTGGTCAGACATCTGCCTAGCAGATGTGGTGTAGCGTTTATGGATTTGTCCGAACACAGTGAGGCCTCCGGGAGAAATTGAGACAGAAAACACTCCTCCATGTTTGTTGCTTTGTCTCTTTGTTCCCCTCATGTGGTTGGGCTTACTGCCTTCGTATATGTGGCTTTATTTTGCTGTGGTTCCTTCTCTCTCTCTCTCTCTCTCTCTCTCTCTCTCTCTCTTGTTTCGTTTGGGGTGGGGTGGGGTGGGATAGAGGATTCTTAATCTTTTCCTTCCTACCTTTCTTTCTATCTATCTTTCTGTCTTTCTGTCTGTCTTTCTTTCTATCTTTCTTTCTTTGTCTTTCTTTCTGTCTCTCTTTCTTTCTTTCTGTTTTTCTTTCCCTCTTTATTCCTTCCTTTACTGTTATAATCGTGTCTTCCTTACTTTCCTTTCGTCCCAGCTCAATTACTTCCCTTTCCCTTCCTTTCCCCTTTGTTCTGTCACCCTTTCTCTTTGTCCTTTCCCTTCCTTTCCCCTTTGTTCTGTCCTCCTTTCTCTTTGTCCTTTCCCTTCCTTTCCCCTTTGTTCTGTCCTCCTTTCTCTTTGTCCTTTCCCTTCCTTTCCCCTTTGTTCTGTCCTCCTTTCTCTTTGTCCTTTCCCTTCCTTTCCCCTTTGTTCCTTCCTTTCCCCTTTGTTCTGTCCTCCTTTCCCCTTTGTTCCTTCCTTTCCCCTTTGTTCTGTCCTCCTTTCCCTTTGTCCTTTCTCTTCCTTTCCCCTTTGTTCCTTCCTTTCCCCCTTTGTTCTGTCCTCCTTTCCCTGTGTCCTTTCCCTTCCTTTCCCCTTTGTCCCTTCCTTTCCCCTTTGTTCTGTCCTCCTTTCTCTTTGTCCTTTCCCTTCCTTTCCCCTTTGTCCCTTCCTTTCCCCTTTGTTCTGTCCTCCTTTCTCTTTGTCCTTTTCCTTCCTTTCCCCCTTTGTTCTGTCATCCTTTCTCTTTGTCCTTTCCCTTCCTTTCCCCTTTGTTCTGTCCTCCTTTCTCTTTGTCCTTTTCCTTCCTTTCCCCCTTTGTCCCTTCCTTTCCCCTTTGTTCTGTCCTCCTTTCTCTGTGTCCTTTCCCCTCCTTTCCCTCTTCCTCTTTTCTTTCTTCCCCTGAGATTGAATGACTCCGCGGACTCGTTCAGTCCGTGTTTCGTGCACGATTCAACACGCTTTCGGCGTCTCAAGGAGGCGGTCACTGCGTTCGGACAAATCCATATACACCACATACCACATCTGCTTGGCAAATAACGTGTTCAGTCAGGCCTTGAGTGCATTTCTTCATACATCTGTGTGACCTATCAGAGTGCATTTCTTCTACAGAATTTTGCCTGGGGACAACAGTCATTGTTGCCATGGGTTCTTTATTCTGTGCGCCAAGTGCGTGCTGCACACAGAACCTCGGTTTATCGTCTCATCCGAATGACTAGACGCTCGGTTTGAATTCCTCTCGGACGAGTATTCTTACCCCCCCCCCCC
Organism: Babylonia areolata; assembly: GCF_041734735.1. Lineage (NCBI taxonomy): Eukaryota > Metazoa > Mollusca > Gastropoda > Neogastropoda > Buccinidae > Babylonia > Babylonia areolata. The sequence goes on along the minus strand of NC_134910.1, from coordinate 24,575,606 downwards.
ACCCCCACCCCCTTCCCTTAAACTTGACCTTCAGTAGTGGTCCGGGTACTAGTATTTCGGATGAGACGACAAAACTATGAGCACGTGAAAGAATCCACGGCGACAAAAGGTTTGTCCATAGCAAAATCATGTGAAAAGTCTCACTTTGATAGTAAAAGATACACTCTTAAGGTAAAGTGGTGCTTCACTGGGGTCATAGTTATGCTCTCCGCGGGGATAAGCAGGGTCGAATTCCACACATAGAAATCTAGCGTGACAAACATGATACAATAGAATACAGTACAATAGAATGGAATACAATACAATGCAATGCAATGCAACGGTACGCAATGCAATACAATACAATACAATACAATACAATTCAACACAGAACAACGACAATGAAGTAAATACAATGCAATGCAATGCAATGCAATACAATACAATACAATACAATTCAACATAGAACAACGACAATGAAGTAAATACAATGCAATACAATACAATACAATACAATTCAACATAGAACAACGACAATGAAGTAAATACAATGCAATGCAATGCAATACAATACAATACAATTCAACACAGAACAACGACAATGAAGTCAATACAATACAGTACAATACAATACAATACAATACAATACAATTCAACACAGAACAACGACAATGAAGTCAATACAATACAATACAGTACAATACAATACAATTCAACACAGAACGACAATGAAGTCAATACAATGCAATGCAATGCAATGCAGTACAATACAATACAATACAATTCAACACAGAACAACGACAATGAAGTCAATACAGTACAATACAATACAATACAATACAATTCAACACAGAACAACGACAATGAAGTCAATACAATACAGTACAATACAATACAATACAATACAACAACGACAATGAAGTAAATACAATACAATACAATACAATACAACATAGAACAACGACAATGAAGTCAATACAATACAATACAATACAATACAATTCAACACAGAACAACGACAATGAAGTCAATACAATACAATACAATACAATACAATTCAACATAGAACAACGACAATGAAGTAAATACAATGCAATACAATACAATACAATACAATTCAACATAGAACAACGACAATGAAGTAAATACAATGCAATACAATACAATACAATACAATTCAACATAGAACAACGACAATGAAGTAAATACAATGCAATGCAATGCAATACAACACAATACAATTCAACACAGAACAACGCAATGCAATACAATACAATGCAATACAATGAAGTGCAATACAATGCAATGCAATGCAATGTACTACAATACAATACTATACAATGTAATATCATATCATATAATATTATTCAACGCAGCACAACGCAACGCTGCGCAATGCAATGCAATGCAATACAATGAAGTGCAATGCAATGCAAAGCAATACAATGCAATGCAATACAGTTCAACATAGAACAAAGCAACGCAGCACAACGTAACATGATACAATGTACATCGAAATACGATAAACCCCCCAAAAAACCACACGTATATAATGCAACACAACAAAACTCATTTCCATCATAGTGCGAGAGAAGTATATATATAGATTCTGGTTGTCCGCATTGATCATGAAACAAGTAAATGAATTTTTTATTTGCTTTCAGATTGGCAGTCAGATGTCTCCATCTGATTCTCTCTTGGCTCAGTATAGCCGTTGGGATGAGGGGGTTGGGGGGAGGGTGTGTGTGTGGGGGGGTGGGGGGGGCAGGAGGGAGTGGTGATATGGGGAGTGGGAGGGGGGCAGGTGGGGTGGGGGCGGGGACGGGAAGGGGACGTTTGTGGGAAACCTATAAATACACTGCTGTTGCTGCTGATGTTGCTGCTGATGTTGATACTGCTGTTGCTGCTGATGTTGATGCTGCTGTTGATACTGCTGTTGCTGCTGATGTTGCTGTTGTTGTTGCTGTTGTTGTTACTGTTGTTGTCGCTGCTGTTGTTGCTGTTGCTGTAGTTGCTGTTGTTGTTGTTGCTGTTGTTGTTGTTGTTGCTGCTGTTGTTGTTGTTGTAGTTGCTGCTGTTGTTGTTGCTGCTGCTGTAGTTGCTGTTGTTGTTGCTGCTGCTGTTGTTGCTGCTGTTGTTGTTCTTGCTGCTGATGTTGTTCTTGCTGCTGTAGTTGTTGTTGCTGTAGTTGCTGTTGTTGTTGCTGCTGTTGTTGCTGCTGCTGTAGTTGCTGTTGTTGTTGTTGCTGTTGTTGATGCTGCTGTTGTTGTTGCTGTTGTTGTTGCTGTTGTTGATGCTGCTGTTGTTGTTGCTGCTGTTGTTGTTGTCGCTACTGTTGTTGCTGCTGTTGTTGTTGCTGTTGTCGCTGCTATTGTTGTTTTTGCTGCTGCTGCTGTTGTTGTTGTTGCTGCTGATATTGATTCTGCTGTTGTAGCTGATGTTGTTGCTGCGGATGTTGCTGCTGTAAATGTTTTTGCTGCTACTGCTAATATTGCCACTGTTACTGCTGCTGTTGCTGTTGCTGCTACCACTGCTGCCATTGCTGATACCTCTACCCAGGCGACACGACAAGATTCGAACCCAGGATCGTCGGATTGGAAATGCAGCGCTTCATTATAGAAGAGAACAGAACAGAATATGTCTGCATTACAAAGTGTACGGGGGTCACAAGGAATAGAATATGTCTTTATTGCCAAGTGCACCGGGGTCATAAGGAATATAGAAATCTCTCGGCGCCCATAATCATTGAGGCAATGCAAATTGACCGAAAGAAATGAGCCTGTATCTTAAAAAGAGAGTTGAGAAAGGGAGAGAGAGAGGGGGAGAGGGGAGGGAGAGAGACAGACAGACAGGCAGACAGACAGACAGAAAGAGAGTCATGGACAGAGAGACGGAAACACAGAGAGAGGGAGAGAAAAAAGAAGAAGAAAGATGAGAGACAGAGAGGGAGAGAGACAGAAAGAAAGAGAGTAAAATCAAGACAGACAGACAAACAGAAAGACAGAGAGAAAGTTTGTTGTTGTTTTTTCAAAACACACAAAAACATATCCTCACAAATCTTTGTTCCTTGTACTGTCTTGTGACCTCACTCAGCGAAATAATCTATTTATCTTCCTACATGTTTATTCAGGCTGTGTCACAGACGTAACTACCCAAAATGGAAACGAAGAGAGATTCCGTGCAGATTAGCACATATTCCTCAGGAGTCTGTGAAACACGGTAATGCTGTCGTTGTGAGAAGATGTATGGCAGAGATCCCGATAGCTGCTAACATTAAGATTAAGGTTAAGGACCGGGTTAACTGAAATTATGGTGTTTAGAGCCTCGCCGACCACTAAGGCCATCTCTAGGCTATCGCCACGTTAATACCTACAAGGGTAAAAAAACAAACAATTAAAACGAGTCACCACTTTAAACTTTCCACTCAAAGTTTAAAAAAAACTTCAATAGTTTAAAACCAAATCTGATTAAAAATGTTCACTGCTTTCAAGAAGTCCATCAGCGCCCACGGAGGGACATCACGAAACAAGGTCTCCAAAGAAACCGCCGTGTAATGTCTGTGTCTAACGTCATGCAGATCCCAACAGTCAAGGAGCACGTGTTTCACGGTGAGAGGCTCATCACAGGGAATACATCGAGGGGCCTCTTCGCCCTTCAACAAGTAAGAATGAGTAAAAAAAAAAAAAAGTGTGCCCCGCATGCAGTCTGCACAGCACAGACTCCTCCTTTCTGTTCTTCACCCCCGATGGGAGGGTCTCTTTTATTTCTGGACGGATCTGGAATAGCTTGTTGTCCGTCTGGGTGTTCCGCAAGGGAACATTCTGTCGCCGGCTCTCTTCAGCATCAAAATGAACGACAGAATCCTCGGGTTAACTCACTCAGTACGGCCAGTCCTCTCTTCTCCTCTACACAGACCCCTCGGATGTCCAGTGGGTGTCTGAATGACCCAACCTTTAGCTTCCGTCGTCAGAATTGTGGTATTCTTTGTCAACATTCACCTCTTCAGTATAAAAAGCCTTCCACTTGCAATATTTTGATGATGGTAATTAGGGTGAAACGCTGTTAACGTCGTCTCTTTCGCCGTTCGTATGGAGAGAGTTAACTGGCGTCTGAGTACGTATCTATTCCTTTGAGATCGTGTGCGTCACCATGTCTCTGTATTCATATCTCTTTGTCCCACTTTCTCTCTTGTTTGTGGTCTTTGTTATGCACGTGACTTTGTTGTGCACGTGTCTTTGTTATGCGTGTGTCTTTGTTATGCACGTGTCTTTGTTGTGCACGTGTCTTTGTTATGCGTGTGTCTTTGTTATGCACGTGTCTTTGTTGTGCACGTGTCTTTGTTATGCGTGTGTCTTTGTATGATAGCAAAAAAAAAAAAAGAAAGCTAACAGCAAACTAACAAATAGAGAAACAGTTTTCGTTTCAATTTTTAAGGCGTCAAATCTTGCGGACGGAAAAATGATGGTATTGAAAACACACACACACACACACACACACACACACACACACACACACACAGATTTGTTATATGTTAACACCAAGGATGACCTTGCAAGTCAAAGCAGAACCATACTTTCTTCACATCACAGACTCCATGGTAACACCAGTGTCTGCCGAAGTGAATCTTCTGAATCCGGGATGTCGTACAAGTCGTAAATTCTGAGTTACTGCTACCAGTCTTTTTTTTTTTTGTCTTTTTTTTTTGGGGGGGGGGGGGCGGTCTCTCTCTCTCTCTCCCTCCTCCCTTTCTCTCTCTCTCCCTCCCTCCCTCCCCCTTTCTCTCTTCCTTTCTCCCTCTCTCTCTCTTTCTCCCTCCCGCCCTCCCCCTTTCTCTCTCTCTCTCCCTCCTTCCCTCCCTCCTTTCTCTCTTCCTCTCTCTCTCTCTCACTCTCTCCTTCCCTCTCCCCCCCCTCTCTCTCACTCTCTCTCTCTCCCTCCTTCCCTCCCTCCCCCCTCTCTCCCACTCTCTCTCCCTCCTTGCCTCCCTACTCGCCTCTCTCTCTCCCTCATTCCCTCCCTCCCCCCATCTCTCTCTCTCTCTCTCTCTTTCACTCTCTCACTCCTTCCTTTCCTCTTTCTCTCTTCCTCTTTCTCTCTCTTTCTCTCTGTCTGTCTCTTCCTCTCTCACCCTTATTCCCTCCATCCACACACACACACACACGCGCGCGCGCGCTTCCACACTCCATCGCACTAATGACCACAGCACACACATACGCACGCATACATTATGCACGCATACATACGAAAGCATGCATGCACACACAGACACACACGCACGCACGCACGCACATATACACTACAATGCAACTCAGGGATGTGGGAACATAAGATGGAAAACTGGGTTCTTTCTTTACCCAGCGGAGGTCGGAAGGGCGATAAAGTGTAAGGAGGGAAGAAGGGGGGGGGGGATTTCTGTCCAATATAAACTTCCCCCCTCCCCCTCCCCACCCCACCCCCTCCACACACACACAAACACACCAACACCCCCACCCAACACCCCCCAAAAAAGAAAAATCATCACTGCAGACATTCCAGAACTTTCTCTCTCGCGCGCGTGTTCTAGCAAAATTGGAATGAACTTCGGCAACGACACTTATGACGACACGAGACTATGACCTCAATTTCTTGCTCACTGCATTGCAGGGATCCAGGCTTTGACACACACAACCAACAGACCTGCTGAGAAGTCTGGAGAATAATTCTTCTGTGTGGCTCCCCAATAACTCTTCACAGAGAGAAAAAGAAGAAGATATTGAACTGACAGATTCGACGGGTATATTTTTTCTCGTTGCCCAAATATTTGACTTTCTGATTGACGAGAGTCTCCGCCATCTTGCTGGTTTCCAGCAGTGTGTAATTTTACATTTAAGCATTGTCCTCCGGAATTTCTTCTTCCAGATTGTTTGAAGAAAACCCTGAATTCAGAAGAAGAAAAAAAATGCGAATTCTATTTTCAGTAGGCCCACATTTTAACTTGTTTGACGTTTGAGGTTAAATACGAGAGAGGTGGCTGAATCGAATCTTGTGGAATTCCGACTTTTGATGTCACGTAAGTTTGGAAAGGTTAACTCGAATATCAGTTCTTCATTTTGGACTTCTGACGTCGAAAAAAGTTGGGGAGATGGGAGGTGACTTGGAAGTATGACTTGTGAACTTTGTGTCAAGAAAAGGAAAGGGGGAAAGTGTTTGGGTTCAGCCTGTTGTTGACCTTGTGTGTGTGTGTGTGTGTGTACGTGTGTGTGTGTGTGTGTGTGAGAGAGAGAGAGAGAGAGAATTACAGGTTTTGACAAGAGAGGCACGCCCTTCAAGACCCATATGTAATAGCCACTTAATCCAAACAAATCTGCGAAGCGGATCATACGAAGAAAGAATTTTTTTTTAAAGGGAGTGACACTTTGATGTAACCTTGACCTTAGTTCAACAATGTATTTATATTCTAGCCCAAACAAACCACTATAAACCCCGTTAAAGAAATGTTGGCTGAAACAAGTTTACACATAAATAAGTGAGAGAGAGAGAGAGATTTAAATGGCTTAATGACTTAAGCAACATGCTCATATCACCAAGTGGAAAACACGCTCCACCCCACCCCCCCACCCACCCACCCCTGAATCTTTAACATTAAACACAGAGAGAGAGGGGGGGGGGAACGTGTGTTTGTGGGTGGACTTGTCAGAATGCTATGATATGAAACGGCGCAGTCTTTGACAGATCCAGAACAGTCCAGAATATTTTCTGCCCGTAATTCTACACTGTGACAGGCCCCTCCCATCTCGCCCCAACCCCTAAAAAAAAATGAAATATGTAGATTCTGCCATCGATAACATCCAAAGAGTCGAGATTCAGATTTTACTTTGAACGAAAAATCCTGACTTTGAACCAAACCCAACCAAACCAGAGGAATAGGAAGAGTTGCGAGGGGGTTGGGTGGTGGTTGTTTCAAAGTTGACTTCAGTCGGCGCACATTTTTTAGAGTAATGCGCGTGCACGCACACACAAACACGGAACAAATACACGGACCATTGCAACCACTCTTCTGCATCCACATACGCACCACACACACACACACACGCGCACGCACGCACGCACACACACTCAAATACATGCACGCGCACGCACACACTCATACTCACACGCGCGCGCGCTAGATAGATATACAGAGTGACAGAAGGAGAGAGTGATAGAAATTGAAAGAAAGGGCGAGTGAGAGAGAGAGAGCGAGAGAGAGGAGGGGGGTGCAAGCAGACAAAAGCAGGGACAGTGACATCGTTTTAGTGCCATTGTGTTCGTTATCCTGTTGGCGAGGGGTACACTATAGGAACAGGTAGAACATCGTTTTAGTGCCATTGTCATCGTTATCCTGTTGGTGAGGGGTACACTATAGGAACAGGTAGAACATCGTTTTAGTGCCATTGTCATCGTTATCCTGTTGGTGAGGGGTACACTATAGGAACAGGAAGAACATCGTTTTAGTGCCATTGTCATCGTTATCCTGTTGGTGATGTTGGTGAGGGGTACACTATAGGAACAGGAAGAACATCGTTTTAGTGCCATTGTCTTCGTTATCCTGTTGGTGAGGGGTACACTATAGGAACAGGAAGAACATCGTTTTAGTGCCATTGTCATCGTTATCCTGTTGGTGAGGGGTACACTATAGGAACAGGAAGAACATCGTTTTAGTGCCATTGTTATCCTGTTGGTGAGGGGTACACTATAGGAACAGGAAGAACATCGTTTTAGTGCCATTGTCATGGTTATCCTGTTGGTGAGGGGTACACTATAGGAACA
>NC_134910.1:24550339-24560339 GCF_041734735.1 Babylonia areolata | reverse complement strand
CGTGTCAGATGTAACGGATCACCAAGTGAACAGCACGTGTCAGATGTAACAGATCACCAAGTGACAATCACGTGTCAGATGTAACAGATCACCAAGTGAACAGCACGTGTCAGATGTAACAGATCACCAAGTGACAGTCACGTGCCAGATGTAACAGATCACCAAGTGACAATCACGTGTCAGATGTAACAGATCACCAAGTGAACAGCACGTGTCAGATGTAACAGATCACCAAGTGACAATCACGTGTCAGATGTAACAGATCACCAAGTGACAATCACGTGTCAGATGTAACAGATCACCAAGTGACAATCACGTGTCAGATGTAACAGATCACCAAGTGACAATCACGTGTCAGATGTAACAGATCACCAAGTGACAATCACGTGTCAATTGTAACAGATCACCAAGTGAGAATCACGTGTCAGATGTAACAGATCACCAAGTGACAATCACGTGTCAGATGTAACAGATCACCAAGTGACAATCACGTGTCAGATGTAACAGATCACCAAGTGACAATCATGTCAGTTGGAACAGATCACCAAGTGTCAATCACGTCTTAGTTGTACACTGGGAACCCACGGAAACGGAATGTGTTGTAGAGGGGGGAAAAAGCTATTTCGACAACAAACAAATACACGTGCACAGAAGAAAAGAACATATGTATGGTGGGGTTGCATTTTGGCGACGCACTGTGCACAGACAGACAGACAGACAGACATAAAAACAGAGATACGGAAACGAGAAATCCACAATATCATGAAGTAATGATTCTGTCGTCATGAAACAGATACAGACAAACAGACAGACATTAAAATAAGTACAAAGAGACACACAGAGAGAGAGAGATACAGAGACAGAGGGACACAGAGACAGACAGACAGACAGAGAGAGAGAGAGAGAGATCGAAACCAAAGAATCAAAATTGAAATCGAAACAGAAACTTTCTTTTTTATTGAGAGAAAAAGGAATAAGCACATAAAGAGAGAGAGACACACACAGATAGAGAAACAGAGAGAGAGAGAGAGAATTTCAGACAGACAGAGAGCCCTAAATGACCTGAAGACCTGAAAAGATCCGAAGAAACCACCCCCTCCCTAAATTAACGCCTGCCCCCACGAAACAAACGATTTCTTCATTTCACAGCTGAAGACTACAGTGAATTGAAAGGAACTGCAAAACATCACGGCAATCAGACATTTCATCTCGCATGACAATGACAACACCACCACCACCACCAACAACAACAACAAATAATAATCGTTTTGCATAAATCTGATCTTGTTTAACCCACTCAGTACGGCCAGTCCTCTCTTCTCCTCTATACAGACTCCTCGGATGTCCAGTCGGTGACTGAATGACCCAACCTTTAGCCTCCGTCGTCAGAATTATGGTATTCTTTGTCAACATTCAGGTCTTTAGTATAAGAGCCTTCCGCTTGCAATATTTTGATGATGGTAACTGGGGTGAAATGCTGTTAACGTCGTCTCTTTCGCCGTTCGTATGGAAAGAGTTAACACCCTATGGCTGAAGCCCTTGTCAGTGATGGTGATAATAATAATAATAATAAGCCAGCTGCCGTGGCGAAGTGGTTAGCGTCGCGACTGCGAGGATAAGAGTTCGATTCCAATCAGAAGTTAATAATAATAATAATAATGGTCTCTTGTGCAGAGACAAATCAAAGCGCTTTCGCACCGATCATTCACACGCATGCATAACTCTAAAACTGTAGAAACTAAAGACAAGGAAGAGGCAAGCAAGGGAGGCTATTTTGGGAAGAGGTGGGTTTTAAGGCCAGACTTGAAAGAGCTGAGTGCGGAGACTTGACGAAGCGAAACAGGAAGTTCATTCCAATTGCAAAGTCCAGAGACAGAGAAAGAACGGCGGCCAACAGTCGAGTGTTTGAATCTGGGTATGCGTAAACAGAGTGGATCCGAAGCCGATCGTAGTGAGCGAGATGGAATGTGGAGGAAGTTACGTGCTTGTTTGTTTGTTTGTTTGTTTTCGATCCGTTTCTGCCCAGAGTAGAGTGTGCTGTAGACTTCAACATGATAACTGGGACCACACAGTCGAGGGTGATCCAATTCAAGGAGGTGTCTTTGGGAGGGTTGCTTTAATCTCCTGACCAACACTGCATGTGTCTGTATCTCTCGGGCCTGGTTGACGACGCCGGGATGTGATTATTCAGTCTGCACCTTGTCAAGTGGTTCCTGACCTAAATGAACAGCCTGAATCGTCACCACCCCCATCGTCATCATCATCGTCATCATGATTAGCATCATCATCATCATAATCATCATTATCATCATCATCGTCGTCATCATAATCATCATTATCATCATCATCGTCGTCATCATAATCATCATCGTCATCGTTATCATCATCATCATCATCGTTATCATCATCGCCCGTCATTGATCATCATCATCATTCTTCATTCCTCCTTTTCATCATCATCAACATCATCATCATCATCATCATCATCATCGAAATTAGCAGAAAAAAAGCTCAAACTTCTGAAGAAAAAACAAACCAAAAGGGAGACAAAAACAAACATGCAAGCACACAAACACAAAAACAACAATAACAACAAAATAATACAGAGATAAATTCTGCTGATGAAATGTCACACACACACACACACACACACACACACACACAGTCATCACTTCCTTCTCCTCCCCCCCCCCCCGGCCCCCAACACCCTCCCTCCTCCTCTCTCTCCCCCCCTCTCCCCCTCTCTCTCCCTCTCTCGCTCCCTCTCTCTCCTTTATCTTTCTGTCGAAGAAGACGAACACCATTTTCTGTCATTTCCAATATATCAGTAAATCAGGGGAAATTGAATTCGAAAATATCTTGTGAAAAGTTTCAGAAACACCTGAATACGCAGACTTCGTGGGTCTTTTGTGGGTTTTTTTTGTTGTTGTTGTTGTTGTTTTTCCCCCCCCCCCCCAATGAAATAGGCTTATCACTTGCTCTGTGGCAATGCAATGTCTTTTTTTCGGTCTTTTTTTCTTTTCTTTTTTTACGCCTTTGGGAAGTGATCAGACGAAATGACGAGATAATATAACTGTTTTCCAAATCAAAAACGTCATTGTAGGAAATGTCACGAACTAAAATGTGTGTCCTCTTTATTTTATTTCTTTATTTTTCCCCATGAAATATTGTGTCCATGATGTTGATTCCTTCGCTCTTTATTTTCGGTATTTTGTGTGTCTCAAATGTATGTATCTACCTCCTTTGCAAACAGGCTGGTTGCATTGCAGTAATATATGTCTGTCTGTGTATCTATATGTCTTTGTGTTTGTCTCTGTCTCTCTCTCCCCTCTCTCTCTCACTCCTCTCTCTCACTCTCTCTCACTCTCTCTCTCTCCCTCTCCCACTCTCTCTCCCCCCCCTTCTCTCTCTCCCTCTCTCTCTCCCCCTCTATCTCTCCCTCTCTCCCTCTCCCCTCTCCCTCTCCCCCCTCTCCCTCTTTCTCCCTCTCTCTCTCTCTCCCCTCTCTCTCTCCATCTCCCCCCCCTCTCCCTCTCCCTCTTCCTCTCTCCCTCTCGCTCCCTCTTTCTTCCTCTCTCTCTCTCCCCGCTGCGTGCAGTTTCTTCTAAAATCTTTGGGGGTGGGGGAGGCGGGGTTTGGGGGGGGGGGGGGGGGGGGGGGGGAGGGGGGGGGGTTGTTAATCAGTATGGATTCTTCAGTCATGATTTCCGATATGACGAAGTTCGCTACATGTTTTCATCCCACACGATTTTCAGCGATACCCAAATCTTTATCTGTCTCTGTGTCTTTATTCTTTATTTCTTCTTTCCGCTGACTGTCACACGAGATAATGGCTGTCACCATTGTGATGATATATAACACTTTGTTTCCATTCCTGCTGAAACATCTCACAATTTTTTTACTGAATAAAAAGCTGCAAGAATAATGCTGGAAAAGCTGGGTATTCTTGCTTCCATAACCCACCGAACGCTGACTTGGATTACAGGATCTTTAACGTGCGTTTTCGATCTTCTGCTTGCGTATACACACGAAGAGGGTGTATGCACTAGCATGTCTCCACATATGTTGACCTGGGAGATCGGAAAAAGCTCCAACTTTTACCCACCAGGCGCCGTTACGGAGATTCGAATCCGGAACCTTCAGATTGAAAGTCCAACGCTTTAACCACTCGCCTGTTGCTTCCATCAGAGGGGAAGAGGGAGATAGTGGGAGTTTAGCATAGAGTGTAAAGAAGTAGGGACTTTCTTTGTTGTTTGGCTGTTTTGTTTTTAAGACAAGATTACTGTCCCGAAGCCCGATACTCAGCTTATATCACACAATGACAAAAGCTTGCGGTTGGGCTACCAGGAAAGTGACATCTGTATCATCAACGGTTTCTCCCATCGTAATGGGAAGTCATTTACAGCTTAGTCTTTTGTGAAAGACTATGACTCTCAAACTAGGAGGCAAGACTGCACTGGCTTTTAGTGCTGCAGTCTTGGGAGCTATTTGGCCTTTGGGAACCATCCCCAACGCCGACTGTCCTAAAACCCTCTTGGCCGAGAGAGTTGGGATGTAACTTGGGCAAGACACTCTCCACTATAATTGAATTCTAGCCCAGATAGTTGGGACAGCAGTTATCTCCTCTGTTGTTCTTATGGTCGTTGTCAAACACGACAGACTCTCGTGTGTGTGTGTGTGTGTGTGTGTGTGTGTGTGTGTGTGTGTGTGCTGATAGTCTCCCGTCGGTCCGTAGGCAGACAGGCAGGCTTATCTGTCGGTGTGTGTCCTCATATGGGAGTAGAGGCCGATTCTGGATGCGCAGCACTTCCCACAGGTGTTGCAAGGGAAAACATCTCCAGAAGTTGAGCCCTGCTTCCTTGGCTCACGCTTCTCCTTAATGGCCAGCGTTCTCTTGTTTTCAAACGTCTTTATGCCACCAGAGCACAGCATCCTCCAGTGAGAGCGGTCAATGGCATCAGTTTCCCAGGAAGCGATGTCTATGTCACAGGCTTTGAGGTTTGTCTTCAAGGTGTCCTTGAAGCGCTTGCAGGGTCTTTCAGGGGGGGCGGGGAGTCGCCATAATTTACCAAGTGTCGAGTGACGTTGAGAAATATCCTTTCATTATACATACAGCGTTTGACAAGTGTGTCAGAAATACGCTTTTATCTTCCAAACTATATATATACATTTGATTGAAGAAGACTCTTAGCGAATTGGAATCGCTTGACTGGATTGGCTGCCTGGATACTAGAGAGAGCCGGCTTGTTACACAGAGACTTTTTCTTCGTATTAGCTCAGTTCCATTTGGCATGTATGGGTAGACAGGACTTTCAAGCATGGATGACGACTGTCAGTTTTTAATGGCAGTCGTGATTTTCTGGTTCTGTCATTTTGTGTCAGCTTAAAAAAAGAAAGGAGGGGGAGGGGGAGGGAGGGGGGGGGGGGGGGGTAGATCGAAAAGCTGAAAAGTGTTGATTAATGGTCATTAAAAGGTGCTTGGCTCGGCGGTGAGAGTGGAGAGCTTGTGTGGTACGGTGAATTGAACGTTTGGGGGGAAAAAGGAGTCCTTCTTCTTCTTCTGCTCTTCCTCCTCCTCCTCCTCCTCCTCCTCCTCCTTCTCCTCCTTCTTCTTCTTCTTCTGCCACTGCTGCTCTTCCTCCTCCTCCTCCTTCTCCTCCTCCTTCTTCTCCTCCTCCTCCTCCTCCTCCTTCTTCTTCTTCTCTTAGTTCTCCTCCTCCTCCTTCTTCTTCTTCTCTTCCTTTTCCTCCTCCTCCTTCTTCTTCTTCTCCTCCTCCTCCTCCTCCTCCTTCTTCTTCTTCTCTTCCTCCTCCTCCTCCTTCTCCTCCTCCTCGTCCTCCTTCTTCAATCCAGACACCTTGGTAGATTCGGTTTGACGTCAGACTTGTGATCCAGAGTTCACCAGTGCTCAGGGTTCGAGGCCCCGTTTCAGCATGGTGTTGATTCCTTGGGAAAGGTCTGGTTTCTCTCATTGCAGCCAGGTTGTGAATGGTTCTAGACTTTGTCTTGGGGAAGATTGAAACGGCGGATATGAGAAGAATGGGCCCCGCCTTCCCATACCAAGCCTTAGACAATGGCTATGAGTTCACTCCCCCGTTAAGGGCTGTAGGACTTTTAAGCTTTGACTTCAACCTCAAGGTGCATGCTGAAAACAGGACCTCGGATTCACGCATCCCACTCGAAAGTCTAGCACCCAGACCAACGCCACACATATTCAAGCGGATGAGAGGTTGGGGTGTTGGTTTGAAAAACAAAAAGGAAAAAGAAAAAAGAAACTGCCGATCAGCAGAAATATCGATAACCCATTGTATACTATCAGTAATGTAGCCATCATTAATCACTATTCGTGGTCACTGGCTGTCCACAAAGGGAGTTCTGGCGTTTGAGGAGAGGCGACTTCAGGACCTGGACCAGAAGCATCAAGCCCACACGGAGAGCAGACGAGACCTTTCATCTGCTGTTTCCTGCCCACAGTGCTGCCAAGTTTGTACTTCTGCCTTTGGGCGACGTCCTCATCTCTGGAGTCACTGACGTCTTCATCGTCACCTCGGTGCGCAGTGTGGGATTCGAACCTCAGGACTACAGGCTTCCTAGACTGGCCGGCTGGGAACGTTCATGGTGATGACGATGATGATGAAACGGATATTCATATAGCGCCTATAATCGATCAGAGACCAAGCTCTAAGTTCTTTACAAACACGGAGTCATTTGCACTAGAGGCTGCCTACCTGGGTAGAGCAGACTGTCGGCTGTCATTGGGCACTCGTCATTCGTTTCCTGTGTTCATTTAATCATGTTTCAGTCACGCACACACATGATAATAATAATATACTCATACAGACATGTAACAATTTATGTGTATGACCATTTTGTTGATTTACCCAGCTATGTAAGCAACCATACTCCGTTTTCGGGGCGGGGATGGGGGGGGGGGGGGTGCATGCTGGGTATGTTCTTATTTCCACAACCCACCGAACGCCGACACGGATTACAGGATCTTTAACGTATGTAGCTGATCTTCTGTGTGCGTATACACACGAAGGCGGTTCAGGCACAAAGCAGGTCTATACATATGTTGACCTGGGAGATCGGAAAAAACCTCCACCCTTTACCCACCAGGCGCCGTCACCGAGATTCGAACCCGGGACCCTCAGATTGAAAGTGCAACGCTTTAACAACTCGAGCAGTATAAGGACAGGGGCTGCTGGCTGTCCGGATTATATTAGCGCCAGATAAGACCTAGATGAGAGCGGAAATTCATTCGATTCAAATTCATTTTATCCGGAGGTTAAACTTCGAATAATCCGATGAGCCAGCAACCCCTGTCTTTATCCTACTACTCGGCTATTGCGCCCTTACCGCTGGTACAACGCTGTACCAGGTGTTGTTGCTGTTGTCCCGGGGATGTCCGAATGGAGACAGGCGTGTCTGATGACCGCTGAATGTATCGGTTATCCAGACAGTGTGAGTCGGACAGGCGAGGTTAGGGGGGTGGGGGTGGGGGTGGGGGGTTGGAGTGGAGGGGTGACATATCTGCTCCACCCCCTTCCTCCCCCACACACCCTGTCGCATTGCCCTTCCCCCCCCCCCCTCCCCACCCCCTTGCATTCCCTCTCCTCCTCCTCCCCCCCCCCCCTTTCCACTACCCCCTCTCCCCTGCACACTTGTCTCACTTGAAGGTGTCTGGACGTGGTCAGTAGTTGTCCGTGTCGGGAGTTTTGGCTGTCTGTTGGTCGTATGGGTGCTGTCGGATTGCTGTCTTGTTCCATCTGTGTGTGTGTGTGTGTGTGTGTGTGTGTGTGTGTGTGTGTGTGTGTGTGTGTGTGTCCTTCTGACAGTCTGAGTGTGGCTCTGTCTTCTTCTGTCACTCTCTGTTTCATGTTCTCTTTGTGTGTGTGTGTGTGTGTGTGTGTGTGTGTGTGGTGTTGGGATGGGGGCGTGTGTGTGTGTGGTTCTGTGATGCGTGCGTGTGTGTGTGTGTGTGTGTGTGTGTGTGTGACTCGGAATTAGAAGCGCATGGGAGCAAGGACAACACACGCGCACAACACACACACACACACACACACACACACACACACACACACACACACGCACACACGCACCTCACACACACACACACACACACACATACACATGCACGCACGCACACGCACAAACACACGTACACACACACACACACACACACACACACACACACACGCACGCACACAACACACACACACACGCGCGCGTGCATACCACACACAGACACACACAGACATACATGCACACACACACACACACACACACACACACACACACACACACACACACGCACACAACACACACACTCACACACACACACACGCACGCACGCACGCATACCACACACACACACACACACAACATACAACACACAACACACACACACACACACACATATACACACACACACACACACACACACACACACACATACATACACGCACGCACGCAAGCACGCACACATAAACGGACTCGCGCACACACACACACACACACACACACACACACACACGCACGCACGCACGCACGCATACCACACACACACACACACAACACAACACACACACATATTCACACACATACACGGACGGGCGAGCGCGCACACACACACACACACACACACACACACACACACACACACACACACGCCTAACGTAGCTCTCATTGATGAGAAATCTATTGCGTTGAGCAAAGGAAAAGCCCAAGGTTTCTTCCCAAAATTGGCAGTGATTGGTTTCTAGATATCTGTCTCTCTCTGTGTCTCTGTCTCTGTCTCTCTCTCTCTCTCTCTCTCTCTCTTTCTCTGTGCCCCCTCTCTCTCAATCTCTATCCCCCTCTCTTTCACTCTCTCTCCATTCATCTCTGCATACCTCACCGTTTATGTCTTTCTCTGTCGCTGTGTCTATCTATCTATCTATCTATCTATCTATCTATCTATCTCTTCTCAATGTCTGTCTATATCCCTGCTCTTACTGTCTTTCTCCCTATCTCTTTTCCTGTTCCCCCCCTCTCTCTCTCTCTCTCTCTCTCTCTCTCTCTCTCTCTCTCTCCATCCCTCTCTCCACCTCTCCCTCTCTATCTCTATCTCTGTTTCTGTCTCTCTCTCTGTCCCTGTCCGTCTCTCTGTCTGTCTGTCTGTCTGTCTGTCTGTCTCTCTGTCAAGAAACCTGGGTTCAGTGTCGCAGGTTTGACCAAGTTAGCCCCCTCTGTGCACTGACACTAACAAGTGAGATGTGGGTGGGTGGGGGTGCTGCTGGGGGTGTGAGGGTGGTGTAGGGGGAGGGCCTGAGACAGTCATTGCCGTGATGGTGAGGTCTGTAGGGGAAGGGGGTGGGGAGGAGAGAGGGCGGTATGTGGGAGATTGTCTTTCTTCCTTTTTTTTTTTCTTTTTTTTCTTTTCATTTACATTGGGGTTCAGTCAGTCTGTCTGTCTGTCTGTCTGTCTCATATGGAAAATATTTATGTTATAC
Organism: Babylonia areolata; assembly: GCF_041734735.1. Lineage (NCBI taxonomy): Eukaryota > Metazoa > Mollusca > Gastropoda > Neogastropoda > Buccinidae > Babylonia > Babylonia areolata. The sequence goes on along the minus strand of NC_134910.1, from coordinate 24,550,845 downwards.
ATTTATATATGTTTTTTGTTGTTATTTCCCACTACATGCCATTACTTTGAATGGATGGTCGAACTGCACTTTGTTGCACAGATTGATTGATTTCGTTTTGGCTTTGGTTTTCATCAATATTATTACTATTGATGCATGTTGTTATTAAATTTTGTATTATGAACCCCCATGTCATTACGGCTGTAAAGCTATTGACATTAAAGTGTTCAGTGTTCAGTGTTCTCTCTCTCTCTCTGGCTGGTTCTCTCTCTCTCTCTCTCTCTCTCTCTCTCTCTCTCAAGCTGGTTCTCTCTCTCTCTCTCTCCGCTTAGTCTCTCTCTCTCTCTGTCTGTCTCTCTCTTCTTAGGCTGACTCTCTCTGTGTCTCTCTTTCCTTGCTTAGTCTCTCTCTCTCTCTCAATCTCTCTCTCTCAGGCTGGCTGACTCACTCTCTCTCTCTCTCTCAATCTCTCTTAGGCTTTCTCTCTCTCTCTCTCTCTCTCTCTCTGGCTCTGTCTCAATATCTCT
>NC_134910.1:24530339-24545339 GCF_041734735.1 Babylonia areolata | reverse complement strand
CATTCGAGTCTCTGTCTTGGTCTCTGTCTCTGTCTCTCTCTCTGTCGTTGTGTTTCTCTCAGGCTGTGTGTGTGTGCGCGCGCGCGCGTATGTCTGTGTGCGTGTGTGTGTGTGTGTTTGGCTCTGTGCCCCTTGTGGTAGACAAGAAAATGGAATTAATTCAGCGTTCAACTCTCAACTCAGTCACACACACACACACACACACACACACACACACACACACACACACACACACACACACACACACACAGATAGAGAGAGAAACACACACACACACACACACACACACACACACACACACACACACAGATAGAAACACGCACACACACAGAGAAACACACACACACACACACACACACACACACACACACACACACACACACACACACACACACACACACACACACACACACACACACACAGAGAAACACACACACACACACACACACACACACACACACAGAAACACACACACACACACACACACACACACACACACGCACATACACAGCCGTGTCATTACACACACACACACACACACACACACACACACACACACACACACACACACACACACACACACACACACACACACACACACACACACAGCCCTGTCATTGCACAGACTCAAGTTGTTATACACAAGTCGAAAAGGTCACCCAAATGAATTATCTGACCTTCCTTGTGCCTGATCCCATACTGAAAGAGTCCGAGACGGAAGTGGGAGGGTAGGAGAAGAAAATAGTTGGCGGTGTGGGGGAGGGGGGCAGGGTGGGGGGGGGGATGGAGCAATCCCAGAGACATATTAGGAGGGGAGGGGGGGGGGGAGGGGGAGGGGGTGTTAGCTCGTACAGAGTGATCTCCCATCGGGTTGGGAGGAAATCCGCAATCACCCCCAACACCCGTCTCTCCCAAAGAAAAGAAAAGAAAAAAGAAAAGACCAAAAAATAAAAATTAAAAAAAAAGAGGGGGTGGGGGGTGGGGGTGTAACGCGTTATAATAATCCCTCCGATTTCCGTTTGTCTGTCTCCCTGTCTCCGTCTGTGTGTGTGTGTATGTGTGTGTGTCTCTCTCTCTCTGTCTCCGTCTCTCTGTCTCCGTCTCTCTGTCTGTCTGTCTCCGTCTATCTGTCTCTCTGTCTGTCTGTCTGTCTGTCTCCGTCTGTCTGTCTGTCTGTCTCCGTCTCCCTGTCTGTCTGTGTGTCTCTCTGTCTGTCTGTCTGTCTGTCTCCGTTTCCCTGTCTGTGTGACTGCCTCCGTCTCTGTGTCTGTCTGTCTCTCTGATATGTCCTTCTGTTACCCTGTCTGTCTTTGTCGTCTCTTATTCTGTCTCTGTCTCTCCCTCCCTCACCCCCCCCCTCTCTCTCTCTCTCTCGCTCTCTCTGTCTCTCTTCCCCCCTTACCCCCTCTCTCTTTCGCTCTCTCTCTCTCCCTCTCTCTCTCTCCCCCCTCTCTCTCTTTCTCTGTCTCCCCCTCTCTCTCTCCCTTCCCCTCCCTGTCTCTCTCTCGCTCTCTGTCTCTCTCCCTCTCTCTCTCTCCCCCCTCTCTCTCTTTCTCTGTCTCCCCCTCTCTCTCTCCCTTCCCCTCCCTCTCTCTCTCTCGCTCTCTCTTCTCTCTCTCTGTCGCTCTCTCCTCCCCCCTCTCTCTCTCCCTCTCTCTCTCTCTCGCTCTCTGTCTGTCTCTGTCTCCCCCCCCCTCTCTCTCCCCTCCCCCTCCCTTCCCCCTCTCTCTCTGCATGTGTCTGTCAGTCGCCTCCCCCCCCCCCTTCCCCATTCTATCTTGTCTCTCTGTACGTCTCTGCCTCTCTCTATGTGTTCATGTCTGTGCTGCCTCTGCACCTCTCTTTTTGTCTCACTCTGTATCTCTGTCTGTTTCTCTCCCCCCCCCCTCTCTCTCTCTGTCCCTCTCTCCCCTTCTTTTCCTCTCTCTCCCTCCCTCTCTCTCTGTCCCTCTGTGTGTGTGTGTGTGCGTTTCTCCCTCTCTCTCTCTCTATCCTTCTCTCTCTCTCTCTCTCTCTCTCTCTCTCTCTCTCTCTCTCTCTCTCTCTCTCTCTCTCTTCTCCATAAGGGTGTCGACGGACTGGCGGAAATCACGGAGGATTTCTTTGTGAGTGGGTGGTTGGGGTTGAGTGTGTGTGTGTGTGTGTGTGTGTGTGTGTGTGTGTGTCCGTCTGTGTGTGCATTTTTGTCTCTGTGTGTCTGTCTCAGTGTCTCTATGTGTGTGTATGTGTATCTATCTGTGTGTCTGTGTCTGTGTGTGTTTTTTGCGTGCAGTGTCTCTGTGTGAGTGTATGCGTGTGAGTGAATGAGTGAGTGTGTATCTGTCTGTCTGTCTGTCTGTCTGTCTCTCTGTGTGTAGGCGCACGTGTATATGTACATGTTTATATAGGCCAGACATGGCAGCTATTTTCAAAACAGTTTTATCTCAAATTCTGATGATCATCTGAGGTAGATATTGTTAGCTATCACCCAGGAATAAAAAAAAATGTACAAACAAATACACTCTTCATGCACCGGTTGCCATGGAAACGATTCAAAATGGCCGACAAACAAAACCAAAAACAAAATCAAAGCTACAAAACTTATAGGTACTTCAGTTTTTCTTTTTTTTCGTTTTTGATTTATTATTACCTAACCTCACTTTCCACGTTGAGACAGCAGAGTCAAAGTGAAAGATCTTTTGTCACAGCTGTTTATTTAAAATTTTAAAAAAATCATGAACAGGAAGTGTCATTAAAAAAAAAAGAAAAAGATAATGTTGAAAAATTCAATATTTTATATACAATACTGTCCTAATGTAGAAAGTGGCTCAAGGTAATAATAAATCAAGGCTTATCAATGTGAGTGAGTGTGTGTGTGTGTGTGTGTGTGTGTGTGTGTGTGCGCGCGCGCAAGCGCGTCCCTCCAGTGTCGCCATTTTCCGTCATTTACATTTTCCTGATCCCACATGTCTTCCTCGACAACACCCCCACCCCACCCCCCACCTCCCACCACCCTTAACCCAGCCACCCCACCCTACTTGTCTCTAAAAATAAACACTTGAAAAAAAAACGAGAAACAAAGAAATAACGCATATACATATAAAACGTTTTTAGCCCATCATCCACTGAAAATAGACGGTATGAGGAACGGTTGAAGAACCCCCCCCCCCCAACCCCCTTTCCCCCCACCCCCCACCCCCAACTCGACCCTTGTCCTATTCCCCACGCTTTCGCCGGACCACCACTACCCACCCCCAACCCCCCCACATACCTTCCTGCAATATTTCTCGCACCTCCTCCCCCCACCCCCACCACCCCTTCCCCCCTCTCCACTTTTCCCCCAAAATCTCACATAGACCTCATGTTGATGGGTCAATAAACTGAAGTGTTTATGTCCAGATATAAGAAGATGGTGGGGGTTTGAGAGAGAGAGAGAGAGAGAGAGAGAGGACACTTGTGCTCTATCACGTCAACAGGCATTTCCTTCTAAGAAAAGAAAAGGTGGGGGGGGGGGGGGGGGGAGAAGAAGAAATCTCCCGTGACAAATCTTTCCGGACAAGTGGAGACATGCAATCTTTTTATTATGCAACGAAAAATGTGACGAGATTCATGCAGGAGAACAACGGCAACCACCCTGTAGATTCCGATCTGGAATTGCGAGGGTATCCGATACAAAAGTATTGGTTAAGTCGTTGTTGTTGTTGTTGTTGTTTCTTCTTCTTCTTCTTCTTCTTCGTCTTCTACTTGTGTATGCTCTTTTTAACTATCTCAGGATCCAGTGCCTCCAACCGTTTTCTATCTCTGTTTCTTTTGTTTTCTACCTTTCTTTCTTTTTCTTTTCTTTTGTTTTGTTTGTTTCTTTCTTTTTCTTTCTTTATTTCTTTGTGTGTGTGTGTGTGTGTGTGTGTGTGTGTGTGTGTTTGTGTGTGTGTGACAGAGATATACAGGTACCTTCTAAAAGTTCTTAACGTGTTTTGGTTTCTCCTTTTCTTTTCTTTTCAAGGTCCACTGCAGCTTAAAACTTCACGACACTAACTTGAGTTCTCGAAGCTCCACTTGGAATTACTTTCGCTTTGAAGAGTGCCAAGAGCAGAACTAAAACCTCGCATTAAATGTTTCTCTGTCTGTCTCTCGGGGTACCTACTTTCCCCAAGAGGCGCCATGCACACAATCTGTCAGGAGTTAGAACTTGTGGCCCAGTGTTCACCAGTGAACAGGGTTCGAAGCCCCGTTTCGGCATGGTGTTGTGCTCATGGGAAAGGCACTTTACTCCGGGGGGGGGGGGGGGGGGGTTAAAACGGCGGAAGGAGAGAATTGGGCCCCGCCTTCCAATGCCGAGCCCTAGACTCAGTGGACATGAAGTCACTGCCTTCCCATTCCGAGCCCCAGACACAGTGGGTATGAATTCACTGCCTTCCTGTGCCGAGCCCTAGACTCAGTGGATATGAATTCACTGCCTTCCCATTCCGAGCCCTGGACACCGTGGACATGAAGTCACTGCCTTCCTTTGCCGAGTCCTAGACTCAGTGGACATGAATTCACTGCCTTCCAATGCCGAGCCCTAGACACAGTGGATATGAATTCACTGCCTTCCTTTGCCGAGCCCTAGACACAGTGGATATGAAATTCACTGCCTTCCTTTGCCGAGCCTTAGATTCAGTGGATATGAATTCACTGCCTTCCCATGCCGAACCCCAGACACAGTGGGTATGAATTCACTGCCTTCCTGTGCCGAGACCTACACACAGTGGGTTGAATTCACTGCCTTCCTTTGCCGAACCCTAGGCTCATTGGATATGAATTCACTACCTTCCTGTGCCGAGCCCTAGACACAGTGGGTATGAATTCACTGCCTTCCTGTACCGAGCCCTAGACACAGTGGGTATAAATTCACTGCCTTCCCATGCCGAGCCCTGGACACCGTGGACATGAAGTCACTGCCTTCCTTTGCCGAGCCCTAGACTCAGTGGACATGAATTCACTGCCTTCCTTTGCCGAGCCCTAGACTCAGTGGATATGAATTCACTGCCTTCCTGTGCCGAGCCCTAGACACAGTGGACATAAATTCACTGCCTTCCCATGCCGAGCCCTAGACTCAGTGGATATAATTCACTGCCTTCCCATGCCGAGCCCTTGACACAGTGGGTATGAATTCACTGCCTTCCCGTGCCGAGCCCTGGACACAGTGGATATGAATTCACTGCCTTCCGATGCCGAGCCCTGGACACAGTGGGTATGAATTCACTGCCTTCCTGTGCCCAGCCCTAGACACAGTGGATATGAATTCACTGCCTTCCTTTGCCCAGCCCTAGACTCAGTGGATATGAATTCACTGCCTTCCTGTGCCCAGCCCTAGACACAGTGGATATGAATTCACTGCCTTCCTGTGCCCAGCCCTAGACACAGTGGATATGAATTCACTGCCTTCCTTTGCCCAGCCCTAGACACAGTGGATATGAATTCACTGCCTTCCCATGCCGAGCCCCAGACACAGTGGGTATGAATTCACTGCCTTCCTGTGCCCAGCCCTAGACACAGTGGATATGAATTCACTGCCTTCCTTTGCCCAGCCCTAGACACAGTGGATATGAATTCACTGCCTTCCTGTGTCGAGCCCTAGACACAGTGGGTATGAATTCACTGCCTTCCTGTGCCGAGCCCTAGACACAGTGGGTATGAATTCACTGCCTTCCCATGCCGAGCCCTTGACACAGTGGGTATGAATTCACTGCCTTCCCAAGCTGAGCCCTGGACACAGTGGACATGAAGTCACTGCCTTCCTGTGCCGAGCCCTAGACACAGTGGGTATAAATTCACTACCTTCCTGTGCCGAGCCCTGGACACAGTGGACATGAAGTCACTGCCTTCCTGTGCCGAGCCCTGGACACAGTGGGTATAAATTCACTACCTTCCTGTGCCGAGCCCTGGACACAGTGGACATGAAGTCACTGCCTTCCTGTGCCGAGCCCTAGACACAGTGGGTATAAATTCACTACCTTCCTGTGCCGAGCCCTGGACACAGTGGACATGAAGTCACTGCCTTCCTGTGCCGAGCCCTAGACACAGTGGACATGAATTCACTGCCTTCCTGTGCCGAGCCCTATACACAGTGGACATAAATTCACTGCCTTCCCATGCCGAGCCCTGGACACAGTGGACATGAATTCACTGCCTTCCCTGTGCCGAGCCCTGGGCCGATGATCGTATAACTGTTGTTTGTTTTTCCATTCTTTCCCTCCCATTTCTATCCTTGTGTGGTAAGCCATTGTCAGGGTTTTTTCAGTGATCGGTGGATTCATGGGAGACTGCCGTGGTCGCCATTCTGGGGGAACGCTCACTCAGTCTGGCTCCGACATTATGCGATTATTGTTGTCAGTAGGGGGGGGCGAGGGAGTGGGGGTGGAGGTGGGGGAGGGGGGGGGGGCGAGGGAGTGGGGGTGGAGGTGGGGGAGGGGGCGTGGCGAGGGAGTGGGGTTAGGGGGGGGGGGGAGGCAAGGGGGTATGATGGGTTAACAGGTTGTATTCTTCGTTCGTAAAATCAGAACAAACCCCTCTGCTGAACACGGCGGTAGTGCAGGGTCATCTCTGACATGTGGCCAAACTGCCGATCTAACATCGATAGTTTCCACACACACACACACACACACACACACACACACACACACACACACACACACACACACACAGACATCATTCATTATATATATATATCATACATCCCTTTCTCTTCCTGACCAAGTTATGTGGTGGGTTACACTTTCCTCCAGAGAGGGAAAGGGGAAAAAAAGAGATTGGATTATAAATAACCCCCATCATACACCAGGCATTCGGTGCATGGATACCACTGGAGACTTCACTGTTTATTTCCCTGTCTCTGTTTGACTGACTCTGTGTGTGTGTGTGTGTGTGTGCGTGTGTCTGTCTCTCTTTCTCTCTCTCCCCCTCTCTCTGCCTGTCTCTGTGTCTCTCACTGTCTCTCTCTGTCTGCCCCCCCCCCTTCTCTCTCTCTCTCTCTCTCTCTCTCTCTGTCCCTCCATCTCCCTCTGTCTGTCTCTCTTTCTCTCTCTCCCCTCTTTCTGTCTCTATGTCTCTCACTCTATCTGTCTGCCCCCTCCTCTCTCTCTCTCTCTCTGTCCCTCCCTCTCTCTCTCTGTGTCTCTCTTTCTCTCTCCCCCTCTCTCTGCCTGTCTCTCTGTCTCTCACTCTGTCTCTCTCTTTATCTCTCTGTCTGCTTCCCCCCCCCCTCTCTCTCTGTCTCTGTTTCTCCCTCCCCCCCTCTCACTCTCTTTGTCTCTCTCTCTCTTTCTCTCTTTCTCTGTGTGCCAAGGTATATGATGGAGTTTCACTCGTCTACTGGTAACGAGATTGGATGCTGTGCCATCAGTAGGATCATCATCATCACACACCCCAGCCCCCCCCACCCCCCTCCCCGCCACCCCATGCCACGATCTACTGAGTCCTTAGGTGCATGGATAATTCAGGGGACTTCTGTGTTTATCCCCTCCCCCCCCCACTCCCCCCACGGCATCCCCCCCACCCCTACCTCCCCCCCCCCTTTCCTTCTCTCTCTCTCTCCAGACGAGGGGCCAGATCTCAGTCAGAACCCTTGGTGTGGGCAGAGATGGAGGAGACACAGTTATGGTTTGTGGAACGCCGGTCTGGAGGAACGGGGTGGAGGGTGAAGTGTGTGTGTGGGGGGGGGGAGGGGGGGGGGGGTGATGGGGGAGTTGGGGGGGGGGCTACGGGTGGTAGAAAGAGAATGCGATGGTTTGCATGATCGTTCGGTTTTGTAGGGGGTGGGTGGGTGGGGGAGGTGGCGGGGGGGGGGGGGGGGGGTGTGGGTGGGAGGGAGATTGTGTGTGTGTCTGTGTGTGTGTCTGTGCGTATGTGTGTGTGTTACCACGCGTCTGTCTGCCTCTCTGTTCTCTGTCTGTCTGTCTCTCTGTTCTCTGTCTGTCGGTCTCTCTGTCTCACTCTATCTCTTCCTCCTTCTCTCTGTCTGTCTGTCTCTCTTTCTTTTTCTCTCTCTCTCTCACTCTCTCACTCTGTCCCTCCCCCTCTCTGCACAGGGGTGGGGGTAGAAAGAGAATGCAATGGTATGTATGATCTTTTTTCGATTTTGTGTGTGTGTGTGATGGTGGTGGTGGTGGTGGTGAAGGGGGGAGAGCGGCTTGGGTAGGTGTGTTTGTGTGTCTGTCTGTCTCTTCCTCTGTCTCTGTCTGTCTGTCTTTCTCTCTCTCTCTCTCTCTGTGTGCCTCTGTGTCTCTCTCACTGTCTCTGTCTGTGTTAATCTCTGTCTGTCACTGTCTCTGCCCCCGCAATCCCCCCTCTCTGTGTGTCTCTGTCTCTGTCTCTCTCTCTCTCTCTCTCTCTCTCTCAGGCTGGTGGGTTTCTCTTTCTCCCTCTCCCCCTCTCTCTGTCTCTCACCCTTCTGTCTCTGTTTATGTCTCTGTCTCTCTCTTTCTTTCTCATTCTCTCTCTCTCTCTCTCTCTCTCTGTCTCTTTCTGTCTCTGTCCCTGTCATATGTTTCAGGAAAATGAGTGTGATCAGTGCTTTACACTCATCTGTCCTTAATATGTAATCACCATCATTGCCTTTTCGTTTCTACTTTGGGGGGGTGGGGGGGGGGGGGAAATTAAAAAAATATATATATATATATTACACTTTTAACGGAATATAATGTAGCTGCTAAACGAACAATTTCCTTGTACTTATTTCTCAAAGTTTCTAATTTGTCCGCCTCTCACCCCCGAAAAAAATAATAACATGACCAGACCAAAAAAAAACAGATAAATAAAACAAATGTGCCTATGCAGGCAAGCTCATTAATTAGTTCCTTGGTGTGGAGGTGTAAATTAGGTTCCAATATCCCATTACCAGCGCACGTGCAGGACATAATCATAGAAATATTTTTTCCTTATATTTTAAAATAACAGTTGAAAGGGATGGGTAGTTGGGTGTTAAGGAGAGCAAGACAGAGAGGGTGAAAGAAAGAGAGGTGTCAGAGAGAGAGAGGGGGGGGGGGGGGGGTGGCAGAGAAAGGGAGGAGAGAGAGAGGGGTGAAAGATGAGAGGTGTCAGAGAGAGAGAGTGTGGGGAAAGAAAGAGCGAGTGTAAGAGAGAGGAGAGAGGGTGAAAGAAAGAGAGGTGTCAGAGAGAGAGAGGGGGGGGAGAGAAAGTGAGGGAGAGAGAGAGGGCGAAAGAAAGAGAGGTGTCAGAGAGAGAGAGAGAGGGTGAAAGAAAGAGAGGTGTCAGAGAGAGAGAGGGGGGGGGGGTACAGAGAAAGGGAGGGAGAGAGAGAGGGCGAAAGAAAGAGAGGTGTCAGAGAGAGAGAGGGTGAAAGAAAGAGAGGTGTCAGAGAGAGAGGGGGGGGGGGGGGCAGAGAAAGGGAGGGAGAGAGAGAGGGCGAAAGAAAGAGAGGTGTCAGAGAGAGAGAGAGAGGGGGGGGAGAGAAAGGGAGGTGTCAGAGAAAGAGAGAGAGGGGGGGAGAGAAAGGGAGGGGTCAGAGAGAGAGAGAGAGGGGGGAGAGAAAGTGAGGGAGAGAGAGAGGGTGAAAGAAAGAGAGGTGTCAGAGAGAGAGAGAGAGGGTTAAAGAAAGAGAGGTGTCAGAGAGAGAGAGAGAGGGGGACAGAGAAAGTGAGGGAGAGAGAGAGGGTGAAAGAAAGAGAGGTGTCAGAGAGAGAGAGAGAGGGTTAAAGAAAGAGAGGTGTCAGAGAGAGAGAGAGAGGGGGACAGAGAAAGTGAGGGAGAGAGAGAGGGTGAAAGAAAGAGAGGTGTCAGAGAGAGAGAGAGAGGGGGACAGAGAAAGGGAGGGAGAGAGAGAGGGTGAAAGAAAGAGAGGTGTCAGAGAGAGAGAGAGAGGGTTAAAGAAAGAGAGGTGTCAGAGAGAGAGGGGGTTAAAGAGAGGTGTCAGAGAGAGAGAGAGGGGGGGACAGAGAAAGGGAGGGAGAGAGAGGGGGTGAAAGAAAGAGAGGTGTCAGAGAGAGAGAGAGGGGGGGGGCAGACACACACACACACACACACACACACACACGCACACACGCGCGCGCACACACACACGCACACACACACACGCACAACCTGCCACTACATCTTTAAAAAAAATATATAATGATGATGATTATGACTTTGTATTAATATTATCATTATTATTATCATCATCTCTGGTCTGGATTCCGCCTCCCTCCCCCCCTCCACACACACACACACACACACACACACACACACACCCACTTCCCCACGCCCCGCCTACCTCCCCCCCCCCCACCCCCTCCTTGCACCCCTTACACTGTCTAGCAAGTGGCAGGAAATCCATTTACAACGCCATCAATAAGGGCAGACGACACCACTTGAGATGATCACTTGGTCTCAACGTGATAATGTGTGACGGTTAGTCGTGTCCGACTAGGACCATCCCACCAAGCGCGGAAGAGGCAACTGCTGTCTCGACTCTCTGGGCTCGGAATTAAATTATAGTGGAGAGTGTCTTGCTCAGGATACACACCCCCCCCCTACCTCCCCCCCCCCCTCCTCACCTCCGCCCCCTGCAACTCTCTCTCGGCCAAGAGGGTTTTTAGGACAGTCGGCGTTGTTTGGGATGGTTCCCCCAAAGACCGGCTAGCCCCCGATGATGTGGTACTAAGAGCCACGGCAATCATGCCCCCTAGTTCGGCAGTACTCATATACAATACTTACCTATGACTGAAAGGGAGATACCTCTGACCATACAGCTCTCACATTGCTGTTGGCACCACTGTAACAACTCGGAAGACCCTGCAAGCGCTTCAAGGACACCTTGAAGACAAACCTCAAAGCCTGTGACATAGACATCGCTTCCTGGGAAACTGATGCCCTTGACCGCTCTCGCTGGAGGATGCTGTGCTCTAGTGGAATAAAGACGTTTGAAAACAAGAGAACGCTGGCCATTAAGGAGAAGCGTGAGCGAAGGAAGCAGGGCTCAGCTTCTGGAGACACTTACTTATACAAGCATACAGAAAATGAGAAATGCAACTGAGCATTTAATGTGAATAATTTGCTCATTGAAAACGGGTTTGTAATATATTTTGTATGTATTTTGAATAATCCATTCATTTAAAAAAAAATTAATAGTATCTCCACAAGAAAAGTCGACATATTGTCATGTTAAGTTTTTCACGCAAGGTCAGGTTACATACTTTTCCCAGATTTGATGAATATTTATTTCAGCAAGTCTACCACATACACTTCATGAAAAAACGCGAAAAAAAAAAGCTCACTGCAATAGAGAGAGAGAGCTCTTTCATAATATTCTTCAGCCATGAAATTCACCCTTTTTAGGACTCTTCTGAAAGGTTTTTATTCACAGAGCTCGCCACTCTGTCAAATGGAGTAAGGGTGTCGTGATAGCGTTTCGTCAGACCTTTCAGCTGTGGAGAAGTTTTCCACTTGGTTTACTTTCTTCAAGTTGTCGGGTTGAGGGATCTTTCTTGATGCATTCGTTGACGACAAGATCCTTCTCCCTCCTTCCTTCCCCAGCTTGTTTGTATGTCTGTGTCCGGATCTGTCTGTCTGTCTGTTTGTCTGTCTCTCTCTTCTCTCTCTCTCTCCCTCTCTCTTCTCTCTCTCTCTCTGTCTCTCTCTTCTCTCTTTCTCTCTCTCTCTCTCTATCTCTCTCTTTCCCCCCCTCTCTCTCTCTGTCTATCTCTCCCTCTCTATCTCTCCCTCTCTCTCTCTATCTCTCTCTCTGTCTCTCTCTTCTCTCTATCTCTCTCCCTCTCTCTTCTCTCTCTCTCTCTCTCTCTCCCTCTCTCTCTCTCTCTCTCCCTTTTCTGAGCGCGTTGGGTTACGCTGCTGGTCAGGCATCTGCTTGGCAGATGTGGTGTAGCATATATGGATTTGTCCGAACGCAGTGACGCCTCCTTGAGCTACTGAAACTGAAACTCTTTTCTTTCTTTCTGCTTGTCTCTCGCATCTTTTCACTCTCTCTCTCTCTCTCTCTCTCTCTCTCTCTCTCTCTCTTTGTATGTCTGTTTGCCTGTGTCTCTGAGTGTCTGTCTGTCTGTGTTTGTGTCTCTCTCTATCTCTCACTCTCTCAGACAGACACAGACACACGCACAGTCACACACGCACGCACGCACGCACGTGCGCACTCACACACACACAGAGAAAAATAGATGAACAGTGCACAGCTTCAAATTAAGTGTCTGACTCTGTGTGTGTGTGTGTGTATGTTTCTCTGTCTTTCTCTGAGTGTCACACACACACACACACACACACACATACACACACACACACACACACATATATATATACAGCGAGAGAAGTGCACAGCGTGGATGAATTTAGTGTAGGGGATGGAGGGGGAAAGTGTGCGTGGGGGGGGGGTGGGGGGGGGGGGGGGGGCTGCGGGTGGTGGTGAGGGGGGCGGGGAAGGGGGGGAGATGCATTTCATTTGCGGAAGGTCAATAGTATTAACCTGTCAGCCAGCTCCTGAAGAACTTCTTAGATCTGGGTTGGGGTTCTGTCTCTCTCTCTCTGTCTCTCTCTCTCTCTGTGTCTCTCTCTGTCTCTCTCTCTCTCTGTCTCTCTCTGTCTCTCTCTCTCTGTCTCTCTCTCTCTCTCTCTCTCTCGACATTAAAAGCAGCGGCATGGAAACACGGAAGTACAAGTGACAAATTGTTATGAATAACTTGGGATGATGATATTCACGACAAAGTTATGTCTTGATATCGCATGGGAAAATGTATTAAATACTACTACTACTACTACTACTAATATAATAAAATATAAAAGAGAAAAAAAAAATAAATAGAAGATTTGTGTGATTGAATTCATCAGAGTATTGGGGGGGGGGGGGGGGAAGCCCTATTCAATTGAACCAGTGACCCCTTGAAGCTGATATTCAGGCTGAACCCACTAAAACAAGTACAGTAGGAACATGGGGGATAATTGCTGATGGTGAATTGGAAAATGGTCATACGTTTGTCGTTAAATTTCACCGAATGTTCCATTACATCTCTCTAGCAGAATAATCTACAGTGAGATTGGTACATATCTTTTGTATAAAGGAGCACTTAATATATATATATATATATATATATATATATATATATATATTGCCTACTACTAGATATTGTTTCAAAATTGTTGAAATTATATGTAACAAGATTATGTAGACAAGTGTATGAAATGATTTTACAGCAAACGTAGACAAGTGTATGAAATGATTTTACAGCAAAACGAGAATGATAAATGTAACTGGGTATCTAAAGTAAATAAATTGCTTACTGAAAACGGGTTTTGATTGTCTTGAAGTATATTATGAAGAAGGAAATTATAGTGTTGTTTTTGTTGTTGTTGTTGTTTTTCAGAATTCAAGGATCGAATGATGTGTATTCTCAAACAAAACTCAAACGCTCACATGGTTGATTTCTTTTAACAGTAACCTGCTGCCCGAAAATTATAAACATGCTATAAACGGCACAGGTAGACTAAGAGGTATACTTGCTAGGTTTCGAAGCAGGAATTTGAACCTGAGGGCAAATAACATCTGTTTCATGTCATACACAGCAGAAAACACCTGCTCAGTTTGTAAAACAAATACCATGGAAGCTGTGACCCACTTTCTCTTTCAGTGTGAAGCTTAGGAAACTATTCGACGGAAGTGTAACCTATTTCAGGCGCCTGTTGTCAGAAGAAAAATTACTGTGTTGACAGTTGAAATTGAAGCAATCAGATCCTTCGCTACATTGCGGGCACAATAGCTGAATGGTTAAAGCGCTGGACTGTCAATCTGAGGGTAAAGGGTGGAGATTTTTCCGATCTCCCAGGTCAACGTATGTGCAGACCTGCCAGTGCCTGAACCCCCTTCGTGTGTATACGCAAGCAGAAGATCAAATACACACGTTAAAGAACCTGTAACCCATGTCGGCGTTCGGTGGGTTATGGAAACAAGAACATACCCAGCATGCACACTCCCGAAAACGGAGTATGGCTGCATACATGGCTGGGTAAATAAACAGAGCGGTCATACACTAAAATGTTAAACGTTACATGTTTGAGTGTGTATGTATGCGTGGCTGACATCTGACTGAATGACACAGGAAACGAATGATGAGCGCCCAATTGCAGCCGTCAGTCGGCTCTACCCAGGTAGGCAGCCTGTTGTGTAAAAGATCCCGTGTTTGTAAAGCGCTTAGAGCTTGGTCTCCGACCGAGGATAGGCGATATATAAGTGTCCATATCAATCAATATCGGTAAATAATATTAAGAATATTTTCGATTTCAGAATGAAAATATTACAACCTTTCTTCCAACTGAATAACTTTTCCTTTTCATTGTGTGCTAGGCAGGGTGAATTCTAAACAGAAATAACTGCAATGATCACCGCAAGGTCTAGCCAGTTTTGTTGTTGTGTGGATGAAGATATGTACGCTATGCGAATTCTGACTGAATACGCACGACAAGTAATTGTATTATTACTTGTTTTCTGTATAAAACAAAAAAGCTTAATTTGTGTTTGTATATTTCTTCTGTCATTGCTGCTGTGTAATGAAATGATCGGTGTAAGGACAGGCCCGGCGCTTCCTTTTTTGAGGAGGTGTCTGCGTTTGTTCCAATGTACCTTTTATTTACCTGTGTGCTAGATGAATCGGTAGCGTAAGCAGCACTGACTTGAAGTTGTGTACCTTGTGAATGGAGAGGGTTACCACTATTGTGGGTTTTTTGGGTTTTTTTTTTTATCAATCACATTCACCCTTAGCCTCATTTTTCTTTCATATTAATTGTTGTTCTGTGTTGGTGTTTATTCTGTTTGTTTTGACACTGTGAATGCGGTTTCGTAACACTGGTTCTAAGTGTCAGTGTCACTGTCAGTTTCTCTCTCTCTCTCTCTGTTTCTCTGTCTCTCGCTCTCTCTCTATCTCACTTACTCTCTCTTTCTTTCTCTCTCTCTCTCTGTCTCTCTCCCCTCTCTCTCTCTTCCTCCCTCTCTATCTCTCTCGCTCTCCTCTCTCTCTCTCCTCCTCCTTCCCCCCTCTCTCT
>NC_134910.1:24512839-24515339 GCF_041734735.1 Babylonia areolata | reverse complement strand
TGAGTATAAAAATTTAAATAAGAGAAAAAAGAAAGAATATAATAACTCGTTAGTAAATGAACTTATAGACTCTGTTAAAAGTCAAAAGGAATTTTGGGACACAGTACAAAAGATCTCAAAAAAGAAAGTACAACCTTTAAATGATATTTCTATTCAAGAGTGGTTCGAACATTTCAAAAAAGTGTTAGAAAATGAAGATGGTGACGAGGGGGAAGTAACTGAAAACATGAATACAGAAAATGTAGGGGATAATTATACACTAGACAGACCTATATCTCATGAAGAAGTCTTATTAGCAATTAGAAGATTAAAAAATGGTAAATCTGCTGGCCCTGATGGACTGATTGGTGAATTTTTCAAACATTCTGGTGAGATGACTGTTAGCTTCCTGGTGAAGCTGTTTAATTATTTGTTTGATAATGGAATCTACCCAAGCAATTGGACAGAATCCATAATTATGCCATTGTTTAAGAAAGGTGATATTAACAATGTAAACAATTATAGAGGCATTTCTTTAAGTGATATTAGTAGTAAGTTATACAGTTCCATTATTAACAATAGATTACAAGAATGGATAACTCAGAATAACATAATTGGAGAATATCAAGCTGGTTTTAAAAAAGGTTATTCAACTATAGACCATATATTTACTTTAATGGCCGCAATACAAAAACAGTTTGCAAATAATAGAAAATTGTATGTTGCTTTTGTTGACTTTGAAAAGGCTTTCGATTCTATTTCCAGAAAACTTTTATGGCCTGTTTTGTTGAAAAATGGAATCAGTGGTAAGCTGTATCTTTGTGTGAAAAGTATGTATAATGAAGTGAAAGCGAGAGTGAGATCAGGGGCAAAATTATCAGATTGTGTGAATTGTATTCGTGGGGTTAAGCAAGGGGATGTTTGTAGCCCTGTCTTGTTTTCACTTTTTATAAATGAACTAGCGTTAGAAATTATGCAAAATGGTCAACATGGTGTTACTTTCGATTTGATTGAACTGTTTGTTTTATTTTTTGCTGATGACATGATTCTGCTGTCTATAACAACAGTTGGTTTACAGCGACAACTTAACAGTTTATACACTGCTGCAACTAATTTACAGCTAAAAGTAAATATGGATAAAACAAATATTGTTGTTTTTCGTAAGGGAGGGTATTTGGCAAGAAATGAAAGATGGTCATATGGAAGCGAAAGAATAACTGTTGTAAATGCATATAAATACCTTGGGATTTATTTTTCAACAAGACTCAGTTTCAACTTTGCATGTCAAGACATTGCTAATAAAGCAAAAAAAGCAGTTATTTTGATTCTTCATATTTTGTATAAAGTAGACTGTAGTTCTTTTAGTGTTTTTGTTAGATTATTTGATTCACAAGTTCAGCCAATATTACAGTATGGAGCAGAAATCTGGGGACTGGAAAATAGGATAGTAACAGAAAAAGTGCACTTGTTTGCATTGAAACGTTTTCTTAATGTAGACAATCGAACTCCAAATGATCTTGTTTATGGTGAACTGGGGAGATACCCTATTTATCTAAATTCTTATATCAAATGTATTAAATATTGGCTAAAGTTGACTAGAATGAATGAAAACAGATATCCATTTAAAGCATATAAAATGTTATATAGTTTAGATAATAATGGTAGGAAGACTTGGGCAACGAGTGTTCGTCAGTGTTTAAATACATATGGTTTTGCATTTGTATGGGATAATCAAGGGGTGGAAGATATTGTAGGTTTCTTAAAGTATTTCAGACAACGTATTATTGATTGCAGGTGGCAAGATTGGCATGATCATATACAAACTAGTGATAGATTCGCACAGTTTAGACTTTTTAAAACATCGCATGGGATTGAGCCATACATTGAGTTAGGACTGAACAGATATATAAAATGTACACTGACAAAATTTAGATTTGGTATTTCTAGTATTGCTTCTCATAGTTTTAGGTATAGCATTCTAAATGAACCCATGTATACATGCCGATTATGCAGTTCGGGTAAAGAAGATGAATTGCATTTTTTGTTATGTTGCCCTGCTTTGTGTGACCTTAGACAAAAACTTATTCAACCGAAATATTATAGAGATCCGTCTAATTTTAGGTTTAATTTACTCATGTCTTCAAGACAGGAATGTACCTTGCATAACTTAGCCATATATATATATGAAGGATTGAAGAGACTACGTACAGTTATCTCGTGAATGTTGTTGAATATTTGTGTGGACTATTTTGGGTGATATGGTTGATATTGTGTTAACAATTTTTGGTTGATCTGAATTGTCTACTTACTGTATCATGTCATTTTCTAATTATTATTTATCAATGAATCCCCCTTCAGTAAGGGGCTCTGGCCTTATCTGAATAAAACATTCGTTCGTTCTCTCTCTCTCTCTCTCTCTCTCTCAATCACTCTGTGTGTGTTTGTGTGTGTGTGTGTGTGTGTTGTTGTTGTTCAGTTTAACGTCCGTTCACACAGTGTGGATGAAACCCTTGTCCAAATG
>NC_134910.1:24502839-24507839 GCF_041734735.1 Babylonia areolata | reverse complement strand
CATTTCGGGAGTTAGGGTTGCGAGTTTCATAGCAGACAATAGTTTGGTGTAGATAAGTAGGGCATTTACCGAATATAATTTTATGCATAAGTACGCACTTATTCAATATTAGGTGCTTTGTCAAGGGAAGAGGTGCTGGCAGTTGATATTGATGACTGCGTGTGTTTCGTAAAACACCATTGAGGTGTTTTACAGCACGTCTGTGTACAGAATCTAGTTTTTTCATGTGCACTTCGCTGCAGTTGTCCCAAACGTTTGAAACGTAATTAATTCTAGACATGATGTGAGAATGGAAAAAGAAATAGGAAGCCTCTGGACTGACGACATGTTTTAAACGGGATAATAGGTAAACATTTTTTGCAACTGACCTTGATAAAGAACTGATATGTGCCTCCCATTTTAGCTGGTTGTCAATAACGACACCAAGGTGTCGATGTTCTGTAACTTGTTCAATAGCTTGGCCGTCGATTGACAAAGTGAGCGGATTTAAGCCACGCTGGTGCTTTTGGCGAGTGGCTACAATCATACTCTTTGTTTTTTCTGGGTTAAGGAGCATATTATTTTCTGTACACCAGTTGGATACTTCGGTTAGGCTGGTTTGTAATCTATCATTAATGTGCTCTGAATTTACTCCATTTGTATGAAGAGAAGAGTCATCTGCAAACATGTCGCATGATATTGCAGATGAGGAGATACATAATGGAAGATCATTGATATAAAGGTTGAACAATAAGGGGCCAAGCACAGAGCCTTGGGGAATGCCCATTTTAGTTATTCCCACATTCGAAAAGGTCCCGTTTACTAATACACTCTGCTTTCTTTCTTTTAAGAGAGAGAGAGAGAGATAAATAGAGAGAGCGAGAGATGAAGAGATAGATAAATGGAGAGACAGAGACAGAGACAGACAGAGAGAGAAATTGACTTCCAATGTTGCAGAGGATACTTTCATGCAGAAGAAGGAATGTTAATCTTTTATATCACTGGTATTCTACTGATGCATACATGATGATAGTTGTGTTTTTCGTGTGATCAAGTTTTATATATGAACAGACAGATAGATAGATGTATATTTGTGTGTGTTGTTGTTGTTGTTGTTGCTGTTGCATAATTTTGTCTGGTATTTGTGTGCTCTATTGACCCAAAGAGACTTTTTTCTCCGTCCGTCCCCCCCCCCCGCCCCCCTCTCTCTCTCTCTCTCTCTCTTCTCCCCCCCCCCTCTCTCTCTCTCTTTCTCTCTTCTCCCCCCCTCTCTCTCTCTCTCTCTCTTCTCTCCCCTCTCTCTCTCTCTCTCTTTCTCTCTTCTCCCCCCCTCTCTCTCTCTCTTTCTCTCTTCTCCCCCCCCCCCTCTCTCTCTCTCTTTCTCTCTTCTCCCCCCCTCTCTCTCTCTCTCTTTCTCTCTTCTCTCCCCCCTCTCTCTCTCTTTCTCTCCTCTCCTCCCCTCTCTCTCTCTCTCTCTTCTCTCCCCTCTCTGTCTCTCTCTTTCTCTCTTCTCTCCCCCCCCCTCTCTCTCTTTCTCTCTTCTCCCCCCCTCTCTCTCTCTCTCTTTCTCTCTTCTCCCCCCCTCTCTCTCTCTCTCTTTCTCTTTTCTCTCCCCCCTCTCTCTCTCTTTCTCTCCTCTCCTCCCCTCTCTCTCTCTCTCTTCTCTCCCCTCTCTGTCTCTCTCTTTCTCTCTTCTCTCCCCCCTCTCTCTCTCTTTCTCTCCTCTCCCCACTCTCTCTCTCTTTCTCTCCCCCCCCCTCTCTCTCTTCTTTCCCTCTCCATGTCAGTCTGTCTCTCTCTCTCCCTTTCTTTCTCCTTCTTTCCCTCTCCCTTTGTTTCTTGCTGTCTCTTTCTCTTCCGCTCTCTTTCTCTCTCTCCCCATTCTCTCTCCTTCTCTCGATCCCTCTTCACTCACTCCCTCTACACCCCTCCCCCCTCCCCCACCCACCTTCTCTCTCCATTCTCTCTCAACTATCTCTCTACTGTCTGTATCCCTCTCTCTCTCTCTCTCTCTCTCTCTCTCTCTCTCCCTCCCTCCCTCCCTCCAGTGAGCGCATGTGTGTGTGTGTGTGTGTGTGCGTGCACGCGCGCGCGCATGCATGTTGCTGTGTGCGTGTTTGTGTGCGTTTATATGTATGTATGTGTCACGAGTGACAATAACTCTCTCTCTCTCTCTTTCTTTCTCTCTCTCTCTTTGCCCCCCCCCCCCACTCTGTCTCTCTCTCCCTCTCTGTCTCTATCTCTCTCTGCCCCCCCCCTCTCTCTCTCTCTCTCTCTCCCTCTCTGTCTCTATCTCTCTCTGCCCCCCCCCTCTCTCTCTGTCTCTATCTCTCTCTGCCCCCCCCCCCCTCTCTCTCTCTCTCTTCCAGTTTTCCTACCCGTTTCCTCGCGTGTTTGCTTGCTTGCTTGCATTGCACCAGTGCACTCGCGCGCGCGCACGCAAGATTGGACAGTTTATGATGTGTGCTGGTCTATTACAGAGAGTTATGGCGACGCTATCTCCCAAAGATTCGCCAGTAGCTTGGTGTGAAGACACAGCAGTCGTTGACTTGTTTACGATCGCCAAGAAAATATGGCCTTCATCATTTTGTTCGTTTTTTCTGCTGTTGGGCTGGTTGATTTGACTGCTGAGAATTGAACTCGAACTCCCTGTGAAAATAAGATGACCCGCTGGCCCAAGCAAAATGAATATTAAAGGAAGACAAAAGAAAAGGTGAAGAATAAAATGAAGACTTTTTTTTTCTTTGGTATCCATATCCTTATACGGTTATATACGGGTAAAAAAGTATGGAATTTTTTTTTTTTTTAAAGATTGCATCAGATTTCATACGTGTGTGATTGTGATTGTGTGTGTGTGATTATGTGTGTGTGTGTGTGTGTGTGTCTGTGCGTGTTTGTGTCTGTGTGTGTGTGTGTGTTTGTTTGTGTGTGAGTGTGTGTGTGCACGCGACCGCGCGCATCTGTTCAATTTCATTTAATGTCTATCCACATTAAGTGATATTAGACCAAAAAAAAAAGGGGGGGGGGGGGTGAGAGGGAAAGGGGGAGAAATCACAACAGTTACAACAATCTGGCTAAAATAATAACTTTCAAACTGAAAAAAAAGAAGAGATAGATCGTTTTAACAACCCAATTGGACTATTGAACAAAGATTTGAAACAGTCCAACATTAACAGTGACAAGTCCAAGATATATACATGAATCTTGAAAAAAAAGAGAAAAAAAAGTTATAACAGCAACCCATTTGGACTATTTAACAACGATTTAAAGAAACTAAACAATAAAAGTGATGAGTCCAATATTTCTTGCATCGGAAAAGATGCTAGTACAGGTATATGACATTTTGACATGTCGCAAGTCTGTCTGTCTGTACGTCTATCTGTCTGTGTTTGTGTGTGTTTGCATGTGCGTGTGTGTGTGTTCGTGTGTGTGTGTGTGTTTATATGAATGTGTGACGAGTGACAATAACTCTGTGTGTGTGTGTGTGCGCGCGCCCCCCCCCCCCCCCACCTCTCTCTCTCTCTCTCTCTCTCTCTGTGCCCCCCCCCCTCTGTCTCTCTGCCCCCCCTCTCTCTATCTCTCTGCCCCCTCTCTCTATCTCTCTGCCCCCTCTCTCTCTATCTCTCTCTGCCCCCTCTCTCTCTATCTCTCTGCCCCCCCTCTCTCTCTATCTCACTCTGCCCCCTCTCTCTCTGTCTCTCTGCCCCCTCTCTCTTTTTCTCTCTCTGCCCCCACCTCTCTCTCTCTCTCTCTGCCCTCTCTCTCCCCCCCTCTCTCTCTCTCTGCCCACCCTCTCTCTGTCTCTCTCACTCTGTCTACCCCCCCCCTCTCTCTCTCTTCCTGTGCCCCTCCCACCCCCCTCTCTCTCTCTTCCAGTTTTCCTACCCATTTCCTCGCGTGCTTGCTTGCTTGCTTGCATTGCACCAGTGCACTTGCGCGCGCGCACGCGAGATTAGACAGTTTATGATGTGTGCTGGTCTATTACAGAGAGTTATGGCGACGCTATCTCCCAAAGATTCGCCAGTAGCTTGGTGTGAAGACACAGCAGTCGTTGACTTGTTTACGATCGCCAAGAAAATATGGCCTTCATCATTTTGTTCGTTTTTTCTGCTGTTGGGCTGGTTGATTTGACTGCTGAGAATTGAACTCGAACTCCCTGTGAAAATAAGATGACCCGCTGGCTCAAGCAAAATGAATATTAAAGGAAGACAAAAGAAAAGGTGAAGAATAAAATGAAGACTTTTTTTTTCTTTGGTATCCATATCCTTATACGGTTATATACGGGTAAAAAAGTATGGAAATTTTTTTTTTTAAGATTGCATCAGATTTCATACGTGTGTGATTGTGTGTGTGTGGTTATGTGTGTGTGTGTGTGTGTCTGTGCGTGTTTGTGTGTGTGTGTGTGTGTGTGTTTTTGTGTGAGTGTGTGTGTGCACGCGACCGCGCGCGTCTGTTCAATTTCATTAATGTCTATCCACATTAAGTGATATTAGACCAAAAAAAAGGGGGGGGGGGAGAGAGGGAGGAGGGAAAGGGGGAGAAATCACAACATTTGCAACAATCTGGCTAAAATAATAACTTCCAAACTGAAAAAAAAGAAGAAGAGATAGATCGTTTTAACAACCCAATTGGACTATTGAACAAAGATTTGAAATAGTCCAACATTAACAGTGACAAGTCCAAGATATATACATGAATCTTGAAAAAAAAAAGAGAGAAAAAAGTTATAACAGCAACCCATTTGGACTATTTAACAACGATTTAAAGAAACTAAACAATAAAAGTGATGAGTCCAATATTTCTTGCATCGGAAAAGATGCTAGTACAGGTATATGACATTTTGACATGTCGCAAGTCTGTCTGTCTGTACGTCTATCTGTCTGTGTTTGTGTGTGTTTGCATGTGTGTGTGTGTGTGTGTTTATATGTATGTGTGACGAGTGACAATAACTCTGTGTGTGTGTGTGTGTGTGCGCGCGCGCCCCCTCACTCTCTCTCTCTCTCTCTCTGCCACCCCCCCCT
>NC_134910.1:24492839-24495339 GCF_041734735.1 Babylonia areolata | reverse complement strand
CTGTCTTTCTCTCTGTCATTCTGTCTGTCTGTGTTTTTTTCTTTCTTTCGTTCGTTCTGTCTGTCTGTCTGTCTTTCTGTATGTATGTCTTTCTGTCTGTATGTATGTCTGTCTGTCTGTATTTCTGTCTTTCTTTCTGTCTGTGTCATTCTGTCTGTCTCTCTGTTTGTCTGACTGTCTTTCTCTCTGTCTGTCTGTCTTTCTGTCTGTCTTTCTTCCTTTTTCTTTCCGTCTGTCTGTCTGTCTGTCTGTCTGTCGTTCTCTCTGTCTTTCTTTTTCTCTATCTTTCTTCCTTTCTGTCTTTCTTTCTTTCTTCCTGTCTGTCTGCCTTTCTCTCTGTCTGTCTTTTTTTCTATCTTTCTGTCTGTCTGTCTTTCTTTCTGTCTGTCTATCTTTCTCTCTATCTTTCTTTTTCTCTATCTTTTTTTCTTTTCCTCTATCTTTCTTTCTTTCTGTCTGTTGTCTTTCTTCCTTCCTTCCTTTCTTTCTTTTCTCGCTTTCTTTCTTTCTTTCTTTTCCTTCTCTCTTTCTGTCTTTCTTATTTTTCCTCGAGTTTCTCACTTCCATAACCCCACCGAACACTGACATCGATTTCAGGATCTTTAACGTGCGTATTTGATCTTTTTGCACGCGTACACACACAGGGAGGCGGGTTCAGGCACTAACTGGTCTGCACACATGTTAACCAGACCAGGAGATCGGGAAGAAAAGAATAAAAAAGAAAGAAAGGCAGAAAAAAGCATCACCCTTCAATCACCAGATGCTCCTGAACTGAGGATCGAACTTGGAACACTCGGACGAAAATCCGGCTGACATACCATTCGGCCATCCCTCTTTCCTCTCTGTCTGTGTGTCCCTCCTTCTCAACTCCACCCCACTCCCCCCTCTCCCCTCCCTCTCTCAGCCCCCCTAACCGATCACCCCCCTCCCCCCCCCCCCCGTCCCCCCTTTCAGAAGCGTGACAGTGAAGGATGGCCCATAGTGGAGTCTCCCAACGCCGTCACGTTTCAAGTCTCCAAGTCTCGTCTCGTTTCTTTGAACGCGAACACAGCCCAGAAAGTAGCGAAGCGTCTGTCTTCCGCACCTCGCCGGCTCCATTTTGAGGGTTCCTTGCCCTTATTCTGGGCAGACTGTTCACAGAATTGAGCTCTGTCTGTCTGTCTGTCTGCCTGTCTGTCGGTCTGTCTGTGTAACCATAGGTCTGTCTGTTGGTCGGTCTGTGTAACCATAGGTCGGTCTGTCTGTCTGTGTAACCATAGGTCTGTCTGTCTGTCGGTCTGTGTAACCATAGGTCTGTCTGTCTGTCTGTGTAACCATAGGTCTGTCTGTCTGTCTGTCTGTGTAACCATAGGTCTGTCTGTCTGTCTGTGTAACCATAGGTCTGTCTGTTGGTCGGTCTGTGTAACCAAAGGTCTGTCTGTCGGTCTGTGTAACCATAGGTCTGTCTGTGTGTCTGAAGCTCAGCTCACTGCTTCAGGTTTCATTTTGAGACGAGGTGAGTGAGTGTTTTGTGAAAGGTTCGACCTTTTGGGGGGCTGGGTGGGGAGGGGGGCGGTGTGTGCGGGGAGTGGGGAGGGCAGGGGGTGGGGGGAGCTGGTGGTGAATCTGGAATATCCGGTGTGGGATTGTGTCGTCATGTGTCAGTTGGTCGTTGGATTGTTTAGTTTGTTTGAAGTTGTTGTTGTTGTTGTGAATGCTGTTGCTCTTCTTGTTGTTCTGCGCCTTCATCCTCTCGCTCCCCACTCATCAACACACACACAGACACACACACACACACACACACACACACACACACACACACACACACACACACACACACACACACACACACACACACACACACACAAACACACACACACACACACACACACACACACACACACACACACAAACACACACACACACACACACACACACACACACACACACACACACACACACACAAACACACACACACACAAACACACAAACACACACACACACACACACACACACACACAAACACACACACACACACACACACACACACACACACACACACACACACACACACACACACACACACACACACACACACACAAACACACACACACACACACACACACACACACACACACACACACACACACACACACACACACACACACACAAACACACACACACACACACACACACACACACACACACAAACAAACACACCACACACAAACAAACACACACACACACAAACACACATACACCGTACACACACACCACACACAAACACACACACACACACACAACACACACACACACACACACACACACACACACACACACACAAACAAATAAACAAACAAACACACACACACACACAAACACCACACACACACACACACACACACACACAAACAAACAAACAAACACACACACACACACACACACACACACACACACACACACACACACACACACACACACACACACACACACACACACACACACACACACACACACATCC
>NC_134910.1:24477839-24487839 GCF_041734735.1 Babylonia areolata | reverse complement strand
TCCAACCCCCCCCCCACCCCCCCCCCCCCCCCCCCCCCCCCACACACACACAAACTTGTGTGATTGTCTATGCGAGTAAGAGAAACCAACTAACAGATAAATAGACGAACAAACAGACAGAGCAAGAGACAGACAGACAGACAGAGAAACAGAGAGATTACAACAATGAGGGATGGGCGTGTAGGAGTGAGGGGGCGGGCAGGGGGGGGGGAGAGGGGGGGAGAATTGGAAGGGGGGGTGGGGGGCAGGGGTTACTTGGCAGATATATTGGTCTGACGATATCTCATTTCCGGGAGCTGGTAAAACCTGTTGTGTGATTAGTGAGGAGTGGACTTCACTACCTGGTCAAAACATGGTGGTGTTCGTTTTTTCTCTTGTTTTTTTTTTTTTTTTTTTTTTTTTTTTTTTCAAATGTTATTTCTGGTGGTTCCTCTTAGTTTCTTTGTTTCTCAACTACTTGTGGAGTGATGGCCTAGAGGTAACGCGTCCCGCCAAGGAAGCGAGAGAATCTGAGCGCGCGGGTTCCAATCACGGCTCAGCCGGCGATATTTTCTCCCCCTCCACTAGACCTTGAGTGGTGGTCTGGACGCTAGTCATTCGGATGAGACGATAAACCGAGGTCCCGTGTGCTAGAATGCACTTAGCGCGGGTAAAAGAACCCACGGCAACAAAAGAGTTGTTCCTGGCAAAATTCTGTAGAAAGTTCCACTTCGATAGGAAAAACAAATAAAACTGCACGCAGTAAAAAAAAAATACCAAAACAATGGGTGGCACTGTAGTGTAGCGACGCGCTCTCCCTGGGGAGAGCAGCCCGAATTTCACACAGAGAAATCTGTTGTGATAAAAAGAAATACAGATACAAATACTTACTTCTTTTTTCTCTGTCTCTGTTGCTTTCTTTCGTTCAATATTATCAAATCAATCGTGTCTTTTTTCTCCTCCTTTCTTCATACTATATTTATGTCTAAGTTTAATTGAGTTGTTCTTTTTATGTATCCAGCAAACATGTCATAATATCTTGTTTTCAGAGATGAGAGGAAAAGAAAGTAAAAAAAAAAAAAAAGTCAATGAATGTAAGAAATGATATAAAGAAAAAAAATGTGTAGGAGAGAAAGAAAAAAAAAGAAAAAAGAATCAGTTATAAGAGGGGGACCGGGGGGGGGGGGGGGGCGTAGAGGCGTAGAAGAAATGATTGAAAACAGTGTTTGGCCAATAAGGAAGGCATATAAATATGTAAATCACTTCAAAAGAAAAAAAAAGAGTCAAAAATAAAAAAATGAAGCTGTCTTTTCCGTGAACAGTTTGCAACTGAGACTCGAAAAAAAAAGAAGAAAAAATTCCCATGCTTGCTTTTTTTAAAGAAATATTCAAATTCATTTTTCTTTCCTTTTTTTTTCTTTTTTTTTCCCATTCGTTTTGCAGTTCAACTCCACATACTTTGTTGTTGCTTTTTTTTCTTTTCTTTTTTTTTTTTTTTTTTATTACCTCAGTGTTGTTTTTCCCGATATAATGATGGTAAGTCATCATTTGTATTCTTTTTTTCTTTCTTTTTTTTTTTTTTTAACTTGAAGCATTGAACATAGGGACTATGTTACAAATACCTCTTTAACAATGATTTTGGAGAAAAAAAACACAAGAACCAAAATTTCTTTAATTCTTTTCAACGAGTGGCGAATTATTCACATGTTATTTAGTTAGTTAGTCAGTCAGTCAGTCAGTCAGTTAGTTCATTTTTTATACGCACGTTAAAGATAACACGCCCTTCCAAATGAAAAATCAGTATATGGCACGTTGATCACATACGATCTTGAGATAGATAGATAGATGGATAGATGGACAGATAGATAAGGCATGTTCTCTCTCTCTCTCTCTCTCTCTCTCTCTCTCTCTTCTCTCTCTCTCTCTCTCCGTCACACACACAGCACACACTACACAACACTTTCCCCCCCCCTCCCAGTTGATATAAAACACCCTTCTCCGAACAGAACAGACCAGAGCAGAGCTGAACAGACAAAAGCCATCTGTTCCGTTCCGTAAACAGGCCGTCAGCACTACGAACCCATCGAGTTTTGTTGTGTTCCAGAGTGTTAGGAGCAAGCTGGCAGAATGGTTGACTCTCTCCATACGAACGGCGAAAGAGACGACGTTAACAGCGTTTCACCCCAGTTACCATCATCAAAATATTGCAAAAGGAAGGCTCTTATACTGAAGAGGTAAATGTTGACAAAGATACCACAATTCTGACGACGGAAGCTAAAGGTTGGGTCATTGAGACACCCACTGGACATCCGAGGGGTCTGTGTAGAGGAGAAGAGAGGACTGGCCGTACTGAGTGAGTTAACACGCTTATCTACCTGTGACAAGACGTTCAGTTTGATTTACCCCGTCAAAGGTGGAAGAAAGGGCGAGAGCGGGATTCGAACCCAGACCCTCGCGGATACTTTCTCCCCCCCACCCACCTCCCCAAGTAGGACAGGAAAATTAAACTTGAGGGTTTAGTCATTCGGGTGAGACGATAAACCGAGGTCCCGCTTGCAGGTGGGGGAAGTAATAATCATGCACTGGGAAGTAATAATTATGGCAAGAAAGTGGTGATCAGCTGGCAGAATTATGCAGAAGATAGGTACACACACACACACACACACACACACACACACACACACACACACACACACAGATAGATATATAGATATATAGATAGATAGGTAGATATACTGTAATAAACATGACAAGCAATCATGTGAAGCTTTTCGTATCCTTCATATTCACGTTTCTATTACACCGGTATTTGGGAAGCGTGTCAACTGACCAGTAGGAGCGTGACAAAGCGGTGGTCAGATAGTGAGGCCTGAGGCTGACCAAACCCTTGACCAATCACGATCGTCACCGCCGCCAGAACCAGCGACCCAGGAAGCAGACGGCGATAGCGCCAGAAGCGATATCAGCGACACTGATGACGACGAAGATCGCACACACCTGTGTGTTCAGCGAGCGAGAGGCGAGGGGATAGGGTATTGATTGGAGTTGAAGGGGTGAAGGAGGGGGTAGGGGGAGAGAGAGAGGCAGACAGAGACAGAGGGAGTGAGTGAGAGACAGGGTGAGAGTGAAAGAGAGAGTGAGTGAGAGAATGAATGAATGAATGAATGAATGAATCTTTATTTTCCAACGGTGAAGATATTAGCACTTTGGCCGACTTACACATCTGCCGTTGTTCTAAGAGACACACAAACATGTATGCATATAAATGTAGTTATACTTAATGCATGTATAATGTACGAGTATAACACAGCGTCAAACTGAGAGACACAACATCGCTCACATCTGAGAGAGAAAGGGAGAGAGAGAGATTCTTTCACTCTTCCATTCTTTCTCTCACCCCTCCATCTCTCTCTCTCTCTCTCTCTCTCTCCATCCTCTCTCTCTCTCTCTCTCTCTCCATCCTCTCTCTCTCTCTCTTCATCCTCTCTCTCTCTCTCTCTCTCAATCCCCTCTCTCTCTCTCTCTCTCTCTCTCTGTCCCTCTCTCTCTCTCTTCATCCTCTCCCTCTCTCTCTCTCTCCCTCTCTGTCTTTCTCTCTCTCTCAAACACTATAATGTATGGCGAAACCGGCGGGTATCCATTGCATATTAGATCAATTTTAAAATACATAAAATATTGGCTCAAACTAACAAGACTGCCAACATCACGATTGTGTAGACAAGCATACGAGATGCTGCTGCTGCAAGAGGAGAAGGGCAAACAGAACTGGGTATTCCACATCAAGAAAACACTAACGGAACATGGACTCGGTCTTGTTTGGATGTGCCAAGGAGCAGGGCACGAGATCGGCTTTGTATCGGAATTTAAAGATAGACTTATAGCATGCTACAAACAAAACTGGCACGGAGAAATAGAGAGCAATGATAGGTATAAATGGTTTTATTCATATAAATCAATATTTCAAACAGAGAAGTATGTTAAGATTATAACAAATAAATGTCATAAAATCTGCTTTGCGAAGCTCAGATTGAGAGCACTCGGACTGAATGCCAACAGAAGATGGCTCGATTCAGACGTAGCAACATCCCCTTGCCCAATGTGTGGCGAAAGCCCAGAAGATGAAAATCATTTCACATTTGACTGCAAAAGATACGATGAATTACGAAAAAAAACAAAAAAACTGCACCATTTTCAATACAGTCCCAGTGCAGAGAAAAAAAGATTTGTTCGGCATACTAAAGACAGAAAATGAAGATAAATGATACTTTCACTTGCAAAATATGTATCTGAGGCAATACATATGCGGGAAACGTCCATCATCGGTCCAAATACTCATTAGTCAATCAAAAATTAGTATGGGCTCTATGAGAAAAAAGCATAGATAAAAAAAGGAAGGATTACATTTGGATGGTCTATCTCGACATTGTAATTATTTGATGTGTTCGTATTGATATGATGTGTATCGATGTTATATGTGTAAATATTTTTTATGATTTATCTGTACTTTGTTTTCTGTGTACTGTCCAAACCTTGGAGACGAACGACTGAAAAAAGGGCACATTACCGCCCCTGTCACATGTACTTTTAAGCTAATGACAATGTGCCAGTGTGTCGTAAATCTCTTAGTAGTTTATGTTGTTTCAGTTCTTTTTTTCTTCTTCTTCTTCTTCTTTTCTGTTCCATTTCACCAATTTGCACCATTTTGTTCTGATTTTTACCTCCTATGTCACCAGAGCTTTTCAGCTATTGACATTAAACATTTCAGTGTGTTCAGTGTTCTCTCTCTCTGTCTGTCTGTCTGTCTCTCTCTCCTCTCCCTCTCCCTCTCTCTCTCTCTCACCACATTTTCCATATTTCCCTCTCTGTTTGTTTCTCTTTGATTCCTCCCGTCTCTCTCTCTCTCTCTCTCTCTCTCTCTCTCTCTCTCTCTCTCTCTCTTCCTGTCTCCCTACTTTCTCCCTCTTTCTCTCTACCCCCCTTGCCCCCCCCTCCTCTCTCTCTCTCTCTCTCTCTCTCTCTCTCTCTCTCTCTCACTCACTCACTCACTCACACAGCATGACTTAAGGCATTCCTGCACACATGTCGATATCCCATTTCAAGGGCTAGAGGATACAAGATAGCAGAGTGCACAGGGTCGATTCTTTTCGTAATATGTATCTTACGTGAGATTCCAGACATTCTCATGCAGCTGAGAGTGAAAGTGTGTCAAGGAATCTGTAGAGTGCAGCGTCAGTGTCTTCCAGTGTAAAGGTCAGTGGGTTTAAAGTTTGATACTGAGACTGTCTTTAGCTCTTTCCATACGAACGGCGAAAGAGACGACGTTAACAGCGTTTCACCCCAATTACCATCATCAAAATATTGCAAGCGGAAGGCTCTTATACTGAAGACGTGAATGTTGACAAAGAATACCACAATTCTGACGACGGAAGCTAAAGGTTGGGTCATTGAGACACCCACTGGACATCCGAGGGGTCTGTGTAGAGGAGAAGAGAGGACTGGCCGTACTGAGTGAGTTAGATGAAAGAATACTTTCCACCCTACTCTACGGCTCTGAATGTTGGAAAAGAAACGAAACGAAATTTAATCTTACCAGGGTGATGAGATAAACAAAACATGCAGTTTTCCACCCAGCCCTGGGGCATAAGAAAAAAAAGAGAGATATGGGGGTGGGGGGTAGGGCCACATTAAAATAACTCATGAACACAGAACTACTAACAAGAAAGATACCAGCGACAAAAACCCACTGAAAAATCACATGAGAAACTAATGAAAAAGACTACTACAAAGCAACAAAAATGTGGAGTGATGGCCTAGAGGTAACGCGTCCGCCTAGGAAACGAGAGAATCTGAGAGCGCTGGTTCCAATCACGGCTCAGCCGCCGATATTTTCTCTCCCTCCACTAGACCTTGAGTGGTGGTCTGGACGCTAGTCATTCGAATGAGACGATAAACCGAGGTCCCGTGTGCAGCATGCACTTAGCGCACGTAAAAGAACCCACGGCAACAAAAGGATTGTTCCTGGCAAAATTCTGTAGAAAAATCCACTTCGATAGGAAAAGCAAATAAAACCGCAAACAGGAAAAAATACAAAAAAAATGGGTGGCGCTGTAGTGTAGCGATGTGCTCTCCCTGGGGGGAGCAGCCCGAATTTCACACAGAGAAATATGTCGTGATAAAAAGAAATACAAATACAAACAAAACGAAAACAACTCTTTATCCCCACCCATACCCCGGTTTCATTCCCCACAATCCCATGCACGTAGCGAGACCCTTGAGCATAACTGAGAGGGAGCTCACAAAGACGTCACCCTCCGAGGAATCCTGCTGATCTTCTGGCTCAAGACCATCCCTAACCATCTCGTCCAGTGCAATCAAGAGAACATGAAGACCATCATGGAATATAGCAGTAACCGGCTGTAGAACCAGTTTTGGCTTGGTAATCATTTTTGTACCCTTCCTTGAAGCGCATTGTCATTGTGATTAGAATGGTGTGGAAACAATTGTCTCTTTCTATCTTTAGGGTAAGATCGGTGTTGATAATTTCAAGAGAAAATTATTTTTGTATGAGTTTACCACGGACGTGCGTGCACACATTCGCGCACGTGAGCAAGGTAGAGGGTGGCAGGGTGGTTAAGACGTTTGTCTACCAATACAGAGCCCGCGAGGGTGTGGGTTCGAATCCCGCACTCTCCCTTTCTCCCAAGTTTGACAGGAAAATCAAACTGAGCGTCTAGTCGTTCGGATGAGACGATAAACCGAGGTCCCGTGTGAAGCACGCACTTGGCGTACTGTGAAAGAACCCATGGCAACGGGTGTTGTCCTCTGGCAAAATTGCACTGGCTCTCAATGCTACGCCCTTGGGTGCTAGTTGACCTATGGGGACCATACCAACGCCGACTGTCCAAAAACCCTCTTGGCCGAGAGAGTGGGGGATGTAACTTGGGCAAGACACTCTCCACTATAATCAAATTCTAGCCCAGATAGTCGGGACAGCAGTTGCCTCCTCTGCTGTTCTGATGGTCATAGTCGGACACTACTGACTGTCATACACAGATTTTGTTATAAACATAGTAATGAATCATTTCTGAACGCAGTGGCGTCTCCTTGAGAAACCAAACTTGAAATTGAAACGTGAGCGAAAGAGAGAGAGAGAGAGGGAGAGAGAGAGAAGTATTAAAATTGTTCCGTGCCTGACCGCACAAAATAGTTTTTGGGGGGGGGGGGGGGGTGGAGGGGCGGGGGGGGGGGGGGGGGGGGGGAGAGATAGAGACCCCTCCCCTCCCTTCCCTTCGTCCCCCCCCCCTCTCCTCCTTCCCGCCCCCCTCCCATTTCCCTCTGGCAGGGGGAAATTGGACAGGTTGATCAAACACGATGCCCTGTTCTCTCGTCGTCTTGTGTCCTGTCTGATGCTGTTCGCTGTTCGTCGGCTTCTCTACTCTGTGTGTCTGTCTGCTTCTGTCTCTCTGTGTGTCTGTCTGTTTGTCTGTGTGTGTCTGTAAGTCTGTCTGTTTCTCTGTGTGTCTTTGTCTGTATGTCTGTCTGTTTCTCCGTGTCTCTGTCGGTCTGTTTCTGTTTCTCTGTGTGTTTCTGTTTGTCTGTGTGTGTCTGAATGTCTGCCTTTTTCTCTGTGTGTCTCTGTCTGTATGTCTGTTTCTCTGTGTCTCTGTCGGTCTGTTTCTGTTTCTCTGTGTGTTTCTGTTTGTCTGTGTGTGTCTGAATGTCTGTCTGTTTCTCTGTGTGTCTCTGTATGTCTGTCTGTTTCTCTGTGTCTCTGTCGGTCTGTTTCTGTTTCTCTGTGTGTTTCTGTTTGTTATATTTTGTTTATCCTTGTCTCTCTGTCTGTCTGTCTGTTTCTGTTCATCCTTGTCTCTCTGTCTGTCTGTCTGTCTGTCTATTTCTGTTTCTGCTTCTCTCTGTCCATCCGTCTGTTTATCTGTTTGTCCGTCTTGTTGTCTGGCTGTGTGTGTGTGTATATGTGTGTGTGTGCTTGTCTGTCTGTCTGTGTTTCTCTGTGTGTCTGTTTCTTCTGTGTGTCTGCCTGTCTGTCTGTCTGTATTAGTTTATTTGTGTCTGCAAGTCTGTGTGTTTTGTTGTGTTTTCATTATTTTAGTGTCCGTCCGTCTGTCTGTCTGTCTGTGACCGCCTTTCCGCCTGCTAGGTATGTGTGTTTATGTCTGTCTGTTCATCTGTCTGTCTGTCAATCTGTTTATCTTTTTCTCGGCCCGTTTCTGTATGTCTGTCTGTTTGTGTATGTCTGTCTGTCTGCGTGTTGTCCATTTATCCGGTTGTTTGTTTGGAGGACGGAAAGAAAGAAGGAAAGAAGGAAGGAAAGAAAGAAAGAAAAGATAAAGGAAAGACAGGATCATACAATGGGGAAGAGCTCTTCAGAATGAAAGAAAGGAAAGTGAGTAGCACAAAAGAATGTAACTTAGAAAGTTTGTTTTTTTTAAGAAGAAACGAAACATCTACATGATCTTCTTTTTTTTTAAGAAAAGGAAGAAAAAAGAAATAGAAATACGGGTGGACAGAGAAGAGAGAAAGGAGGTTAAAAAACAAAAACAAAACAACAACGAAAAAGACAGAAGGAAAAAAAAGCGGGGGGAAAAAATTGAAGCACGGAAGTGAAAAACGAAAGAAGAATCAAGAGAAAAAAAAAGAAGAAGAAAAACTGAGGTGAAATTATTTAAGTCCAAATGAATTCCAGTGCAAATGGATAAAGTAAAGGACAGAAAGGTCAACAAAGAATGGGGGAAGAAAAAAGAAGGAAAGAAAAAGGAAGGCAAAATGACACGAAAATGCAAGAAGAAGAAGAAGAAAAGAAACAGAACAAGAAGAAACAAGTCAAACAATGTTGCTATTAGTTCAGCCACCCCAACAACAGTTTTCAGTTTCAGTAGCTCAAGGAGGCGTCACTGCGTTTGGACAAATCCATATACGCTACACCACATCTGCCAAGCAGATGCCTGACCAGCAGCGTAACCCAACGCGCTTAGTCAGGCCTTGAGAAAAAATGTTGAAAAAAAGAAATAAAATAAATAAATAAACAGATAAATAATAATAATATAATATGATTTTAAAAAATAATAATAAATAATGATAATAATAATAATGAAAATGAATAAATAGATAAATAAATTAAATAAAAATAATAATAAAAAAATAGAAAAAACAACAATGATGACAAATAAGCAAATAAAAATATATATATATAAAAGCAAACACACATTCACACATACACACACATATGCATACCAGATATGCACCAAACATGCAGTTTCACAGATATGAAAGCACAGTCAAATACACATAAACGTACATGAGCCCCAACACACACACACACACACACACACACACACACACACACCCATATATATATATATATATATATTACCCCCCACCCCCCTCTAGTCCCCTTCAAACACTTATTTCTAGGCTATGTATCGCAGCTTCCACGGCACACACACACACACGCACACACACGTACACACACACACACACACACACACACACAGAGGCACACTCACTTGTACAAGCACACACACATACGCCCATATCCCCCACCACCCCAAGAACAAAAACAAGAGTAAGCAGAAGAACAAGAATCAGTAGGAGAGAAAGAAGAAAATGAAAGACAGAAGAAAAGAAGGAAAAGGGGGGCGGGGGGGAAAGAATGAATGAAAGAAAGGGAAGAAAAGAAAACATAAAACGAAAAAAAAAAGAACGAAAAAAAAAAAAATAGAGAGAGAGGGTGAAAGAAAGAAAGAAGGACAGAAAGATAGAAAAGAAAAGAATAAATGAATGAATGAAAAGGAGTGAAGAAAAGAGAATGAAGGAGAGTAGGAAAGAAGGAGACAAAAAAAGAAAAAAAAAGGAAGAAAAAAAACACACCAAAAAAGTGGAGTGATGGCCTAGAGGTAACGCGTCCGCCTAGGAAGCGAGAGAATCTGAGCGCGCTGGTTCCGATCACGGCTCAGCCGCCGATATTTTCTCCCCCTCCACTAGACCTTGAGTGGTGGTCTGC
>NC_134910.1:24457839-24467839 GCF_041734735.1 Babylonia areolata | reverse complement strand
TGGAGAAATAAAAGCATTAAAAAAAAGAAGAAGAAGAAGAAGAAAAAGATGACAATTAAAAAATCGCCCATGCAATCGCTTTTGGGAGTGAGTAATTGTGACATTTATGTCTTTCTGGAAAAAAAAAACAACAACAAAAAACAGAAGAAAGAAATGAAAGAGGCAAACCATACAATTGTTGTTTCTTTTCGGCAGTAG
Source organism: Babylonia areolata (assembly GCF_041734735.1). Taxonomy (NCBI): domain Eukaryota; kingdom Metazoa; phylum Mollusca; class Gastropoda; order Neogastropoda; family Buccinidae; genus Babylonia; species Babylonia areolata. The sequence goes on along the minus strand of NC_134910.1, from coordinate 24,467,641 downwards.
ACGTTTGGCAGTCAGTGAAAATTGATTGTGTCACGTGCAGGGCATTGCTGTGCTGTGTTGTGTTGTGATATGATGTGTTGTGTTGCACTGTGTTGTATATGTGTATACGTATTATGTACACCACACCACCCCATACACACACACACACACACACACACACACACACACATACCCTTTCTCCACCTCATCCCTCCCATTAATGGCAACTACCATCAACCCCTCACCCCCCCCCCCCCCCCCCCTCACCCCCTCCGCCATCCTTCCCGGACTCGCCCACTATGCACCTTCCTCCCTCACCCTCACCTTACACACTCAAAACACGCCAACCCCCCCCCCCCCCCCCCCCCCCCCCCCCCCCCCCACACACACACACACCCCATCAATACCCCTCTCTCCCTCACCTACCGTCCCCTCCACACACCCACACACAAACGCCATCCCACCACACAGCCTTTTCATTTTATTTCCTGACCTGGTTGTGGATTGTGGTGACCAGGGCCTGCCCTGAAAGCAGGTTTGTGTCATGAACGATCCAGTGTGGCTTTCACAGAGCTCTGATAAGACTTGTGGCCATTGGGCAACAGTTGTTGGGAGGGAAGGAAGGAAGAAAGAAAGGGAGGGAGGAAGGAAGGAAGGGAGTAAGGCAGGGAGGAAGGAGGAAAGGAAGGCAGGAAGGAGGAAGGAAGGGAGGGAGAAAGGAAGGAAGGAAGGAGGGAGGAAGGAAGGAAGGCAGGGAGGAAGGAGGAAAGGAAGGAAGGAAGGAAGGGAGGGAGAAAGGAAGGAAGTAAGGCAGGAAGGAAGGGAGTAAGGAAGGAAGGGAGGGAGGGAGAAAGGAAGGGAGGAAGGAGGGAGGAAGGAGGGAAGGAAGGGAGGAAGAAGGGAAGGCAGGAGAGAAGGGAGGAAGAAGGAAAGGGAGGAAGGAGGAAAGGAAGGGGGGAGGAAGGAGCGAGGAAGAATGGAAGGCAGGAGGGAAGGGAGGAAGAAGGGAAGGCAGGAGGGAAGGGAGGAAGAAGGAAAGGCAGGAGGGAAGGGAGGAAGAAGGAAAGGGAGGAAGGAATGGCCTTTCACGCAAATATGCACGCATGAACACACACACACACACACACGAACAAACAGACTAAAAGATACACAACCCGCATAAACAGAGTAATAAAACACAGACACAGACACAAAACACAAACAGACCCACCCCCACACACACACACACACACAGTGAGGCATACAAACGCACAGACAGCATATGAAACAGTTTACAAAAAAATATATATGTGAAAGGACGGGATAAAATCACACTGATGAATATATCATGAAAACAAAAACAAAACAAACAAACAACAACAAAAAAGGCAATCTCACAAACAAACGTATCAGACATAAATGAATTGACAAGAAAGATATATGACGAAACAAAACGTATCACTCCCATAACCCCCTCTGATCGTCCATTTTGTTCCGGCCATCTCATTTGCATTTTAGTGCGTGTGGAAGGCTACCGGCCGATCTATCTGTCTGGCGGGACAGGCTGTGAAACTGTTCAGTTCTTGTGTGTGTGTGGGGGGGGGGGGGGGGGAGGAGGAGGTGGGAGTGGGTAAGGGGTGGGGGACGTGTGTGATTGAGTGTGTGTGTGTTGGGGGGGGGGGGGCGGTGGTTTGTGTCTGAATGTGTGTGTGTGTGTATTGGGGGGCGGAGGGTATGTTTGTGTGTGTGTGTGTGTGTGTGTGAGTATTCACACCCTTTCATCCCAATTGGATTCCAAACAGATGAGAAGACAAACAAAGAAAAAAAGAGAGAAAAACAAACAAACAAAACAAACAACAACAAACAAACACGACAACTAATAAGATAAGCTGTGTCAAAACACGCACTAGTGTAATGCAAACAAGTAATTGCTATAAACTATCTCTATCATGACCCTATTATACCCTTCTGTGTCAAAACACGCACTAGTGTAATGCAAACAAATAAATGCTATAAATCATCTCTATCATGACCCTATTACCCTTCTGTGTCAAAATACGTACCAGAAGAATGCAAACAAATACATGCTATAAATCATCTCTATCATGACCCTATTACCCTTCTGTGTCAAAATACGTACCAGAAGAATGCAAACAAATACATGCTATAAATCATCTCTATCATAACCCTATTATCCTTCTGTGTCAAAACACGTACCCGGTGGAATGCAAACAAATGCATGCTATAAATTATCTCTCTCATGATCCTATCACCCTTCTCATTCTCAACAATCACACACAAGTTCCGAACAGATCTATATGAAATTACGAAACCAAGTAATGATAAATAAATCCACAAATAAATTTGGTGCAGGCCTAGTTATTTCATTTTCAAAACGACCATCTTTCTAACACAGATATGCCATCTTCATCAATTTTGAAATAAAGAGCAAAAGTTTTCTTTAATTTTGATCATAGATAAATGAATAAATAAACAAAACAACAACAACAAAACAAAAAAAACAACCCCCAAACCAACAACAGAATAGACCTTGGAAGAAAGAAACCTTGGCAATCAATTCTCGTCGTAATTCACTCTAATGACGAAATAGCATTGTGAATTTAAGGTCAAATTTGTTTGCACACCGGGACCGAAAAAGAAACACTGGTCTTAAACAGTCAAGGGCCATGCAGCTGTTTTTTCTTCTTCTTCTTCTTCTTCTCTCTCTCCCTCCCCTCCCCTTTCCACCCCCACTCCCCCACTAGTGACAGGGTTTCAGTCATGTTGACGTCATGCAGGTCTGACGCACTAAGTTCATGACGAAGCGTCAGGTTTTGACTGAACGTGACGAAATCATTTTCCCTACACATGTGCACACAACATAGAAACTCGATCAACTGCACACGACTTTCCGTCCTAAAAATAGAGAGTCGGTTGGACAGTCCAGGTCATATCAACGTAGATTGGAAAAGGAGAAATGTTCCATGGCTAGGCATTGTAGGAGAGGGGCGTGTGTGTGTATGTGTGTGTGTGGGGGGGGGGGGGATGGGAATAAAAAGTGATGAAATTAAGAAGGTTGCGAAGAAAGAGGGGAAGGGGGTGTTAGGAGGGAAGGAAAGGGGAAGAGATAAAATTAAAAAGAAAAAAAAAACTTGAGACGTTTAATCGTGTGGTTGGTGTTCGAAAAAAATTGATGAAGACTTTAACACACACACACACACACACACACACACACACACACACACACACACACAGATTGCAGCATCATGAAGGAAAGATGGAGAGGATAATGATTGAAAAAAAAGGGTTGAAAAAAGAAGACAAAAAGGAAAATCACGATGATCTCACACACACACACACACACACACACACACACACACACACACACATATATATATATATATATGACTGTGTATAAAATCATACAGAGAGAGAGAGAGAGCATGTCCCTTATATACATGTGTGTGTGTGTGTGTGAGAGAGAGAGAGAGAGAGAGAGAGAGAGAGAAATCATACAGAGAGAGACACAGAGAGATTATGGTGATGATGATGATGTATTATTGAAGAAACACATATGGTTCATTTCAATGGGGATCTAGGGGGTAGGTCATTCAGCTGTAAATGTCATTTTCAAGTTGACATACATTGTCAAAGAGAGAGGCACAGAGAGAGAGAGAGATGTCTGTGCATAAGGCCAACCTGTGTCTGTCTCTGTGTGTGTCTGTCTGTCTCTCTGTCTGTCTTCTCTTTCTCTCCATCTCCCCCGCTCCTCTCTCTCTCTCTCTCTCTCCGAAGAAAAGATTGTGATCAATTTCTTCGCCCAACACACAAACACAGTAAACTGGAAAATGAGTAGAGCGAAATTTTGCCAACACGTGCATGTGCATGAATGTGTGTGTGTGTGTGTGTGTGTGTGTGTGTGTGTGTGTGTGTGTGTGTGTGTGTGTGTGTGTGTGTGTGTGCAAGTTTGAACAGAGTAAAAAAAAAAAACAACAACAAAAAAACACGCGCCATCGCACACACACCCCCTTTCCCCCTACACACACACACACACACACACACACACACACACAACCACCCTCCACACGCCCACACCCCCACTACCCACCCACACATGCACACATGTGACGGTAACATAGAACCGAAGAGATAGATCCAGCACTTTTAAGCCAGATGGAAAACAAACAGCGCCAGTGTTTGATTTGAAACGCTCGCAGCGTGTCCACTAATTCTGTTATGGAAAGTTAAACACAGGAGCTGAGATAGACAGAGGAACAAAAACGAGCAGAAGAGATATAAAGAAGAAGAAGAAAATAAATAATATAAGAGAGAGCGAGAGAGAGAGAAGAAAACGGAGATAAAGAAAAAAGAATGAACGAAGGGGGCAGTTTCAGTTTCAGTAGCTCAAGGAGGCGTCACTGCATTCGGACAAATCCATATACGCTACACCACATCTGCCAAGCAGATGCCTGGCCAGCAGCGTAACCCAACGCGCTTAGTCAGGCCTTGAGAAAAAAAAAGGTGAATAAATAATAGATAAATACATACATAAAAATACTACTACTACTATGTATATAATTACTCTCATTGGTCACTTAGAATCAAGGCGGTCACCGTCGTTATTTTTCTGTGTAATCAAATCTGATTGGCTGCGTTTTGTTCGCAACAGCCACACTCACTGGTCGGACGGAGAATGTGTTTGTATGCGACAAGCTCTCTCATTGGTCTGGAGCTATTTGAATATTACAGGCACACTCTCATTGGTCGAAAATCCGGCTACGTGGTAAGAATGTGTCGTCTGTGGGACATCCGCTCCATTCGTTTAAGGTTGATGATGGGAGAGAACTAGGGAAGGGGTGAGGCTGGGTGTGGTGAGGGGGGTTAACTGAATGAAAAAGGGGAGGTAACTAAAAAAACAAAAAAAAAAAAAAGTCTCGGAGTTAGATTAGGGGCTTTTCTGATCACGGCTTGTGTGAGGAGTACTGAGTGTACATCTGTGTGTGTGTGTGTGTGTGTGTGTGTGTGTGTGTGTGTGTGTGTGCGTTTTGGTGTATGGTGTGTGTGTGTCTGAAAATGTATGTGTGTGAGAGGGAGAGAGAGCAGAGAGGGAAAGACAGAGCACACACACACACACACACACACACACACACACACACACACACAGGATCAGAGATGCAGACAGGCTCTCTATGTCTGTACCACTCAGTCATGCGTTTGACAAGGAATGTCTTGAGAAAGAGACAGAGAGAGAGAGGGGGGGGGGAGAGAGAGAGAGATGCCTGACAGGCAGGCAGGCAGACACACAGTCAGACAGACAGACAGGCAGGCAGACAGACAGGCAGGCAGACACACACACAAACAATCAGACAGACAGGCAGGCAGGCAGACAGACACACAGTCAGACAGACAGACAGGCAGGCAGGCACACACACAAACAGTCAAACAGACAGGCAGGCAGACAGGCAAGCAGACAGGCAGGCAGGCAGGCAGGCAGATAGACAGACAGGCAGGCAGGCCAGCACCTGTCTTCGTCTCCCACTCCCGACCCATTTACCTTTTTTTCTTTTTCTTTTTCTCTTTTTTTACCTCCAGGACAGGAAAGCGCGTCGTGTGGACCAATCAGACACTGCCATCGGGGGCTGTGCTGATCTAGTTAACGACCAATCAGATCAGTGGACTCTGGCCCCCTTTGGCCCAATCCTTGAGCTTGTGTCAAACCAAAGGTCGCGTGATCTCGAGGGAGATGTAGGAGAATTGATGGCGGGCTGTATCTACGGATTGTTAGAGTCGTTGGATGATGAGGAGCAAATATCAATATGTGAAAACAAACAAAACAACAACAAACAAAACATGAAAGAAAGAAAAAAAGTCTTCTTTGTGGTCGTCTGTGGTATCCCGGGATAACGTTCGTGTGCATCTTAGTCCCGTTTGACGGGCGCAATAGCCGAGTGGTTAAAACGTTGGACTTTCCATCTGAGGGTACCAAGTTCGAACCCCGGTAACGGCGCCTGGTGGGTAAAGGGTGGAGATATTTCCGATCTCCCAGGTCAACAAATGTGCAGACCTGCCAGGGCCTTAATCTCCAGAAGATCAGATACGCACGTTTAAGATCTTGTCATCCATGTCAGCGTTTGGTTGGTTATGGAAACAAGAACATAACCAGAATGTACATCCCTGAAAACGGAGTATGGCTACCTATGTGGCGGGCGGCGTAAATAACTGCCATACAAGTAAAGTGTTACATATCTGTATGAGTGTGTATGTGTGCGTGACTAAAACCAGATTAAATGACACAGGAAACGAATGATGAGCGCCCAGTGGCAGCCGTCAGTCAGTTCTACCCAGGTAGGCAGCCTGTTGTGCAAATGACCCCGTGTTTGTAAAGCGCTTAGAGCTTGGTCTTTAACAGAGGATAAGCGCTGTATAAGTATCTATATCATCATAATAACATCAATCGTAAATGTCTACCGAGTCCCAGTGAGAATCTGCACGGGCGTCCGCAGTGAGGGCAGGGAAACTGTCCGGGCTTTGTGGACATTGCTGCTGCTGCCTTCCACTTCTCGCTGGACTCGGCGATGCTGCTACGGCGGTTCTTCTCAAAGCTGACGTGTGCTTGCTTCGTCAGAGCTGACGAGTCGGTCCTGTCCTGTGCACGCTCCTCTGATTGCTTTGGAGGGACTCCAGCATGCACGTTGTGGCCTTGGGGGTCTGTGTCACTTTCGTTTTGCCGAACCAAGGAGGAAGTGCTTGTGGATTCTGGAGTCCTCTGCTCAGGTGACGTGCCTTGAAGATGAAGATAGCTGTTAAGGCAAACAAGAGGAGGAAGATAGGGCTGCTGTTATTGATGAGTACTTGAGCAGGCACAAAACTCTCTGTAAAGTGATATCGTATTGTATTGTATTGTATTGTATTGTATTGTATTGTATTATGCACACCCACCCATCCACATACCACTCACCTACATCCGGACCCCGTTATTTTCTGCCCCCCCCCCCCCCCCCCCCACACACACACACACACCCCTCCACACACACACACACACACACACAACCCCCACCCACCCATCAACACACTCTCTGCCTCCCCTTCTCCCGCCAACACACACACACACACACACAGACCCCTCACCTACATCCGGCCCCCGTTATTTTCCGCCCCCGTCCCCCACCCACCCACACAAACACATTCCTCTCCTTCCCCCACCAACACACACACACACACACACACACACACACACACACACACACACACATTACCCTGCACCCCCTCCCCCTCCCCTCCTATTCCACACACTCATTTCTAGGCTCCGTATCGCAGCTTCCACGGCACACACACACACACACACACACACACACGCGCGCACTGGTAGCAAGCCATGATCACTGCCATGCCAAAATCTGATTCACCACATTCACATCTACACACAGGAAGGAGCTGGACACAGTGGTGCTGAAGGAAAAACCACAATGACTGACAAAGCACAGAGTTTCATAGTTATATGCCTGATGACTGAAGCAGCCTACCTTACTATTACACAGGGAACAGCAGTTGAGGCTATGGACTTCAAGCAGGGTGTGGATATTTATCCTGAAAATTACCAATACAGTACAATACACATCAACAGAAAACAAACAGCACACAGTCATGCATGTATGTATGCATGTGTGTGTGCGGAGGGGGGGGGGTGTCTGTGTTACTTGGTACATTGATACAGACAAAATCTATAAACTGTTGCCTCGCAGAAAAATATTCCACTCTTGCATAGAAGTGCTAACTCTTTTACGAAGTCCTTTAAGTAATTTCCTGTAACTGTATTTAGAGTTGGGGTTTTTTTCTCCAAATTTCACCCACATTTTTACCCTCATTTGCCCAGTTTCCCCCAACCCTCCATTCATCCACATCTCCCACCCCTTCTAATCGATAATACTCAGATGTATTCATAAATACTTTAACAAAATGTCCTCAATCACCGATATGTGTGACGGGACATTAAACAAAATTCCTCATGCTACAAACAACATAGTCAATGATATTATTAACTGTAAAGAAAATGAAGAGATGCATTGTAATGAAAACAAGAGCAGGTGTCCACTGCAAGTGCTAATTCATAGTCAATGTCATTATCAACCAGAAAGTAAATTAAGAGATACACAGTACTGAAAACTAAAGAATGCGTATGTTGATGTTTTATCTAAAAATACAATTGCCTGTTCATCATTCCAGGTTTTGCTCATGGCACTGTGTTTGATATGACTGGAAACTGCCACATCTATTTGTCGTGACCAGTAGATATTCCCCAAAAGACAGAAAGAGGTGTAAATGTTCCATTCACTGTTTTGATGTTGTTGTTGTTGTTGTTTTTGTTGTTGTTTTTTTACTCACTTGTGTTAACAAAGTGAGTCTGTGTTTTAACCCGGTGTTCGGTTGTCTCTCTCTCTCTCTCTCTCTCTGTGTGTGTGTGTACGTGGGTCCGTGGTAAACGTTAACACTGCCATTTTCTCTGCAAATACTTTGTCAGTTGACACCAAATTAGGCATAAAAATAGGAAAAATTCCGTTCTTTCCAGTCATCTTGTTTAAAACAATATTGCACCTCTGGGAAGGGCACAAAAATTAAAAAAAAAGAAGCCAAATTATATGCAAACTGCATTTACTGTTATTTTTTATTTTTTATTTTTATTTTTTTCTCTAAACTTGGCACTTTGATCTGATATTCTGACACAACAACAAGAGCAGTCATTTTTATCATTTTTGGTTCAAACAGGAACTTCTTTTGCTAAGTATGGAAGTTATATTTATTTTGGAAACGTTTTGGTGCAGATAGCAAAAAAGGGAAATTAATCTGTAATTAATGCTAGGGGACTTAATTTGCTTTAAACTGATCTTTCTCATCTTAAACATTACATTTTGAAATTATACTCAATACATAAAAAGCTTGTGTGTTTTACTCTCAGTGTACAGGGCTTTCACTATGTTCATTCGCCCAAGTGGTCTTTTTCGGAAAATACTAAAATCAGTACGAGTGGACTTTATAGATCTATTGGCTGAGCCCTGAAGGTCATGGGCTAAAATCAATTGCGTACACATATTTATACATATTCAAAGCGCGTGCTCACATGTTTCGCGAACGCGAACGACGCCATTTTGTTTCAAGTTGTTGACCTGCCCGTTCAATCCTATATTCAATCGACAATACACGATAACATGTGATGGAAAGTTGGAGAAGGAAACCATTAAATATTTATTCAGAGAAAGATTTGTGAACGCCTCATCACTTACTGGATTATGCCCTAAACTGTCATAAAGATATCCATAGAATCAGTCGGAATTCACAGTTAAAAATAATAAACCATGAGAGTTAATACCCTGGAATTGATGAAACACAAAAATTTCCAGTCTTGACTTTTCTCAAAATGAAGTCCTTTTCACTTCATACAATGTTTAGAAGTACTTGTACTTTGCTCTACATGTTATTAGTTTAACAAAATACTCAATTTTCATATCAAGTTTAAAACTACAAAACTAGAATGAACATAAAAGAAAAATTGAATCGACCGTGTCAACCGGGTGTAACTAAACTTGTACATATATCTAGATCCAGAGAAAACGGCTAAATGTTGCAGTGTGATTGCGGTGATAGTCACGTCTCCTTTACCGCGGACTTAAAAAGAATTTTTAATTATCCTTAAAGATTTTTTGAATGCCCAAGATACACCAGAATAATGTGATTTGGACAGTGTTCTCACTGCGAATACCGCAATCAATTTATCGCCCTTTAAAAAAAGCATGTTTAAATATTATATTTTTGAACGTCAGTTAAGGAGCCACGAAAGTGTAATGGATAA
>NC_134910.1:24442839-24455339 GCF_041734735.1 Babylonia areolata | reverse complement strand
AAACAGAAACGTTTATTTCTAAACGTTGCTTCAATTTTCTTATACAAGCATTATTATTCATCAAAAAATATTGATAGTGGAACAACCATAAATTTTGACAATCCATCTTGAATAAACACACCCCTCTAATCCCCACAAATTGCATCTCTCAAAAAAAGAGAGGAAAAAAAGTGGATGCTGATGGAAGAGTTCGCACATGGTTTGACCATCGGTCTTCACAGACCGTCTGCCGTGCACCAATCAACAGCCGACTATCAGAGACCGCGATGTGATTTTCGACCAATCAGATCGTTTAACGTTTCCGGCCGACGACCAATCAGAGAACGTGTGACATGCGTCAGCAACCGCCGTTCGTGTGGTGTGCAATGAGAATGAGTTATACAGAGGACAAAGGGTGATGGGAGGTCGCCCTCTCTGTCTGTCTGTCCGTCTGTCTGTCTTTTGGCTCTCTCCCTCGCATGCACACGTCTCACGAATAAACACAAACATATACTTCTCCACGAACACATACACACAGCTTGTTACTGAGCTGTGAATGTTATGCTATTTGCGTGTAGCTTAGTTATCTGCAAAAAAAATTGCTTGACATTGTTTGCGAATACATTGTCAGTTTGTATTTATATAATCTGTCAACTCGGTCAGCTAGGATAATATTGTTGTTTGTTGTTGTTGTTTTTGCCCCTCATAGGTCTATTATTTTAAATTGAGTTACAACTGCTCTATAATCCTTATATTCCCAAATAATTTAACCATGTCGTTCACTTCTGACTTGTGGCCAACCAAGCAAGGACTCCGCATAGGTTATTTAAACATAAACAATGCAACAAACAAGAAGGACGATATAGCAACCATTCTTCCTAACACTGGAAATCCATTTCATATATTCTGTTTTGCTGAATCCCGACTCTCTTCTAACGTAACAGATGCTGATATGCACATGCCAGGGTACCAAATTATCCGCTCAGATCCAACTAAGCCCAAAACTACTGGTTTACTTTTGTATTTTGCTTCCACATTAAGATGTAAGAGATTAAACAGTCTTGAGGTTTATGATGTAGAATCAGTTTGGGTAGATATTAAAATTAATGGTAATAATACTTTTATAGTGGGGTTTGTATACAGAAATCCATTAGAAAATGTAGAATGGGAGGATAGATTTAGTTTTGTAATGGATGAGGGTGATAATGTTAAATTATGAAACTATTACTCTAGATGATTTCAATATAGATTTGCTTAAACCAAAACCAAAGTGGCGCCACAATTACTCTATGCATGGTTTAGAACAATTAATTGACAGACCAACACGCATTACTGAAAACACAAATACCTTAATAGATCACATTTACAGAACCACAAAACAACACACTGTAGAGGTATGTGTTCCACCTTGTGGTAGTAGTGATCATTTCCCAGTCTGTCTCACCTGGTTTAAGAATCGTGTTAAAAGGTAGGACATAAAACTATATTATATAGGAGTTTTAAGAACTTTAAAAATGATGTTTTTCTCTCGGATTTAGCAAACTCATCTTTAGATTATGTATATCAGTTAAGAGATCCTGATGAAGCTGTCGAATTTTGGATAAATACATTCTCTTCTGTATATAACAAACATGCACCATTTATTGGGCAAAGAGTAAGACAAGAAACAAAACCACCGTGGATAGCAAAAGAAATTGACATTGAAATTCATTATAGAGATTATTTGAAGATGTATGGATCAAATCAACAATATAAGAAACAAAGAAATAAAGTAAACGCCATGAAACGTAAATCGAAATATAATTATTTTCAGAAAATGTTAGTAAATACAAAAGATTCTCGTCTAATTTGGAAAGCCATCAACAAGTTGAATAATAAACATGTGGGAAAAAGACAACAAAACATCACTGATTTAACAGCAGATCAGTTAAATAATCATTTTGCAACCATTGCTGAAAAAATTATACCGAGCGATAGGACCAGTGAAAATGACCTCTGTACTCTAAAACAGTATATTGACTCAAAGAATATTCATGTTCCATTTAGTCTTCAACCAATGACTGTTTTGGATGTTTGTCAAAGCCTATCACAACTAAAACAATCTGGCACACGAGATTTGGACGGGTTAGATGGACAGATATTAAAGCTTTCTTCCCCTGTTATTGTAGATACTCTGACATCTCTTTATAATTTGTGTATCGATAAGAAATGTTTTCCTTCTAAATTCAAGCAGGCTAGAGTCATTCCGCTGTACAAATCAGGTGATTCTTCTGATCCATCTAACTATTGGCCAATTTCTGTCTTGTCTGCTCTGTCTAAACCCATTGAAAAACATTTGCAAAAATGTTTATATTCTTATCTCTTTGACAACGACTTAATCCATGAAGACCAGTCTGGTTTCCGTAAAAATCATTCTTGTCATACAGCCCTCATACAACTCAATGACAGTCTTCTACATAACATAAATGAAAATAAATTCACAGGTCTCCTTTTCATAGATTTTGAAAAAGCTTTTGATGTAATCAATCACTCCTTGTTACTACGTAAATTAGAAACTTATAAATTACCACTAGAGTATATTCACCTAATACAATCTTTTCTTCCTGATAGGAAGCAGTTAATAACAATAAATAATCAAACCTCAAATTTTACATCTATTAAACATGGAGTACCACAGGGATCCATCTTAGGGCCAATTTTATTCTCCACTTATGTTAATGATTTACCTTGTTATAAGAAATGTAAATGTGAAATGTTTGCAGGTGACACATCCTTACATTCAAGCAATTCAGACGCCAGTAAACTAACTAATGAACTCCAAGATGATATTCAGAAACTTAATGACTGGACACACTTGAATCACATGTCCTTGAATGCTCAGAAAACGAAGTGCATGTATGTATGTGTATGACAAAAAAGACAAAAAATGAAACATAACTTCAAACCACTATTCCTAGGCGTCAGTAAAATTGAAGAGATAGATTCACATAAAATTCTGGGTGTCATTATTGATAAAGATCTATCTTGGACTGATCATACGAAGTACTTTAGTAAACGGCTCTCAAATAGAATACTTCAACTAGCAAAAATCAAAAAGATCCTTAACTCTCTCCATACGAACGGCGAAAGAGACGACGTTAACAGCGTTTCACCCCAATTACCATCATTAAAATATTGCAAAAGGAAGGCTCTTATACTGAAGAGGTGAATGTTGACAAAGAATACTACAATTCTGACGACGGAAGCTAAAGGTTGGGTCATTCAGACACCCACTGGACATCCGAGGGGTCTGTGTAGAGGAGAAGAGAGGACTGGCCGTACTGAGTGAGTTAATGTCCATTCACGAAAGCTCTTCTTCTGTGCACATATTCTGCCAGTGATTGATTATGCGTCAACTTTATGGGACAGCTGTAGCCTCTCAAACTTGAAGTTTATTCACCGTATGTATAAAAGAGCACTGAAAATAGTATTGTTAAAACCGAACTCCCTGACCCTAATGGACTATAAACAAATTAATCTATTATCCTTTCACAACAGGCTGTACTTCAACAAAGCTGTTTGCATGCATAATGTTATGTATGAAAATGCTCCAAAAAAGATTGCAGACCTTTTTAAAACTAATGAACACAGACACAACCACATGCTCTGCATACCCAGACCAAGAAACCACCTTTACAAATCCAGCTTTCTGTATTCTGGTGGAAATTTATGGAATAATCTCCCACTCACTCTGAAAAGTATCGTAAATAAAAACGTGTTTAAGAAAAATCTGAAGAATCACCTCATTGAAAATGATTAACAGTAATACAAATTTTGACCTGTTAGTCTAATATTCCTAGTAATTGTGAAATATTTTGTATATGCTTGTGTTGGCAAGGATTTTGCACTAAATGGGGGAACATGTGGATGGGGTGGGCATGGTGTAATTGTTTCCGAGAATTTGTATTCAGTGGTGTGTGTGTGTGGGTGTGTGTGAAATGGAAATGCAATTTTGTATTTCTTTATCACAATATTCTTGTGTATATATATATATATATGCATTTTGTTGTTGTTGCTCTTCATCTGCTTGTTTCTTCTCTCTCTCTCTCTCTCTCTCTCTCCAGTTTTCTTGTTTAAAGAACTCAGTCTGTTTTTGACAATCTCTGTCTTCTGTGAAGACAACCAATGGTGCCCCTCAATGTACAGTCCTGTCACCAGTTCTATTTATACTGTACACAAATGACTGCACTGACTCAGACACACCCGTAATCAAGTATTCTGATGACTCAACCGTTGAAGACCTGTCAAATTCTGATGCTTTTCGATTTGATCGAGTCCAGGAAAGAAATTCCTCCAGGTGAAAAGCGAACAACTCATAATGTTCAGAAAACAAAAGAAATTATTCATTTAATAAAAAAAGCCTCTTCTATCTGTCAAGAAGCGATGTTTTAGAAAGTTTTGATTTTGGTGTGTGGTCTTTGTTTCTTTCCAATGTCAACGCAGTGACTAAGTTGTGAGCTGCACGAGAAATCGTGTTAGTTTGTTGAGTGAGTTTAATTCTAAAAAATGATGTCGTATCTTATTTGAAATGCCAGAGCACAGCGTGTTGAGATAATCCGTTGACGGAAGTCGTAGTCTCCATCTGTCAAAGTAGAGATTTGCCAGCTGATTCTGTAAGTGAACTTTGAATATATTTGGTGCCATGGATCGCATAAGAAAACGTTTTGTTTTTAAAATGAATTCAATGATTGTATTCAAAGTTCATTATTTCTACATTCGGTTGTTCTTATTTTAAAATTCACCAAAGTCAGAATAAGGAAAAAAAATACGTGGTGAATAAAAGTCACTAGATTTCGAGTGATAATTCGGTTTCGAACCCCGCTAGTAATGAAGTTTGACTGGGGCAGAGACAACTTTTGTTGTTTCTCTTTGTCTCAGACCAACTTCTTCTTCTCTCCCCTTCGTACTTTCTCCCTTTGAGCGTGGCTTCATTTCCGTTCGCCAGCTGGCCACGTTGCAGAGGACGACCTCCACTCCAGCTAGCATACTCTGGGCGTCTCCAGATGGCGCAAGGTCTATGATAGAGGTGGATGGTGGTGTTCACTCGGCAGACGTCAACATGATGTGAGGCAACATTTAGCCTAACCTCTTTGTTGTGGAGACACTTCCCTTAGAAGGAAGGACAAAGAACCTGACAGTGAATTGAGTCTGAAATCATCAGGCTGTGTGTGGCGTGGACAGTTGTAGTGCTCCAAACGAGCCAGAACAGAACTGAACAGTTATATTGTTAGCACTCATATCGGATTTGAATGTGCTACCAGAGTACCTGATGCTATTTTTAAAAAAATATATATATCATTTTGATGTTTTCTTAAAGTGCATGGATGGTGGGTGTACTGTGAATTTATAAAATCTATTCGTGGGATTCTGGTGTCCGAGATGTTTCTAGGCCAGGCCTTTGTTGTGCATTTTTTGAGAGGTTGCAGACAACCATTTGTACATTGTAATGTGAAGATATTAGCGGGTGTGTGGCCCACAGACTGACAGGTGTGAGTAGGCCTTTAGAAGCCACAACCATTTGTACATTGTAATGTGAAGATATTAGCGGGTGTGTGGCCCACAGACTGAGAGGTGTGAGTAGGCCTTTAGAAGCCACAACCATTTGTACCTTGTAATGTGAAGATATTAGCGGGTGTGTGGCCCACAGACTGAGAAGTGTGAGTAGGCCTTTAGAAGCCACAACCATTTGTACCTTGTAATGTGAAGATATTAGGGGGTGTGTGGCCCACAAACTGAGAAGTGTGAGTGGGCCTTTAGAAGCCACAGTCGCGGACTGATGGCTGGGAGGACGTGGGTTCGAATTCCAGCGATTTTTTCGGCCCATGGCCGGCTCCTACCCAGAGTTGAGTGTGCTTAAATGGGAAGACTGGGACCACACAGTCGAGTATCATCCACTTCACGGATGCGTCTCTGGGTTTGTTGCTCTGATTTCCTGACCAACACTGCAAGTGTCTGTATCTCTCAGGCCTGGTTGACGCCGAGATATCATTATGGCGGGCGCGTATAGTAGAGCCTTGTCACGTTGTCCCAAGCCTAAATGGACCTCAGTAGCATCATCATCACCATCACCATCATCATCATCATCATCATCATCCCCCTCCTTGTTCTTCATCATCAGAATGAAAAAGCCCCAAATTATGTGGCCTTTCATGACCTGCTCTCATGGTGACCTCAGTTTCGATACCCCTCCAGTTCCGCGCTTGGGGTGAGTCTTGTCAAGGTCTTCAGTGTCGGTGGATTCATGGGGGACTGTCGCTGGAGGGACGTGGTGGCGGTCTCCACGCTGGGGGAGACACTCACTCAGTCTGGCTCCGCGACTGATTATTGTTGTCAGTAGTGGTATCCTAAGTACGTTAAATTAGAACAGGCACTACTGAACACTACCAAAGTGATTCAGCAGCAGTGCAGGGTCTCCTATGGTGTGTGGTCTCCTGGTGACCTAACACCGATGGTTCCATGTGGACTGCCGGCACTGAGGCTGCGACAGACGAACCTGGGTGTGGCTGTGTATGGGGGACTCGCAATGAGTGGCGTGGGAGTAATGCCACTGAAACGGCGAAGATGAGGGGGCAGAAAAAAAAAAGCTGAAATTTATTTCTAACACAAATTTCATTCACAAACAAAATGTCAGTCTCGCATCCATTGTCTGCAGAAACTCAGACAAATCAAACTCAATTCAAAAGTTGCTTTATTAAAAATTTGAGTATGTGCAGCAAGGTTGTGGGCATGAGACAAGACAGCTTATGTGAATTGTACAATGTTGAAAGTGAAACAGAAAACCATGTCCATTTCAAGCGAGAGCAGCCATAATCATTGTCATTCCTGTCTTAAAGCAAACGTTTCTGTGTTAAAATTATTTTTTGAATGCAGCTTTTTTTCAGCTGTTAAACAACAACAATAGATAGTTATGTGACCCCATAAAAGTGTGTGGCAGAGTGTATGTGTGCGTGATATATATATATATATATATATATATATATATATATATATATATGTGATAGTCAGTCGTGTCCGGTCCGACTATGACCATCAGAACAGCAGAGGAGGCAACTGTTGTTCCGACTATTTGGGCTAGAATTTGATTATAGTGTAGAGTGTCTTGCCCAAGTACATCCCCACTCTCTCGGCGAAGAGGGTTTCAGGACAGTCGGCGTTGGGATGGTTCCCAAAGGCCAACCAGCCCACAAGGCTGCACCACTAAGAGCCAGTGCAATTTTGCCTCCTAGTTTGAGAGTCATAGTCCATCACAAAAGACTAAGCTGTAAATGGTTTCCCACCGACTGGAGAAACCACTGATAATACAGCTCTCACTTTGCTGTTGGCCCAAATGTAAACTTATGTCAGTCTGTGATATAAGCCGAGTGTTGGGCGTGTGTGCGTGATATGACATCTTAATTCAACATTATGTTTAACTTCAGAATGCTGTTTTATCTTTAACTGTGACAATTGCATGTCTAAAGCCGTGATGATCTGAGCGCTTTACACTGTTACCTTTCAAGTATACTGTCATTATTGTATACTGGTTTGTTCTGTCTTTTATGCATACCTGTTGAATGGCTGTGATTCTCGTGTACTGTGTGGTTTTTTTACACTACAAACGAATTTTCTTATCAAGATGATAAAGTGTTCTGTATTCTGTTCTTTATTGCTGCAGTATACAATGCAATTTTAAAAGCAATGTAAAATTTCAGATTCCTTACCAGGTAACTGCTTTAAAGTGTGTGTAAAAAGCACAAAGGTTCCACGTGCAGCATATACTAAGTGTAAATGAATTAACTCATGGCAACAAAAGGGTTGGCCATGGCAAAAACTATGAACAGAAAATCCGTCTTAACAGTAAATCAAATTCACCGACAGACAGAAAAAAATGGGTGGCGCTGTACTCTGGCTACGCGCTCGGCCATCGATTTCGGGTTGGCCTTTTTCATTGGCCAAACCGTGGGATACTCTCAGAGGCGATGGAATATGCCGACGTTAACGAAGAAAGGAGAGACAAGACAAGACAAGACAAGGCACAATTTGTTACTTACGAGGGATAAAGGTAACGCTGATTACAAGGGTTAAACTTAACCCTGTTTAAGACGGTTAAACATAAACCTGTGAGGCGTTTTGCATACCGCTCTCGCCCTCGAGTAGGGGTGGGTGGTGGTGGAGAGAAATAAGAGAGAGAGAGAGACAGACAGACAGACAGAAATAGAGGAGGAGACAGAGAGAGACACACACACACACACACAGAAATGAACACACATTACAAAAAAAAGAAAAGAAAAAAAGATGGCAGATACAGACAGACAGACAGACAGTCACTGGGTTTGTCTTCAGGATGTTTCACTCTCCGAGACGTCCAGGTCAACGGTGCTTTCCCCGGTCCGGGAATGGCTCATCTCTGTCCCTTCTCCGGCGGTTTCCGCTTGCGCTCTGGGTTCCGTAGTTATCACGTCTCCCTCGTCACGAGACCTGAGAGAACAGCCCCAATTTAATAATAATAATAATGGATACTTATATAGCACACTATCCAGAAATCTGCTCTAGGTGCTTTACAAAAACGCTTTTGTTAACATAAAACATTACATCTATGTTACATACACACACGAAAATGTGACCCCCCCCCCACACACACACACACACTGCATACATACATTTTAACATACATGTGTATCTAAGACCTACCCTAACACATACGCACACACAGGCAGGCACAAACTTACATAAACACACGCACACACAATACACAACCATATACATGCATATAGTTATGTACACATGCATATGTATACACACATAGTCAAGCACAGCTAACGCAAAGGAAGTGGACCTGCCACAATGGTACTTATTGCTGAGGGGAAAGGTGAGTTTTGAGGTGAGTTTTGAGATGAGATTTAAAAGATGCGAGGGAATCAGAATGACGGAGGTTATCAGGGAGCTTGTTCCACGTCTTTGGCGATTGAAAAGAAAACGATCTGTGTCCATAGGTCTTACTTCTGACGTGAGGTATCCTGAGAAGTCGAGTATCAGAGGAAGAACGGAGCTGGCGAGACGGGTATAGATATGGAGGTGTTCAGAAAGATACTTGGGGCCAGATCCGTCGACTGCAGAAAAGGTCAGAGTGGATAGCTTATAGTCCATTCGATCAGAAACAGGCAACCAGTGGAGAGACTGAAGGAGAGGAGAAACATGGTCAAATTTAGAAGCTCTGCAAATGAGTCTGGCAGCGTTGTTCTGAATTCGTTGGAGTCTGTCTAACAGATATTTGGGAAGGCCGGCCAAAAGAGAGTTTCAGTAATCCAATCTTGAGAGAACCAGAGAGCATACAAGTGTCTTGGTTGCATCGGTTGAGAGATAGTGGCGGATAGAGCTGATTCTACGCAGTTCCAAATAGGCAAGTTTACAGATATTCGAAATGTGCTGTTGGAAGGAAAGAGACTGGTCTAGGATTACACCAAGACTGCGAAAAGAAGGAGAAAGTGAAAATGATGTGCTGTGGATCAGAGTCAGGAAAGGAAGGATGTTGACGAAACTTCTTTCACACAGAGAAATATGTTGTGACAATGCAAAGCAATACAATACAGTACAAGACATTTCAATACATGAAAAAAAAGTTAAAATAGCAGGGCATGGTCTTATGTCAATGGTGAGCAGCTCTCCCCTCGGGTCATCGATATTTGGCAAAAACCTGTCGTTTTGACAATGGCTTCTTCCCCAAGCAGTCAGTGCCAGAAGTCAGGTACCCGTTCACACACGGGTGGCGTGAGGAAAACCGGAGTAAAGCGCCTTTTCCAAGGACATAACACTATGCCGAAACAAGGTCTGATCACTGGTCATCACGGGATCCCAGATCCAAAGCTTGATCGATTCTGCTACAGCATACCGTCTGTATGTATCTATCCATCTATCTATCTAGATGTGTGTGTGTGTGTGTGTGTGTGTCACTGCCTACAGAGAGTGTAGGGGAAGAAACTGCAGTGCAGTAATACCAGCCACAGAATGGCTCTCTCTCACAAAAGAAGAAGAAGGAATTAAGGATGACTAAAAAATGGAGTCTTCCAAAGGTTTCCACTTTACAATTCCCTTTTCACTCTCTGCACTGTTGTTTGGAAACACCGGAATGGACGTTCAGCTGCTAATTGTACTGGTGTTCCACCACTGTTGAGTTGTGGGAGGGACAAAAAACGTCTATATGCCTTTTCAACCTCTAACCATGACCTTCGAAAAGTTTACATTCTGAAGAGAGAAACAGAATGACAGAGACAGAGAGAGAGAGACAGACAGATACACACACACACAGAGAGAGAGAGAGAGAGAGAGAGAGAGAAACAGCAGGAGAGAGTTACCTATCTGTATCTTCCGATTGTCTGCGTTCTGAAATGAATGAGTGGATTTTTTTAGGAACAGACAGAAAAAATAAATAAATAAATATATCAATCAATGAATAAATACACAAATAAATGAATAAATAAACACATAGATGCTGAAAGTAAAAAATAACGACAATAACGAAAAAACAAAAGGAACAAATGAACAAAGAAACCAATAAAGAATAGAACAAAGAAACAAACAAAGAAGTAAATCAATATAAAAGTATACACAACTATATTGTCTGTAAACTCTTTTGAACTGTCACAAACAAACAAACTGAAAAAAGAACACGCTCAATATGACAGACATGTACATCATTGTACTTCAGACGGGCGCAATATCCAAATGGTTAAAGCGTTGGACTTTCAATCTGAGGGTCCCGGGTTCGAATCACGGTGGTAGCGCCTGGTGGGTAAAGGGTGGAGATTTTTCCAATCTCCCAGGTCAACATGTGTGCAGACCTGCTAGTGCCTGAACCCCCTTCGTGTGTATACGCAAGCACAAGATCAAATACGCACGTTAAAGATCCTGTAATCCGTGTCAGCGTTCGGTGGGCTATGGAAACAAGAACATACCCAGCATGCACACCCCCGAAAGCGGAGTATGGCTGCCTACATGGCAGGTTAAAAACGGTCATACACGTAAAAGCCCACTCGCGTATATACGAGTGAACGTAGGAGTTGCAGCCCACGAACGCAGAAGAAGAAGAAATTGTATTTCAGAATGCCAATGACAAAAACAGCACACACACACACACACACACATATATATATATATATATATTGTGTGTGTGTGTATCTGGAGATACATACATATTTTTTAGGACATACGTATTATGAAGAATGTAAATGTGAAAGACTGACCAAAAAACAAACAAACAAACAACAACAACAACAAAAAACAAAACAAAATCAACAACAACAAAAAACAACAACAACCAAACCAAACCAACCCCCCACCACCACCCCCCCCCAAAAAAAAAACAACAACAAACAAACAAAAAAATGACGTGTACTTATCCAAATGTAATTTCACACATAAGCTGCACAGTCTGCTGCCCTGAGGGATATAGTCCGCAGAAGTGTACTGTATTTTGTTGCAGTGCATTGTTTTGTTTGTATTTTTGCATTGTATTCTAGGACATTGCATTCTATTGTGCTGCGGTGTGTTGTGTTGTGTTGTACTGTGTTGCGTTGTATTGTATTCTGTTGTATTATAGTGTGTTGCATTGTGTTGTATTGTATTGTGTTGTTTGTATCGTGTTGTGTTGTGTTGTGTTGTACTGTGTTGCATTGTGTTGTGTTGTATTATAGTGTGTTGCACTGCACTGTGCTGTATTGTGTTATATTAAATTGTATTGTATTACAATGCACTGCATTGCATTGCCCCCCCTCCCCCCCCACCCCCCTCTCCCCATTCCCCGCCCTTATTCTTTTTGTCTCAAGTAGATTTGTTTTTTTACTCTTTATTTTTTTCCATCTGGATTTTCCTACAGCTTTTACCATGGACAACTCTTGTTGCCGTGGGTTCTTTTACGTGCGCTGAGTGCATGCTGAACAGGAGACGTGGGTTTTTCGTCTCATCAAACGACAAATGAAAGAAATAACAAAAACAAAAAGAAAAAAAACGGTGTAAGGGGTTAAAACCCATACACACTCGTTTCCTAGCAGGGTCCTTTACCGCTTCGCTGCCACTAGTCTGGAGGGGGTGGACCATTGCCTTGCAAACTGAGTGCAAGGGGGGGGGGGGGGAGGGACAGGGGGGACCATTACCCTACACACTGAGTGCATGGGGGGTGGGGGACCATTGCCCTACAAATTGAGTGCAAGGGGGGAATGGGGGGAGGGGAGTGACAGGGGGGACCATTGCCCTACAAACTGAGTGCAAGGGGGGGGGGGGGGGGGAGGGGGAGGACCATTGCCCTACAGAGTGCAAGGGGGGACCATTGCCCTACAAACTGAGTGCAAGGGGGGGGGGGGGCGGGGGAGGGGAGTGACAGGGGGGACCATTGCCCTACAAACTGAGTGCAAGGGTGGCGGGGCGGGGGAGGGGAGTGACAGGGGGGACCATTGCCCTGCAAACTGAGTGCAAGGGGGGGGGGGGGAGGGGGGAGGACCATTGCCCTA